>NC_092861.1:95216046-95219974 GCF_032062135.1 Pyxicephalus adspersus
GCAAACAAGAAACTCAAATCAGTTAACTCTTTCAGAAGCCGAAAATATTAGGTTATTTAAAAATATGCTTGTTTCTAAACTATTATGTAATTTTTTAACATTTGAACACTTCAGATATTTTTAATTAGGGCTAACTGGAAGATGTGTGCCATATGAATAGCGTATAATGCATTGTTAAAAAGGTTGGATAGGTCCGATGTCAGATCGCAAATACGCACAAATACGCACAGTGTCCATCAACAAGGCCTTCTTTCACATTCCCTTTTAGATATCCTCTCACATGAAGATGGACACCACCACCTTTTCTTTTACTCTGAAAAAAAGTAATGCTAGGACTGTTAACATCCAAGTCAAACAAAGCCAGATTTCAGCAAATATTTACTTAATAATTTAATTTAATATTTACTATTCCAGTAAAATATTGAATATAATCATCTTCTTACTGTGGGCATGATATCATTTAAAGAAATCTTGTATACCCTTTTGCAAACTGTTATGCAAGAATCATAAAGTTGCTTGTAGTATGAATACACATGTGAATCCAGCTAGTTGGTAGCTTTTTACTTAATTTCCAGTAAAGGGTCAACATTGTTAGTTGTCAGCTACAGAAATGTCATCAGATTAGCCCTTTGAACAGCATCTCCACCATGGCAGAACCTGACAATTTAGCACTTGCTACACATAAACATTGTCAGCTGAGAACTGAAGTTGATCAGAAGTGGAATGAGCTTTCAACAATGACTATCAACAGTCCCTTAGTTCTCAATCACTGACCACAGGTGAAGGGAGGCTTTGCATTGGTATGACTATATCTAAAAGCCCTACAATAAGGCATTTAGTACATTTTTCGTGTGGGTACTAACTTATGCTGAGTTGACTAGCTTGTCAATTGATTGGAAAAGTCTCAATATCGAGATCTGCCATTTATTTTAAAAAGTGAAGATGTGGCAATGTGTACATTACTGACCTACTCTGAACCATTACCCTTGGACATTTATAATTTCCTAAAACTAAAGGAAAATAATTCTTTTTGGCAGGTTTTAAAAGTTATGCTGGTAATAAGAATGTAAACCTCTCAGACGAGACTTATATATTTATATTATTTATATTTACCTAATAAGAATGTATAATTTATTGAGTATTAAACAAAGAATGTTTGGAAACGGAATATTGTTTAACGTAAGAAATTTGTTCTGTATAACTGTTGCACCTCAAGATTGTTTATGACTATGTAAATAGATATGTATATATATATATATATAGATGTATTCATGGATGTATATATAATGTATGTGTATAGGTGCAGCAATGTTGTGTGTAAACACGAAACCTGTTTTTCTTTGTACTGGCCATAGGGCCCTCCTAGGGGGTCTCGAAGTGTAGGATTTCACAGAAGTAATTGAACAGATGGGTTGGGTTAATTGCCCATCCAGACCTTTTGGTGACAACTAAAATTAGATGACCCCCACCTGGCTTTGTCTGCAGCGTCCCATATCAACTTAGCTAGGAGGCCTAGTAACTTCCTGAAGTTACAGTAACCAATAGTAATCTTACAGATCACATTGAGGAACCAATACAAGAGCCTCAAGGTTACCTAATTGGAATTAACTATGTAAAAAGGGGAACTGAGAGAATTTAGCTCTCTTGCTCTTGCTCTTCTCTCTGGCGGGCTGGTACTCTTTATCTGCTGAGGGTCCCCCTAGGTAAGCTGTTATGGGGTTATCTTCGGAAGGACGTAGGCCCCCGAGATACCCATTAACCTCTTAGCAGGTAGCTATAAGATATTCCTGATTATATTCTTATGGGTGTCTATAGTATTACTGCATTACTTTGCTGTTTTATAATTACTGTATTGTGTACTGAGGAGTTACTAGATTCTTACAGGGGTTACTACTAATAACTATGTCCATGTGATATATATGTATCATTGATTGAAGTTCCTAGGTGTTTAAAAGTCTGACAATATTGCTGTGTACTTTGTCTTACCTTGATTTCTTAATTAAACTGTTTGAATGACTAGCTATTATTTGTGCATGAACCTTCTTTAATTGAATATCTATATGCATTGTTAGGGGATATAATTTTCATATTTATGCAGATAAAATATACCTAGATAACATAACCCATGTTAATCCACCATGTTTATTTATAGGTGCACATATTTCAAGTATATCATACCACAGTGATGTATTTCTGACTGCTGCAATTTTGAGTTTAATACTGACAACATGAATGTATCCTGTCTTTTCAGATGTATCTCTTGTGACACAGAACTTGTCATTTCTGATAAATGCTAAAGCGAATATGTCTTTTGTGTTTTTAGCATTTGTTTCAGGATTTATTATGTAGCACAGCCATATATTTGTGTGATTCTTTAAGAAAATAAACATCCCTAGGTTCAATGTTTATTTTTCATTTCTTTGATTTAATCTTCACAAATACCTTTACCGTAAAGTGATTTATTGAAATCCCGGTGACATTTTACATAGCGTCTACACCTAATGATCGATGACTGAATATGTAAAAAATAAAAAAAAAAGTGAGAGAGATCCTTAAGAATTGTAAAGTGGAAAACTGCCATGAGCCAGGTATTAGTTACATGCATTTTGTGTAAATGGGCAGAAACATAATTTTTAATATTGCAAATGCTTATTTATAAATTAGGTTTAAAAACACACCGGGAAACTACTCAAACACTAATCAGGTTAAATCAGGATTATTACTTAGTAGTGTGTTTTCACACAATGTGTATTTATACAATGGATAACTACTGTTGGCGTAATAAATATAGCTGGAAAAGAGGTTTTATGGGTTGGTCATTTCAATTCTTACTTTATTCAAGAGTCTTTTTCCTAATTAAAATGTAAATCTGAAATAAATATTTGTTACCTATAAAACTGTGAAAAGTTTGAACTGGCTTTAATCTGTATACTGCCCACTTCAGTTATAGCACATATTTGTATAACAGAACCTTAACTGGGTAAAGACACTAGACTTTCCTCATCTAATGAACATGATGATTCATGATTCTTGAGAATCTAGCTTGTTCACAGCTGTCTCCAACATCGTTTGTGATCCACCATGCTATTGTATCTGTGTAGATACATTTGTGCAGGTTTTATACTAATTATGCTCTGCTGACTTCATGTGTTTTGCTTGCATGTGAGTTACTATAAATGAATTATCCCTTTCAGGGTGAAAAGTTACTTTGCTAAATGAATAGCCTAAACCAATAACTCAACACTATTGTGTCACTTATTTGCTCTATTGATTTCCCCTAATTTGTTCAGCTCACCTTTACCAATCACATAAAGAAATTACATTGCTTTATTTTTTTAAGCTGGTATTTACATACCAGCGAAAATTTGACAACCTGAGATGTGTTGAAGAAACAGCAAATCAAAATATTTTGTTACAGTATAGGAAAAATACATTTAATATATTTGATTGGTTTAGAGACTCTTTAGTCACTAGCAAGGTACCGATGGATTGGCGTAAGGCCAATGTGGTTCCTATTTTCAAAAAGGAAGCAAAGTCATTACCAGGTAACTACAGACCCATTCGTTTAACGTCCATATTTAGAAAGGTCTTAGAGAGTTTGATAAGGAACCACATAGAGGAGTTTCTGCTAGAAAATATTAGTGATAGTCAGCATGGCTTCAAGAAAGACAGAAGTTGTCAAACAAATTTACTCTTTTTATGTGGAAGTAGGTAAACAGGTAGACAGTGGAAAAGCAGTTGATATAGTGTACTTAGGTTAGGGTCGATAGGTTTAGAAAAGTTGATCTGTAAATGGATAGAGAACTGTCTTAAAGACCGCATCCAGAAAGTTGTAAATAATGATTCTTACTTTGAATGGACTAAGGTTATTAGTGGTGTACCCCAGGGTTCAGTGATGGGACCTTTGCTGTTTAACATCTTTATAAAT
>NC_092861.1:95221341-95269957 GCF_032062135.1 Pyxicephalus adspersus
ACTTATGTCTTTTTTCAACCTAACCTACTATGTAGCTATGTAATGTCATATTTTCAAGTTAAAGATAATTGGATAATTTATTGATTGTGTTTACATTTACTTTATCAAACGTTGCATGAATATGTTTTAAATTTATTGTATATATGCCCCTTAGTTTATCCAAGGGTTGAAACTTGGGAACCATTCTGCAGTGAAGTCTATTATTTTTTGGAGGACTGCAAAAGGGAAAGAGGCGAAGGAGAAGAAAAATGAAAGGTGCCAAGAGGTGGAAATGTTGGCATTAGCAGAATCAAGTTATTTTATTAATTAATAGAGATTAGATCAATTTCTCTTAATATGCCAACATCCCAATAGATATAACTTACTATGAGGCAATACAATTGGTTACAAGCAGTTGGTTGATGCCAGGCAGAGAGGACATTTGAAACTTTAGAGGCAAGTCTTTTTGTCACAAGTGGCGGGCTGACAAGAGGACAATCAATAAAAAAGGGAAAAGGGAGACCTATTGTGACTGTAATCTAAATACAATTTATAAAGGATTAAATTGAATTATACAAGTTTGTGGCTATAAATAGTTGAAGTAATTGAATTACTAATTAATTACCAGGGGAATACCTAACAAAAATTGCATGGCAAATATAACATTGAGTGTCCCTATATCTTGATTGTTACTCCTGAACAAGCAAAGACGATATCTGTGAAACGCGTTGAGCATAGACTAATTTGAGGAATGCACCTGTAAATATGAATCTACTGTAAAAATTACTGTGTTGTTTTATACAAATGTGTTTTTAAGGATTAAAATAAAAATGTATTCAATGTTTACATACGGATGAATGCACAAGAAATAACTGCCTAAAAAGTCCCCAAGATCTCTAAAAATTGGAGATAATATTTATTCATTAGCAGCATCAACAGTGAGGAGATGGAAAGATGTTTATTCTTTTCTTAGATGAATGGATAAAACATTCATGTAGATTTTATTGATAACATCTGCAGATGGTATTTGGTAGTTGCTCCAGGCCTAAATCATTATATTGACAGTCAGCTTCTCAGTCTCAAGTTAATGGAGGCCTTCACTGACATAATGGGCCTTATTTATCAAAGCTCTTCAAGACTTTCATCAGTGATCCAGCAAACTTGGAATGGATTTCTTAAAAGACCTTTGCTATTTGTTAGCAAATGTTTTCAATCCTGGATCAGATCCATTCCAGGTTTGCTGGAGAACTTGCACACCTGGAATGCGCAATTTATGTAGGCAGCTTTATTTATGGAGAAGACTTCAAATGAAGTCAGGCTGAATCTATTACAGAAAGAGGGAGAAGGGTTTGCTCCTGTCAGTAATAGACTACGTAACAATAAGTGTTATATTAGCACTTGCACCATGGCTTTGATTTCCCTCCTTGTGTGTGGCTTTGATGCTTATACAAGACTGTGACCAAGATTGGACAATGACTGATGTACTGTGTGAGTTATTATATGTGTTTGGATATGTGGAGATATACTTATATGTAACATTGTCAAGATGTTAACAATAAGGGTTTGTTTATTCTTGATGTTCCTCCTGATGAAGCCATAATGGCTATTTGGACATCTAGAGTTGCCAGTGTATAGCACATTTTCAGCTGAATAATATACAATAGTTTACTTCAAACTGCACGCTGCTTTTTCAGACTTAGTGGCCACCAGAATCACCTGGTATGGTGGCTATTATGGAAATAAGCTTAGTGATCAACATGTTTACCCAGGCAGGTCATAGTGAAATATTAAATTTTATTTGGCCACATACTATATATTTGTAATTTCTTGTATGTCTTTTATTAATAAACTTTTAATAATTTACAGTAATTTTAGAAGTCCATTTTAGTGGTCTTGTGTCATCAGATTCTAGCTTTTAAAACTTTTTTACAACAAATGAAATACCGTTATGACTTTTTATGTACTCTCATTGTGAGTTCTAAATCATTTATAGATAGATTGCTTTTTAGTATCTGCTTTCTATACTGAAAAAATAGTAGAAACGTATATTTTTAGTAATTTCTACTGACATATTTTTGTTTCAGATAATGATGGTAATAGCCACACAGCCCTTTGATCAGATATGTAAATCATTGTCTTAACACAGGGAACTGTGAAAGGAATAACTTGAGTCTTTGTAAACTGGTGTTTGATAGCAAGCAGTAGTTGCATATAAAATACAAATTGAACTGAATTTTAATGACACTACATACATAGGGTTGGGTTATCTAATTAGCATTAAGAAGAGTAGCACTGAATAAACTGTACTCTGCTCTGACAGCCTAGCAAGATTTGTTTGAAAAACTGAAAACAAACAGAAAAAAACTGTCTCTTAAATCACAATGACATAAATAAAAAAGGAAACATTTTCAAAGAATTTTCTCTGCCATCCTGATTAGCCAGCATGGGATAGCATAAAACACATGCACATAAGTTAATTTATCATGTGCATATATGTACCATGTACAGAAGATTGCATGAAGAATGGGGCCTTTATGGCACAAGAAACATAGGGCCATAGTGTTTTGAAGAATCAGAAAATGTTATGGTTACAATAAGAGTGAACAACCATACATTTTTACAGGAAAAAAAAATGGATGAATAGTAATCCATTTTCCCTAGCCTTTCTCCTACTATCCATACCAAATACACTAATAATTATACACTGCTCAAAAAATAAAGGGAACGCTGAACTGAAATATTGTAGTTAAAAATCTTCATTGATATACCATATATACTTAAATATAAATCAAGATTTTTTAAAATTAAAAAGGTGGGAAGGAATAAAAGAAGCTACGAGTCATATGCTAGTTAGCTGTGCCTGGAAAAGTTGGTGATGATACTGATTGCCACGCACGGAAAGACTGGACCACCAGGGAGTGCTATGGATTGCATGGAGGGGATGTGAGGCTTGAGAAGGGCAAAGACGCAGAGTCAAAGCAGTAACCAAGTTTTCTCCAGAGCCTCTCATGGTGAGGATGTCGTGTCGCTGGTTACTGCCAGGTTGTGGTCCTTGGGCACACCAAGGATAGTCAAAGAAAGCCGGGGTTGACCACCCACAGCAAATGAATGAAAAACTCCAACTGATTAGTATTGAGGGCATTATAGGATAACACTGTTATGAGAGCATCATTGATATAATCAGACAAAAGCAAAAATCTGAGAGAAAAAAGCTTCAAAACCCAGCAGTGTGAAAAAATAAAAAAGTAATGCATGGGATGGCCCAGCCCCCTAATTTCTCTGATGAAATGATCCTTAATCTGATAAGAAGTGGAGGCAAGGGCATTATGAAGCATCTTCTAGAAAGCCCCCATTGGAGCAGAATGATCCAGGTTGGCAGAAGTGGAGAACAGCTGAGATGAAAACACTGGGAAGGCAGGAGAACCTAGCCGGAAGTTCACCAGCATTTCCTGTGAAAGTTTTGTGGTTGCCTGTGTAGCCCTGGATAGGGCTTCCTTTATTGCCGATTGTCCCAGCTGTCTCCCACTCTGAACAGTGCCGCATCCCAGAAGATTGGGGTGGGCTCAGGCTTGCGGTCCTGAGTGATGCAATTTGCTGCTTGTTTGCATGGCTTTCCTTTATGAGGAAGAGGGTTAGACCAAATGCCAAAAGCAACAAATAAAAAGCTGATAAGTAATCTACTTAATGGGTATAACACAAGCTAGAGTCAGAAAAATAGGTCAACAAAAACAAATATAAAAAAAACAGAAATGCATTTTATGCTATTTTCTGTCGTTAAAATTTTTAACTTGTTTTTCATCCAGGTTTTTCTCTGATTCATCATTAATGATTTTATAAAATTCTATCCACAATTTATCCAGTTCTCAATCATCTCTGATATCTGTTCCTAATGTTTACAGGTTATGCTGTCCAGGTTGAATCTTTGAAGACTTTGAAGAAGTTTTGTGTTAATTATCAATTTCACTTGCACATTGTTGTGCTGTTCAAGAACTTTTCCACAAACTGTTTTAGACCATTAAAAGTGTGCTATTCTATCATTGGGCACTAAAAAAGTCAGCTTTTTGATTTCAGTATTTGATTTCATTAAAGTATGTGTAAAGATTAGAGATGAGCGAATTTCTCAAAAATTCGATTCGGCCCGTTCGCTGAATTTTTAAAAAAAAATTGCTTAGATCCAACTTTATTCACGGTGAATCGCGTTAAAAACGACTATTTCTGGGCTGCAGAGAGCCTTGATAGTGGTGTAGAACACTGTGCCTTGCAGTAACACGCATAGGAAGTCTGCTGTGGTAGTAAAATAATACTGTGAGTCAGTATGACATGCAGATGACAGGCGTCGCTATTAGAATCACTGCACACTTCACTTATTTGGGCAGTCACGGGGCCAAAACTGACCAAATAACTCAAGTATGAACTCAGCCTTACAAGTCCATGTTAGCGTCAAGAAGAAGCGCACTCCTTTTACACCCTCGTCAGCTGATAGAACATGGATGTCTACAGAACCTGTTCTATTAACTGCTTATACAAGTAGAGCCCCCCCGACAGAGTGGAGAGGGTGTCAGCAGTAAGTTTGTGTTGATGTCATTGATTATTTTGCCCTTCCTCTTACTCGTCAGAACAATAACTCACAAAAAACGGATCCTGTCTGTGGAGCATATGCCTTCACTCAGTCAGCATTTGCGCAATAGTCCATCAGTATTGCTAATGCCAAAAAAAAGCAGGAGTGGATCCAAAACAGAGATGACACATGAATGGAATATTTGCATGTCTTCTGTGTTTTGTACCCACTCCTGCTTTTGGCTACCAAATCATAAGCCAATTCTGATGGGACCATACAGGCCTTACAGCTGCTACACAGACAGGATCCTTTGTGCGTTTCTTTTTTTCTTCCTTCTGACAGATCAGAAGAAGGGTCAAATAAATAGTGATGTCATCCAGGCCAAAAAGGCAAAATAGTGGCCCAGTCATAGAGTGGGGAGGGTGGGAGAACAGCTTGAGAAGTCCACAGAGTGGCACAATGACATAGTGGTGAGGTGGAAGCAGCATGAGGAGACCACAGAGTGGCCCAATGACAGAGTATGGAGGTTGTGGCAGTATCAGGAGGCCACAGAATGGCACAATGACAGAGTGGAGGTGGCAGCAGCATCAGGAGGCCACAAAGTGGCAAGGTAACATAGTGTGGAGATGGCAGCAGCAGCAGCAACAAGAGACCACAAAGTGACCCAGGGAAGGAGTGGGGCGGTGGGTGGCAATACCAATACCTGACGAAGGTGGGTGAAAGAAGGAGCACTTGGCATCTTATGTGTGGCATCAGGTGGATGACAGCATCAGAGTAGTAGCTGTGGCAGGTAGCCAGAAGAAACCGGTCTCTTTTGTCAAGGTTTGGGTGAGGCGGAAAGGATCATTTAATTAGATTCATCAGGCATTGGTGGGTGGAAATCCTGGCAGATCCACGCCTGATTCATCTTGACAAAGGTCAGTCTCTCCACATTTTGGGTGGATAGGTGAGTTCTTCTTGGGGTAACTATGGCCCCCGCCGCACTAAACACCTGCTCTGATGCCACACTACTGGCCTGGCAGGACAGGTTTTCCAGGGCAAACTCGGCCAGTTGTGGCCACAAATCCAGTTTGGCTGCCCAGTAGTCCAGCGGATCTTCAAGGACGGCTGGCAGGGTGCACTCCAAGTATGCCACCACCTGCTGGTTCAGGTTCTGCTCTATGTCTAGCTGCTGGTGAGTAGTTTCTTCACTATGCGGGTGAAGAAAGCTGCTCATCAGCAACTCTAGACTCGGGCTGCTGCTGATGGAGCTGGTATTGCTCCTGCCACCACACCCCTCCCCAGCAGCCATGGCAGTGGAATGTGCAGAGGGCTTCCCCGGTCAGACCTGCAAGAGGATGGACGATGGCGCAGATAGGCAGCGGCCAACTGACTACATAGGATGTCTCTGTAGTAGTCCAGTTTGTCCTCCCTCTCAGCGGGTATAAAAAAGGCCCCCATTTTGGACCGG
The DNA here is from genome assembly GCF_032062135.1 of Pyxicephalus adspersus. Classification (NCBI taxonomy): domain Eukaryota; kingdom Metazoa; phylum Chordata; class Amphibia; order Anura; family Pyxicephalidae; genus Pyxicephalus; species Pyxicephalus adspersus. Next base: position 95,227,329 of record NC_092861.1, read on the forward strand.
TAGCAAGGGTCCAACAAGGTGGAGAGCCAGAAGTCATCCCTGTGCCGAATGGTGACAATTCGGCTGTCACTACGCAAGCAAGTGAGCATGTAGCGGGCCATTTGTGCAAGTGACTCGGAGAGACTCTCTGCCTCCATCTCCACTGCAAACTGCCACAGTGTGTCTGGGACCTCTGCCTCATCTTCCTCATCTCCCTCTTGCTCCTCTGGCTGCTCCTGCTCCTCCTCTCCTGTCACCTGAGTAGAAAAACCCTATTACACTGCCTGTGCTCCAATGTCCTCCTCCTCCAGTTCAGCCCCCACAGGGCTCATGTGGCCGTGAGATCTAGGTGCCACGTCTCCAGTCCCCTGACCAGCCAGATTTACCAGCATCTGTTCCAAGACATGAAGCAGTGGAATGACGTTGTTCATCCTGTAGTCCTGGCAACTGACAAATACCTGGGCCTCCTCAAAGGGCCTAAGCAAATGGCAGGTGTCACGCATGAGCTGCCACTGGCTGACATCGAAGTTACACATGGGAGTACTCCTATCGGCTTGAATCATCAAGAGTTTGTTGATGGCCTTTCCCTGTTCGTATAGTCGGTCCAACATATGGAGGATGGAATTCCAATGGGTGGAAACATTGCATATCAGCCTATGTTGGGGGATGCCTTTCTGCTGCTGCAGCTCAAGGAGGGTGTGCTTTGCAGTGTACAAGTGGCTGAAGTGCATGCAAAGTTTCCTGGCCATTTTTATGATGAATTGCAGATGGGTGGAAGACTTCAGGAACCACTTGACAACCAGGTTGAACACGTGTGCCATGCCTTTCCTGATGCAGCGCCGACACCATGTTCTTCCAGTTGTCGGTCACCATGGTTCCGATTTTGAGTTGTCACGGAGAAAGGCAGGATTCGATTTCTTTATGAATCACGCGGAGCAGTTCCTCCCCTGTGTGACTCTGTTCACCCAGACAAACCAGGTGCAGAACAGCGTGACACCACCGTGCCCTGCACATGTGGTATGCTGGAGGGGCACTGTGAATTGTCCCTGCAGTGGAGGCTGAGGAAACGGTGGAGAATGAGAAGGCAGAGGGGGACGTGGTTGCAGAACCAGCGGCCTGAGAACGTGCAGGCGGAAGAGGTGTCACCTGGCCAAGTTGCTGGTGTGGCTGTTCAGGAACCACATTCACCCAATGGGCCATAAAGGACATGTATTGTCCCTGACCGTAGTTACAGCTCCACACGTTGGCGCTGCCATGCACTTTGGCAGACACTGACAGGCTCAAGGACTGGCCCACCTTCTGTTCTACATATTTGTGCAGGGCTGGTACTGCCTTTTTCGCAAAAAAATGACGGCTTGGGACTCTCCACCCAGGCTCGGCACAAACCATCAGTTCTCTGAAAGGTGCAGAGTCCACCACTTGGAAAGGAAGGGACTGCAGCACCAGGACAGGAGCACATTCAGCTTCTGCGCCGTTGGATGGGTGCATGCATACTGTTATCTCTTGGCAATCGCTTCGGTGATCGATTGCTGACGGAATGACTGACGAGGAGTAGGAGGAGCAGGAGCATCTGGACCAGCAGATGATGGAAATGACATACAGCTCTCTTTGGCTGAGGTGGTGGGGCCTTGACTGCCTGAAACCCGGTGCGTGCCGTTTGGTGATGCAGCAGTTGCTGCGGCAGGTTGGACTACCACATCCGAACCACGGTTCTCCCAGGCCACTTTATGGTGATGCTGCATATGTTGACGCAGGGCCGTGGTGCCAACATTGGCACCCTGGCCACGCTTCACTTTCTGCACACATATTCCACATACAACCATGTTCACCTCCTCCGGCGGCTTAACAAAAAACTGCCATGCCGCCGAGTTGGGGATTTTCCCCCCAACACTCAGCACTGACTGACTGCTACCGCCACTTCCTCCGTGAACCCCTGCACCACTTCTTCACGGTCAGGTAGGCTGCTGCGAAGCAGGTGGTCTACCCCGGGCACGTTTGGCTCCTGACCTCCCACTGCTGCCACCCTGCTGACTCCCAGCCATGCTACCACCTTGCTGGCTCAGCCGCTGCCTCATGGGCAAGCTGCCACCCTCTTCTCCTGATGATGATGAAGCCCCTTCTTCACCCAGCTCCCAAGTGCGATCGGCTTCATCATCATTGAGTAGTGTCGGAATAGCCCACTAAACGCTTTCACCACAAATAACTGCAACAGTGAAGTGCGTATATATTTTTCTTTTTGTACTGAAATAGGCCACTAAACACTTTCACCACAAATAACTGCAACAGTGAAATGCGTATATATATTTTTTGTACTGAAATAGGCAACTAAACACTTTCACCACAAAAAACTGCAACAGTGAACTGTGTATATATTTTTCTGGATATATAAATTGCTGGAATGACAGAGCTGTATTCCCTGCACTTGTAAATCGCTTTTCTAGCACTGTTCCTAGTGCCTTCTGACGTCTCTCCCTGCACTAAGATGCTGTGAAATGATTCCTCCCTATCCTTTCCCTGCACTTATAAATCGTTTTTTGAGTTTTTTTCTCACAGTTAGGTTTTTCCACGAATCGTGAGGAGATTCGGATTCATTGCTAATCAAATTTTTCCTGAAATGTAGATCGAATTCCACTTCGTCAGCTTCGGTTCACTCATCTCTAGTAGAGATGTTCATGTGTATAAATGTTGCTTCAGTTACTTGAAGAATGCTGTTTTTATTTTCTATAATTTCTCTCTATATATATATATCAGATATTTATCAGATTTTTTCAAAGTAACATACTATCTAAACCAAGGGTGCCCAAACTACTGCCCGTGGGCTGTCAGATTCCACCCTCTCCTCATTCCCTATCTGTTCTCTCTGGTTGTTGTATTTCGGGGAGCAGGGGATGGGGCACACGCATCTCCTATTTTTCTCTATCAAGATCGTGCTGCCAGGAGAGGGAGCTGCCCACCTTGCACTGTAAGATAATCCCAGCAGAAGCATGAGAGCTGTGTCTGTGTGCAAGCTGCTACTAAACCAAGTTTAAGCCCTTTATATATAACAGGTTGCCAGATACAGGGTCACAAGAAATCCTAACAACAATCAAGGATATTTTCACATCAAGTGGGGCTATTTCAAGACCAGGGTCCCCAAATTGAATTTGAATGTTGGGGACCCCCTGGGGGCCACTCTCATGGCAATTAACATTAAAATACTGACATTTGTCACCAAACTTCAAGGCTGCGTTCAGGTTGGCGGTATAGTTGCGGTTACCCTTTTCTCGTGCCATGGAACCCTGCCTAGGGGGAGATGCTTAGTACCGCTCATTGCCACCTGCAGTCAAATCTGCAGATGCTGCAGTGCAAGGGACTGAGCAGCTGGTGAGCTGCCTGTTACACATAGCTGGACACTTACATTCTGTGAACCCAAATTTCTTTGGAACAGAGGGATGTTGACAATGGTAAATGTGTGAGCCAGTAGGAAATGCCTTTTGCCCCCCCCCCCTTCCTTATTAAAATGTTATACCCACCATATCATTCTACCCTGTCACACAAAGCTATCACTTACTCTCTATGAACCCCAATTTCTCTGTAAAAAAAAAGGGAAATGTGACTGATGCTCTTTTGGCTAACTCCTAATATTTCATCACAACGGCGCCATCACAACATATGAAAAACTATACCTGCCATACAATGCTAAACTGTCAGACATAGCTGGCCACGTACCTTTTGTAAACCCCAATATCTCTTTAACAGTGAAGGAAGAGAAATGTAGAATAAGTGGGGGGCTTTTGTGGCTACCTCCCCCCACTAAACTTTTATCACTGACATACATTGGTGCACTGTCACATATAAATTTCCACTTATGTTCTTTGAATCACAATTTCTCCTGAAAGGGGAGCTGTAGGTAAGTTAAAATATATGTTAAGTGGGGGATGGCTGAATTCCCATCACATGATAAGAAAGACTATACATATCATACTATGCCATCCTGTCACACTTAGCTGGCCACTTACCTTCTGTGAGCCCTAATTTCTCAAAAATGGGGAGATGTAGGGCCCCGAAGATGTAGTAGTAAGAACATGTCCCCCCTGGCTATCTGTCACATGAATTGCATTTCTCGGGTTTTTATTAGATAACAGCCTATCATCATAAGCAGTCAACACACAGAATAATTTTGTTTTTGCCAGACTGTTTTATTCCCTTCAGTCTCAGTGAAAGACCAAAGACTTAACTCTAAGTCAATCCATTTCTACATTTTTATAATTGTGGGACACACCTTTTGTTTATGTCGCACTTTTCATAGTATTTAGAGCACTGCTTTATGTACAACCCTTGAAACCATATTCCAACCCCTTAACCTCCTTGCAGTTAAGCCCGACCTTCGCTCGGGCAAAAAAAAATTGCAAGGATGGTTAAGCCCGAGATTTTTCACATCCTTACTTACCTGGTCCCCCTGTGCTCATCCAGCTGTAAGTTACAGGTCTACAATTTAAAAAAAAATTTCATGAAAAACAGTGGATCCCTTTTGGTACAGAAATCTAGACCTCAGTGTAACGCTTAGGTGGTTAATATGTAATGTGAAACTAGCTAAATGTGCTGTTGTCTGTTACAACACATACTATAATATGGGAATTAGATAACAACTTCACCATTAGAACGATTCTAGTTATATGATGTGTTAGTACAAAGTTTCTAATAAGTGGTATACTGTCATCATATACATATACATTGGACAGATTTCTTATATGGGCTATTGTAAATCCAGCTGTACTTGAGGTAGTATTTTAGGTCTCATTGTGTTACTGAAACAAACAAATTGTCCTTTTAATAGCAATTCTATGTTACAAGCCTACTTCTAATGCTTTTATCATGTATTGCTTATATTTACTTGATATAACTAAAAAAAATTATTGCTTTTATCTGTTATGAATAAGTGCCTTAAAAAAGCCCTTTTTATCCTTTTTACCTAATCTCTTCTCTTCCGTCACGCTAATATGTATATAGATTGTTAAATAAAAAGAGAATTGCTTAGGTTTGTGGATTGTGTAATTGAACTTCAGGTTCAGAGAAAATTTACAATGTGATTATCACTATCAATTTACAAAGTGATTATCACTATCAAAGATGTCTAGGGTTAATTTTTGTTATGACCAATCCACAGGTAGCAAAAAAAGAAGCACTTGTCTAGTGTTGGAGTCTAGACATGATTAACAATGCTGTTCTTATGCTGGGGTTATTCTAAGTCAAATTTCTATGGCTTTCTCAATGTCCATTGTTATACATTTTCTCTATGATCTGTCTGCCTCCTGTACTAACTGATAAATTGTAGATGTACTATGGTTTTGAATATTGCCTTGCCTAGTTCAGGTTTGCTCGTATGTGTATGTGTATTATTAAACTTTATTTACAAAACGCCAACATAATATGCTAACATATATATAATAATTTGGTATCTTTTACATAAAAACAATCACAAAAATATTTCTTAAAACATGATGTCCAGATTGTTCTTAGCTTTTAGATTTTTTTCAACTTTATAATGCCATTATTTACAATTAAAATGCTGTTTATTAACCACCTAGCCGGTATGCCCGACCTTCGTACGGGCAAAAAAAAATGGCTAGGATGGTTAACCCCGTAATTTTGTCACATCCTTACCTCCATGGTCCCGCTGTGCACATCCAGCGGGACCATGGAGGTAAGGGAAAAATTTCCTGATTCTAAGCTGGTAATTTTACAACTGGAATTATACTAAACTAAACTAGAGTAAAAACCTAATCTATTTTTATATTCTTCTGAAATATATATCCTATATGAATTCCAATACAGACAGCATGCTGGCATACCTCTACAGTGATATAATTTAAGTGGCAAAGCTGTAACCTTCCTCTGAAGGCACATATAAGGTTATTTACTTTTGTTGCTTGGGGTCTAAAAGTAAATAAATTGCTTTTGGTTTTAAGGCATGGGTCTAGAATCAGAATTTAAAACACTTATGTTACATGATAGGTTACATGTTGTATATGGACATTGTTTCACAATAAAACAATGTATAAAACATGAAATAGATACAGCTCAAAAATGTTGCTGCTTCCTGAAGAAAACAGATGTGATTCAGTGATTCATTTGTTATTTGCCACATAAATTGCGTTAGTTGTTACCCAGAATTGTATTGTGTTAATTTTCTAATTAAACAGAAAGTAGATTTTAGTGTTTTATAATGCAAACATAATAGTTTTTGCAGTGTTTAAATTAACATTTTACAAAATACATTGAATTTATGAGGAAGGAGTGGTCAAGGAACATTATCAAGAGTTCATGGAGGATCTAGCAAATCTATATATTCTAGATAATGTTTTTTTTTAATATTATGTTTATATGCAAACTGTGCCATTTTGTTGTCACACTTCTGTTTGTTGTGTCACTAACAGGTTTTTCAATTATATGTAGCACATTCTCTGACCTGTGCTTTCTGTCCGATTTTTATTTTTTATATTGCACTCAGCTAGGCAAAACATTAGCAATGTTCTGCATCTCGAAGGCACAGGCTAGTTACCACAGTCTTACTGCAAACAGCCAGCAGAGCCTACCAGCCTCTTTTTGGTTGTAATTGTCAGAAAAGTTTACATTTGGCCATTGGCTTTTTCTCTATTGGCAAAAATGCCTCTATGGTTTTGCATCTGAGTTGCTCAAACTAGCCACTCACTAGCCCCAATGTATTTTCTTAAATATTACCAGAGGTGGCTGCCAATTTATAGGTAGTTGTACTTACAGGCAAAGCAGACAGTTCTGTGGAACATTTTGTAACTGCAAACAGTTCTGTTGAAAGGTGCATCTTAATAGCAAAGTATAATTTATTTTCAGTAATGATCTATTTAACTCTCTCACAATAAATTATTTGGCATGTGCACGTGACTATAAATCAAATTAAATGCAGGGCATCAAATTACTTAGATAGCATCCAGAAAACAATTATAAAGCAAAAAACAATAATTGTATAGACATTGTAAATATACAACTGTAAACTGTAAAATGTACACTTAATAAAAGTTATGAAAGGATAAAAAAATCCAGCAATAGTAAATCCAAACAACTCCCTCCTGTAGCTACCACAAATGAAAGTTGTAATGTGGTAGGCAAGCCTAGCAGTAGGGAGAGAGGGAAGACTTAACCCGGACTTTTACAAAATTAGAGATCTTGTTTAACAGGATTCAAAAGGATTTATGGGGATTCATTTGAAGATTACAACTAAAAACACATGCTAGGTTATTGTTGACTTTAAAGCTCCAGCTACAAAATTATACAACAACATGCAGACCATGGGATTTTGTACCTTTTTAAACATGCCAGCCCCAGCTTTCTGTTTAAGCATTCTCTTATTAAATTTGAAGCATTTTTCCTGTATCTTAGAAGATACAACACATGTGTAAGGAACTTACCCGCCCTGCGAGCCTGCGGTGTCCCTGGGGTTCCCAGCCACAGAGGGAGACCCCTCAGTAGCAAGCAGCATAACCAAGGCTGCTCCTCTGCTCACAGCTTGTCTGTCTCTGCAGGCGGAGGGATCCGCCCTGGACTAATTACTGATCAGCCAGGCAGCAGCCCTTGCATCCCTTTGAATGTGGTTCCTGCTCCCAGCACTGTGCAAGTGCAAAAGAGTGCACGTCCTAGGGGTACTGTGGGAAGAGGTGCGCGTGTTACCATGCGTCCCTCTTGTACCCCCCGAGGGCGTGGCACTCGGCTGCTTCGCCCCAGGGCGGGACATAGTTAGTTTGAATTCCCCGCGGCCAATCAGCTGCAGGGGATTTACTCAGTCTCCCATCAGACAGTGCCAGGTGGCGCAAGGTGATTGGTCATCCTGGCTATTTAAGGAGAGCCTGTCCATCACCCCATTGCCCGCTATAGCCTCTGTTAACACAGTGTGCTTGGGTGTGTCTCTATGTGGTTTAAAGTTTATCTGTTTGTCATTACCTTAGTGACCTGGTCTGAAACTCACCTTGCTTGAACTCTGCCAGCCCTGACCTCGGATTGTTACTGACCATTCTGCTTGCTGCCTACCCTGACTTCGGATTGTTCTTGACCTGCATTTGCCTTATCCTCCTGTACTTCGCTTTATTGGACTTAACCCTTGCTGTGCTGTATGATATTGAATAAAGCCTGATTTAAGGGTATCTGGAGTTGGTCGTGGTTTGTGTGCCCAGGCGCATTACAACATGGTTCCTAGCATTTAGCAGGTCTTGACGGAGGTGTTTTCCGTAGTGGAATGGAAGAGGAAAATGGGAAAGAGCTTTTCAGATGAGGACTGGAGCAAAGCTTTTGCTCTGACTCATGCTTTTTCCTTGAGTATCTTTTACCAGGAGAAAAAAACTATAAACTAATAATCTTAAAATGGTTTAGGTCAGTGGTACCCAACCTTTTTTCATCTGAGGGCTGCTGTTGACATTGGGATAAAACTTGCAGGTCACAATGCAAACAAACATTAAAGATGTATGTTTAAAACTAGAATAATTTTAATCTAAACTTAAATTAAATTGAAATGTTTCTAGTTATCGTAACATACATGCACCAAATTAAAGAGATGACAAATTAGGAATCTCTGCAATAGATATTTCCAGTATGGTGGGGGGCCTTTTGTTGGGGATTTGGGTTCTCTGTATTTAGGTTGGTAGTTGCCGATGAAGAGGAGTCTGTATAACGTTTTTGGGTTTGTTTGGGAGTCCCATTTATAGGCTTTATGTTTAGTAAGGGCCCATTTATCCTTCTATAATTTAGATTCCTTCTTCGAGTAAATATTAATAATAATTTTTTCTAATTGTGGTTTAACTATGGAGTATTTTTGTTTGAGGGGGTGGTGGTAATAATGTATTCATTCTTAGATTGGAATTCGGCTAGTTCTTGGTTGAGTGAGATCATTTTGTTTTTTTAGTAGCTAATAAGTATCTGCATTTTCTGAGCACCTAGTTAAAGGGTTTCTGGATTTTTGACATTTGGGAAAAGTTGGATCCTCCGACTTATGGGATTACTTTTTCTAAAATGTCTTTTTCAAAGAATAAAATTTGCCAATGAAGGACAGATTTACGTTAAAAAATCTGTAAGTTTAAACTCTCTTCTCTATGGGGCAGCTGTTCCCCTATGAGACAGCCCTATTTTCATGTCACAATTTATTACAACTCTTGTGGCAATTTAAATTCACTTTTCTCTTGTTCTCTTTTTACTTCCCCTTTGTTCACAGAACTTTATTGTCCACAAAACCTCAACCCCAACCTCAATAAATAGGATAACCTTTTCTGTTTGGTAACATCCTCTTTCACATTCTCAAGGTAACCAGCTATACAAATTTCATCCTATATTTGTGTACAATATTATTTTATTGATAACGATCAACCAATCACAACCAACCTTGTATTTATAACACAGTTCAGACTGTTAAAGTACATTTAACCTCAGGCTATCCCCTTTTTTATCACATGGATGTCCCATAATTGAGTCAGATTTTTGGACCTAATACCTTGAAGTACGTTAAATATACCTTATTTTTTACTACATTATTTGAATGACTTTTATTTTCAGCCAGATCAAAAATTTCCGTCATGGGATGTCCTTATCTGCAACATACCTAAAGTAACAATATATATTAGATCCCCCTAATAACCCCTCATTCCACCTACCACAAGTAGGTACCGTTACAAGGTTTATTCATAACTCTTATACAGTAAATCATAGCAACCGCTAACCTACTAATTTTACTTCATTTTCATGCTTTTACAGTTAACATATTATCCAAAATATTAACCAGTTATCAGTCTTCTTTGGACTCCATAAACATTCCTAACACATTACCTACTTTAAATAGGTATTTTCTTTATTATTATCACTCATTCACCCTTTATCCTTTTGCAATACCCTTTCTTGTGACAAACAACCTCTCAGCCTGCACCCCTGCGCATAGACTTTTCAACAGGCTCTGCCACAGTCCACGCCCCAGCAGGCTGAAGAGGGGTTTGTCACGGGGGCAAGGTTAACCACTCTTGTTAACCCTTGCCAAACACACCTTCACAAGGTAGACTACCACCACATGCTTAGATGGAAGCACGCACCATTACCCATTGAGAATCACAGTTGTGCTTCTGCTCCTTTAGTGTCACCCACTGTCACGCCAGACAGAGATGTCTCAGAAAACTCAATGTTTATAGTAGCGCTTCGGGTTTGCAAGTTACACTATTTCTAGTTAGAGCATTCAGAGATTCAGCTTACTTTTTATAGGGTTTTTTAAGTAAAAACATACAAACAAACATACAAAAACAGTGCTCCCCATACCAATCCAGCTACAAATCCATCATCTATTACTTTATACAGAATGGTATTGGAAATATAAAGGTTTAGGAATAAATGTGTTGCATAATACATCCAAGGGACGCCCAGTCTGGGACTCACTGAGGTTTTTGACACCTTGGGACACAAGGTTCCAACTCTTACAAAGCTGAAGACACACTGTCTACGGACATTAACAGCAAGCTGATACAAAGCAAGATCCCTTTTGTTATTTAAAGGGGAGAACAAAGACCCTTTGGTTAAACTTAAGGACAGATTTGATTAGCACAAGGATCTTACAAGAGGATCCTTTGTTCATTTTAGAATAGATTCAATTTGCACAGATCTTACCTAGGAAGAAAAACTTTTTTGTTAATTTAAGGGGAAATCTGAACCTAATATTTTCTACAATATCACACACTAAATATTTCCCACAATATCACACAATAAATGTTTTCCACAATACCACATTTATTACTCCTAACTTACCCCTATTCCTTTTGAGCAATCGCACATCCAACCTTTCCAATCCCAGCAGCCAGATAACGTCCTTTCCTTTTAAATTAGGTTAACTTTTAGTGTGGTTTGATTTCATCATAATAATATAGAAGTAAGTCACCCTTTTTACATTCAATACCTTTATTACAGTGAGGTATCAAAATATTAATTTTGTCAAAAATAACCTAACATAGTATGCACACATATGCTTTGATAATAGGTTTTTACCTTTAGCATGATATTCATAATGTTTTGTATTATGCTGTATCGCAGTATCTTGAGCTCTCAAAAATCCCCTGAGGAAGCCCCCAGTGGGCAAAACGCGTCTGTAACAATCGATCAATTATATATTCTGTACATTTGTTACCTGCACCATTGATGTAATTGAAACTTGTGGAGAGGGCACACTCAAGCCCCACAAGTATATGAGCCCAGCAAACCACTGGGCTGTACATATTTATGTTACTGTTTATTTGTTTTTTTTTTCTGTATAATCAATTCAGTACATTCTGTGTTAATTAATACCTTTCTATTTACCTGCCTTAAAAAGCCTATTCTCTATCCCCTTTTTATTCCTATAAACATGCCTCTAGACTTAAAAAAAATTAAATTTGCTGCTATAACAGGAACTTTTACATAAAATCGCCTCTTTGAAAAAGTCCCACAAACAAAAACCAGATGCAGAGGTTTTATTGTCGCTACCTCAAAAAAGACAACAATTGAGTTTATTACTGGATGAATATTCCCTTAAACTTAGCGACAGTACTCGCAAATATTTTTTCAATATGAGTATATACCTAGTAAAATATTGGCGAATACACATCCTACAATACACAGTATGCCCATACCTGTATCTACACTAAAACAAGGCTTAAAACTTTAAATCCTGTAGACATTGCTCATTCCATTAAGGACTACTGTTCTGATTTATACAACTTGAAAAAACTTGGGAAATTTGTAGACATGGATCCTGATAAATTTAGATATAAAGTGCAGAAATATACAGGAAAAGGGAAAAGAAAGGGATACAACATTGCCTACCATACCAACGGAAGTTAAATCTCGTTTGGAAAGTCTGTTTTTGGACATAAAATTACAGGCATGTACTGTGTTTTATCCTTAGTACCAGGTAAAACCTCTGGTCCCGATGGTTTCATGACCCGGTTTTACAAAATGTTTCAGGATATTATGGCTCCATTTATGCTGTCTGTATTGGGTGTGTTAGAATGGGTTATGGAATTTGACAATATTGCATAGTTGGAAACACAGATACTATGGGAGGAGAAAGGTTCCCATGCTAGAATGTCCTGGGACATTTGGGAATTTTTCAGATTGTCCCTGGCCATACTAATGACTAATAAGGTATGAGCTAGGGCTTTTCAGACTTGAATTGTGGTCTATGACCAATATATTTCATCTACATTATATATGTGAATGGATAATTGTGAATGATAATTGTACTATTGAAGAGGACATCCCCCAACAGTCATGTCAATATCATCAAGACTGTTGTAGTATATAGAATCTCTTTGATTGTTTAGATTGACACCTGTATGTAATAGATGTATTATGACATAAGGCTGTGATATTGGTTATATATGTTTATATTGCTAATGCTACATGATGATATTAAGCCCTCCTCCTCCCCTTCCTTTTCATCTCTTCTCCCCTCCTTTCTCTCTCTTTTTCGGCCCCCTAGGCCCCATTTTCTCTGTTCTGTGATGCGTACATATGTAAGTGTATAAAAAAGTATACATTGAGATATGAGTGTATATTTATTGTTTGGTTTTTGATGACTTACTCTTTTTTTTTTCTGTAAACACTTTCTTGAAGCCTTTATTACAAATATATTATACATAAAAGGAACACTGCTCCACCTTATTTTCTAAGCTAAGTTAACAATTACTACTGATTTAACAAATTCCTCCTATTATAAAGCAGGGCTCCCCAAGTGGAAAATAAAACCTCTTTATAACAATGTATCTATACACTATCTCCATTTCCAAGTATTGATGCCACTAGGCTGATGTACATATGTCTAATATGCCTTGCCTCTGCCCATATATCCTGTCCTATATCTATCCATTCCCTATGGATGGATATATGGATAAATATTATACAGAGTTTGTGACTCTGAAAAAATATTAGATGATTCTTCTGGACTTCTGTATCACCTAGTGGTGTTTTTCCAATCATTACATTACATTACATGTTCAACTCAATACATGTTGATGGTATTTGTTATGCAGCACACAATATTCTCTGTAACTTTTTTGGTCATTTTATTTTTACATTAACATTTTATACTGAGGAAGAGACAGTCAAACTTTCTTTCTCCAGAAAACTATTCCACCCATTTTTTTTTAATTTTACTTAATTATGCCAGCAAAGAAAATATTATTGTAGACACAGTAAACAACACCATTATGTTCACTGATTTGTAGGCAAACCTAATAAACAAGAGTTTCATTAGCAGCATTAAAACAAATAAAAGATAAAATATCAATCAGAGTGGCAGTGAGTTTGAAAAAAGTCCTTTTTTCTTAAATACTTTGTTGTAAAAAGCATTTTAATTAGGCAAATATTCAGCAGTTCTAGCTTCAACAGAAACACACTTGAGAAATAAAACGCTTGAAAATGATACTTTGGCAAGGCACGATCATGAAACCATAATGACTTGCTCAAGTCTCTTCTTTTCAAGGGTCACACATTACAAAGTAAATAACTTTATCCAGGAAATTACTGAGTAAAATGTCAACGTTTAATACATGGAGACAGTCTGGGTGTCTTTGGAGATACCCCTGGTAATTATTAGAATAGCAATTAAGAACAGATCACTTTACTAGAATTGACAGTTGTGCTCCAATTAAACTTTGTTGAATTTGCAAAACCGTGTTTATATATTGAATATCACTGCAGCCTTCTGAAGCAGAAGAATACTGTGTGTGTGTGTGTATACATAATATAAATATTATTTTATTTGTAATTAACATTTATGGTATAAAAGATGACCACATTTTATCTTTGTTATCCAAATTTTAAGTTTATGAAAATGAAGATGGTTAACAAATGTATTTCAGGGATGATTAGAGTTAGAATAAAACATAAAAAAAAATATTTTATTAGTTTGAAAATTACAATTTCAGACACTATCTTGAAAAATGTATTTGCTGTTCATATATTTACAATCTACTTGCAGGTAATTTTCAAATTATCAGTATCTATTACTCATTTAGTGGAAACATCCATTTATGTATTTTACATCTGTAATATTTTATTATTAAAATAACTATTTAAACCTGTCCATGCTTCACCAGTCTGGAAGGGTCATAGAGATGGTAGCTCATACATCATTTGAACCACCAATTGAAAATTTTATAAAATGGACATTTTGGTGTCTATAAAACAAAAATGGTACATTTTGCTACCATCTACAAGTTTAAGGGATAACAGTGAGTTTTAGTTAGCAGCTTGGGAAAAATTGATATGCAAAGTAATTGGTTATCCAGGTCATCTAAAAAGGCTGGTTACACATAAAAATGAGTATTGCGAAACAGGAACGAGTGTCTTTTTGGAGATACAATAGAAGAGTCACAAAGCTTAAAGACACTAAAGAAGAGCAACCATGTCTTTGTGCCCTGACAAAGAGACTGCATCTATATGAGGGCAGAAGTTTACATACTATCGGAACTAAGTCCTCACTTTAAAACTGAGTAACAAATAATTGTGTATATTATTGTTATATTGTGTATAGTGTGTTATATTATACTGGGGAACAATTTTGAACACATTTTTAAGCTTATTTACACTAAAATATGTATGCTAATTCTGAAACAGCAGTTAGTTTTCTTCTATAACCCAAGGTTTTTTCTCTACCGCCAATAATAATGTGATTACTGTAGCGTGGATTTGTATAAGCTATTCATTTACATGCAAGACAGTGTGGTCAGAGGTTGTGCGTTGCTTTACATAGTGTATTTCCATGTATTTCCTTTATTTCAGATTATGTCTGGCTCTGCTGTTTCTCGTCGTAAGTGCCTAAACAACCCTGATTCATTTTGTTATTCCTATGGCAGTTTCACCATTCCCAGTCAAAGGGCGAACATCAGCACATGTGTAGAGCAAGCCTATTTGGCATATTTCAAAGTTAAACTTGGTGATCAAGAAAAGTCTTGGGCCCCTCATAAGGTGTCCAAACAGTGTGCTGGCGGTTTACGGATGTGGACAAAAGGAACACATGATAAAATGCCATTTGGTATACCTATGGTTTGGCGAGAGCCAGGAGATCATTTGAATGACTGTTACTTTTGTATAGTGAAAACTTCAGGATATAACAAGAAAAATAAATGTAACATAGAGTATCCTAGTCTTCCATCAGCTATACTCCCAGTGGCCCATTCAGATGAAATCCCAGTGCCGGTTTACATTACACTACTCTCTCTTGAAGAACATGATTATGGTGATGAACTAGGTGACAACAATATTGAAGAGGCTCTACAAATGTGCTGATGTTTGCCCTTTGACAGGGAATGGTGAAACTGCCAAAGATACAACAAAATGAATCAGGGTTGTTTAGGCACATAAGACAGCAAAGCCAGAAACAGCATAGCTGGAAACAGCAGAGCCAGACATGATCTGAAAGAAAGGAAATACGAACGTAAGCAGAAAAATAAATTTTGCTTATTCACTATGTAGAGCAGCGCACAACCTCTGACCACACTGTGTAAATGAATAGCCTATACAAATCCATGCTACAGTAATCGCATTAATATAAGTGGTGGAAAAAAACCTGACGTGATAAAAGAAAACTAACTGCACTTTCAGAACCAGCATACCTATTTTAGTGTAAATAAGCCTAAAAATTGAAGTCAACAAAAAAATTGTTCGAAATTGTTCCCCAGTGTAATTGCACCTAGCTCTTTTGTGTACATATGTAAATTGAGGCAAAATGGCAGGATTTATTTGTCATAGTATACCAGAGCTTTTTGAAATTCCTTCTTCAGGCAAATTGGCCCAATTTGCTGCTAATCCTCAATTTGATCATCATTAGTAAATTAATAAAGTAAAAAATTCACTGATCACTGTAACAGATGTACTGTATATGAAGAAGTGATCATGGAGGGTTTTGCTTGGGGTAATATCCAAATCACACCACAATTCAAACCAAACTTTCAACAAGCAAACTGTCACCAGTGGAAGGGTGTCTCCTCCTAAATGATCAAAGCGTTAACACATTAGAAGAGAGGGAACACCTTATATTGAGTTTTTTTTGTGAAGGCATTGTATTTTTAGAAAGTGTATACAAATGTTTTTTTTTTTTTCATTTAGCATTTTTGGTTTGGTTTATCTTTCAGACTGTTTTTGTAAAATAATACCTTGTATGGCACATAATGATTAAGAGTAAATATGAGCACTTATTGCAAGGGAATGACAAGTACTATTGATTTAATTTTTTATTGTATTTATTCAAGCAGAACACAATCATTTTTTAATTTTTTAGTTTATAAAGGAACTTTAGCACAACACAAAAAAGCTCAGTAACTACAATTTTGTACACATTTAAGTTTTTGTCCTTGGAAAATCAACAATCTGTAAGATAATTTAAGTTTGTTTGTTAAACAAACATATTTTATATTTTAATTTCATACTGGCACACTACATCTTGTAAAAGATGAACTTGTATTATAAAACCTCATATAAGAAAAAATCTACACTGGTACAAAGTGAAATTTTAACACAAGGGGTCTATGGATTTTTTAAAGATAAATATTTATATATAGCTTTATTATCAAATATATTTAAAAAACATACATATCTAACAAGGCACACCAAAACCATGGCAAGCACCAAGCTAGGTCTCCTAAAAACTCTCAAAAAAGAGGTTTCCCAATTTTTCGAAGCGTTTCATAGGATCTAAGTCTAATTGCTCAGGAGGAGGAGATCTAGAAATTTAACAACAGTTGGGGTTATGTTTACAGAGATACAGTAATCATCTTACATTGCTCAAATTTCTTTACAAATTAAGATAGGATATATTCAAACTTCACATCAGAACACAGAATTCAACATATAATTGTCAATGACAAGTATAGTAGGTATAGACAAGTATATTGGGGCTCAGCCAATGATAATGGCAAAATCCATCGACTAGATCAGGGGTCGGCAAACTTTTTGGACTACTAAGCCATTTCAGGAGGTCAAGAAGGCACACTAGGCCAGACGAAACAAGGTGTCCAAGAAAAAGGTTTTTTTTTTATTAAAAAATACAGTATGATCAATGGAAAACGAGATGTTGCATGTTCTTAGAGACAGATACAATATCAGGTTCTAATGATGAGGAGTTCAGCAACAGAAAACTTCATCTTGGATCACATGATTGGCACGGGCTAACAACATTGGAAACTGAGCATGTGGCAGCTGACGGTAGAAATCAATGAAAGTCTCTATACGTGTGAGCGTGCTTGGCATCGAAATGCCCCTAAAGATTCCAGCGCTGTTGGTGTCCTTGCACACTAAACACAGGGCTTTGTTGGACGAAGAATAATTTGTCAGTTCATTTGGGGTTGAAGACACAAAGTTCGAGGTCAACCTTCTGGAGACTGGAGCTGGGCATTGCTTCTGCTCTTTAGGCAAAGTAATTGGGGTTACTGTGTCGGAACTCGATGATATTGATGATATCACGGAAACTCGATAATGCGACAATTCAATTAGGCCGAATCCAACAATAAATAATTGGGGGGCATTAGGCCGTACTGGAATACTGGCTAGGCCGTATCTGGCCTAAAGGACAGAGTTTGCCTACCTCAGGACTAGATTATCTAAACTATACTATACAGGATTTGATTAGAGTTGGATTTTTTCATTCCACCTACCTCTAGTAAATACTTTTTTTATATGTATGTTTATAGCATATTGGCTTTTCACAATTTCCAGTATTATATTAGTGAAATTTATTGTTAATAATGAACAAAATCATACCAGTAACAGCCTGGAATTTTTTTAAAAAAGTGCCTTCTTTAAAAGAAAAACACCATTAAAAATAATTACAAATATATAAAATGTGTCATTCCTAATAGCTGAAATTTTTAACTAGGGGTCTTTTAGTTATGCAAATGGGAAAAATATATTCCAATAGCAGACACAAAACTACTGATATTTTCTGTAATTTAGTTATGCAACAGCATGTGTTACTCAAGCCTTCAAAACGCTGGTGGGGATTTATAATAAAGAACAACTTTACTTATCAAATAAAGGCAACTAAGAGACAAAGTTTTTTTTTGGCAAACTCTTACTAAAATATTTTTTTTTTACTGTCTATAGCAACAATAGCATTATAAATTCACAGCCACGTTGCCTAATAAAATGAAGGTTAGATGGTTCCCCTAAGTAAAGTCCAACGGTAACTTTCAAAATAATAGTAACAACTGTTTCTTTTACCCGACGTGTTTTGCCAGCCATTCGGCTTCCTCAGGGGTATTAATAGGCATTCTCAGTAGCAACATAAAAAAGTATATATATATATATATATATATATATATATATATATATACACACACACACACATTTATTTACAAAGCAACAAAGGGTGAAAATCAGAGACTGTGTATTTAAATGAGGTAAATATCTAGCTCAAATATATCAAAGATTAAAGTACAAAAAACATAAAATACATGAGGAAATGTAATATTTAATTTAATCAAATGTAATATCCTTAATGCCTTGTCCTGCTTGCAGATGGAACGTTTCAGGGACTTGTTACCAGGATTAGGCAAAGTTGGTCTAGCATTCCCTGAACATCTGTGGGACTTAATTTGAGTTTTGTATTTAGCCTTATTCCAAATTCTGTTGCCCCCAATATATGGGCTGACAGTCTTCAGTTAGGCAGGCACTTAAGGGTTACAAAAAGCTTGGATACTCCCCTGATGCTAGGAGGTGAGTCGGGCTTAATGTCAGATGACATGGTATTGCTGTATTCTGAGATTCTCATTTTTTTCAAGAGATCTAAAAATGATCAGGCAGTCATAGGTACCTAGCTCAGCCTAAATGCTTGCTATGATTCCAATATTTGCCCTGTTTTGCATCTTAGAAAATATTGTCAACATGGGCCCTCATCTTCTGGCCCATTTTTAATTCACCTTGACATATTTACATAATCACTGTTTTGGGGTCCTTGGGCTTAGTTACCTTATGTTCTCCTTGGATTCATTTAAAATTGGCGCAAGGACCATTGCTTTTCAGAACGCAGATGCCCTCTTGCATTTAAGGCAGGCCATCGGCTTCCTCATTTTCCCTCAGCACTGCAAACTCCAGCACAAGCTGACACTCTCAGTCTCTATTTAGAATTGCCAAACCAAAAAGAATATCAAATGGGTAAAAAGTGGGTAATACATCTGAAGGGAAAGAAAAGGTTTAATTATCAATTAATATTAGAAAATTGAATAGAATGATATTAAACATACAAAATATACCTGGTGGAAGATTCATCCAAAGGAGAAAGGGGTTTCTACATCAGTAAATAGCGACTGAGAGTGTTAGCCTGTGCTGGAGTTTGCAGTGCTGAGGGAGAATGAGTTAGCCGATGCCCTGCCTTAGACACAAGTGGGCATCAGCGTTCTGAAAAGCAGTGGTCCCTGCCCCAATTCTAAATGAATCCAAGCCTGATCATTTTTTGATCTCTTGATGAAAATGAGAATCTCAGAATCCGGCAATACCACGCCATCTGACATTAAGCCTTACTCACCTTCCAGCTTCAGGGGAGTATCTAAGCTTTTTGTAACCCTTAAGTGCCTGCCTCTCTCAAGACTGTCAGCCCGTGTATTGGGGGCAACAGAACTTGTAATAAGACTAAAAACAAAACTCAAATCAAATTTGCTGAAGTGTTTAACTGTTATCATATATTGCAAGTCATTTCTTGCAATGTATTTTTATCATGGTATATAAATAAATTGTACTAAACTTTTTAAATTTAAAATGTATGTGTTGTGTTAATATGAACCACCGGTAAAACCCCAAAAAACTTTTTTCCTTTTTGGAAAAAAGCTCTCTTGGCATCTGATGTTAAAGAACTGTCAATTTCATCATTCAAACAGTTCTCCTTAGGGAAGGACAAGTGGTGTATTAACCTGAAAGCATAGGGTTCCTTTTTGGGACCACACCTACAGTGGATAACCTAAAAGAGGAAGAAGAAAATAGGCCCAACACTGTACCATCAGTAATTTCTTTTAATATATTTTCTTTTGTACGACTCTTGTAGTCTTGTACAAGTTTAGAAACTTCTCCTGACCTGGATACAGTATTAACCAATGTACCAGGTTTTCCAGCTTCATTGGCATGCAGGCTTTTGGAAAAATATCCTTCTGTACTGGAGCAGAAGACAATTTTCTAAAACTCTTAGATAATGGGTGAGCCCTTGCACACAACAAATACTTGTGTTTGTATTTGCATGAGCTCACCCATCTACATTAGCCATCATTAAAGGCATAACAGATAACTTTCCTATTAGTTGCTCCACTCACAATACTTACCTGTGGGCTACAGATTTTTGTGGCAAAATTAAATTTAGCCACTGGCCAACATCCTTCATACCCCACTTTAGGCTAGGATAAACGGCCATTTTCTGACTGAAAGATTTGTCACACTGAAACCAACCAAAACCATCAAAATTTTTATCAGCTTCCAAAACAACCTTTAGGTGTTAAAACAAGACACAAACAATATTTACTTTAATAACAAAATCTTTGGAAAATGTAAGAAGAGATAGCATAACCTTAAATTCCCCTTTTCAATTTTTTTTTCCTTAATTGAAGATGATAAGAGGAATCCCATAAGTAATATTTAACAAATAAAAACCCCCTCAAACAAGTCTCTGGAATATTTTCTGGAGTGTACAACATTCAAAAAATTATTTCTAGTATTACTTACTGGATTAGAACTGACAGGAACTACCACAGAATTGCTGTAGCTGACGCAGTAGTTAAACTGTTTTGACTTCAGGTTGAGACCAAGCATTTGCACGAGAAAAAAACACAGCAGAATTATTGCTGATATTATCCACAAACTTTGACAAGAAAGTACTTAAAACATTAATTCAGGGTGGAGGCCTAGCCTATAGCTGGATAGGAAGTGCAACCCCAGAGTTCCTGCTTGGGGGTTTAAATAAATTGCGGAGATGGCTCTCTTACTCATCCCAGAATACAAAGATGGACAGGGGAAGTGCCAGAGGACCCGCTGATCATGGAGGATTGGACTCTTCTTACCATCAGTGCAGCAGGAGGAGAACAGGCAGCCACCAGGCAAGATGACCCAGGTACCTGCATGTGCAGATTCACATACAGCAGGGAACATGGCTGAGGAGCAGGTAGAGCGGCAGCAGCACACAGTCTCCAAAAATATGCCCTCTACACTGCCAAGTTCTCCCCTCAGCTGAGAGAATGATTCCTCCGGTCCCAAGATGCACTCCCAAGGGGACATGGAGAAGTCTGCAGCCCTGACAAGCTTTCTAGAGCACAGCACAGCCCTCCACAGGGATCCCAGGGCTCACGGGGGGACAGGTACAGGGAATCCATGCTACATACCATACCCATCATCAGCTACTTTGAGAAGTGTAAGAAAAGCTTGGAGGACATATTCCGCACAGAATTCACTACCTTAAAATGTGATATGACTCACCGCTTTGAGGAAGCTGAAAAGGTCACAGATGACCTTAGGACCCACAAAGCGAATCATACTTCGGTCTTAATGGAGCACTCTGCACTCCTACAACAGCTGATCCCACCAGGATGCTCTTAAAAATTGGAGCAGACGCAACAACATACGTATTAGAAGCATGCCAGAGTCTGTGGAAACTAAAGATGTATATGGAGTAGCCATGGCCATCTTTAATGCTCTACTTCAAAAGCCTAAAGATTTACCAAATCCACTAGAACATCCCTGGGAGGACCACTGGCAACTAGCCACCACGAAATGCCAGCAATCACGGGACCCAACACCTGATGGCGGATGGGTGAGATCTCTCCTTTTCATAGACTATTGTTTGTATTCACTGGTCAAGAACTCTATACAAACTAGCAGCCCCTAGGGCTCTAGTCTCTTTTTGTCCTTTGGTGTTCTATCCTTTGTAATGTACTGATCTAGAGAATTTGGTTCATAAACCTATTGTTTACTTGGTTATCCGAAGGGAAACTGTTTACACCACTTTCTAGCTAAATAAGTCAAACCTTAAAAGTTTTTTGGGGATAAGTAGGTTCCCCTTGATTCCGCAACTGCTGATATTGCTGCCTAAATTGGGGCCCCACTGTGGGCTTCTCATATTACCCCTGTTTATCAGCACAGTATCTGCAACTGAATATCTTGGTTTTATTAGTGTAGTGTTAAGCTATCACCTCAATTTCCTTGACTTTGACATATCCCCCACGTCCCATATCCCCAATATCCTTCTGTCTGTGTATTACCCAAAGACTCTCAAATGGAGCCAGTAAAGATTATTACTCTGATTGTGCAGGGTCTTAATGTTCCAGAAAAAAGATCAGCTCTTCTGGATAGGCTAAAAAGTATGAAGGCACAGGTCAAGTTCCTTCAAGAAACCCGCTTTCAGGAGGGCAACATCCCCTAAATAAATAACAGACAATTCCCAAGTTTTGGAATTGGAAATTTAATGACTCTGGGACCCCACAAGGTTGTGCTGAGAGGTCACTTTATTAAACAGGAAGCCAGGTTAAAGAGGGACTGTTCCACAACAATTGTTTATAGATAAATATATATACATACACTATAGGCCATATCCCAATAGTTAGGTTTAATATTAAGTATAAATAAACAATGCATGAAGGTATGTGTGGGAATGTGTGTGATCTGTTTACCCCTGTCCAGGTACATAGCCCCCTGAGGGGTTCTCTGATTCCAGGGACTTCACAGAAGTAACAATGGGATAATAAATACCAATTCAGGGTTAGGTCAGGAAAGGGCTGTAAAATAGATAATTGACAGAACAGATGGAGTCAGGGGATAACCACCATGCTGATCTTTGTTGACACCTAGATTAGAGGACCCCTGCTTTACTTCCCTAACAACTTCAGAACTCCTACATTTTATGTTTCAATTAATTACTGTAGTTTGAATTACCCTTACCCAAGCTAGGGGAATGTGTCAGCCAATAGGCTTCCTACAGATCACACCCAGTAACCAATTCAAGATCCCCCATGACCTAATGGTAATTAACAATATAAAAATGGGAACTGAGAGAATGGAGCTCTCTTCTGTCTTCTGAGGGTCTTTTCTTCTGAGGTAAGCTCTTCCTAGGGAATCAGGCTTTTGGAGTATCCATTTACATCTTCACAGGTAGCTATAAGATATTCCTGAATGCATTCCTACATTGTCTTGTATGTGTGTATGCTATTGTTATGTTATGTTTTGCTGTTTTGTAAATGCTGGATTATGTACTAACCAATATTAGATTACTACGGGGGTTTACCTACTAACAACATTATTTTCATTTACTGTATAATTTGTTGATTGAAGTTCCTTAATAATTAAGTTCCTTGTTCCCTAATTAAACTGTTTGATTGACTGGCTATTTGTGCATGAACCTTCATTTATTGAATATATATGTGCATTGATAGGGTTATAGAGCATCCATATTTATGCAAACAATGTTCATAATCAACAGGGACAGATAACAAGCTAAGCTCACCTGTTGCCTACACCAAAGATAGAAAAGGATAGAAAATGAGACATAGCCCCTGATTCATCAAGTAGAATCGGATGATCACTCGCGCATTCGTATTCGCGATCCGAAATCGTACGGGCAGGGAAGCAGCCTCGGCCATGCTGCCTGCTACTGCGGCGTCTCCCTCTGTGGCTGGGAACCCCAGGGACACCGCGGGCTCGCAGGGCGGGTAAGTTCCTTACAGTGGGAGCTTCTGCCTAGATTCTCACAGGACCCACATCACTGTGATCCCAAAGGAGGGCAAGAACCCAGCCAACTGCACCAGTTACTGCCCAATATCACTCCTTAATCAGGACCTCAAGCTCTTTACTAAGGTGTTAGCCATGGGACTGCAAAGGGTCATACATAGGCTGGTACACTATGACCAGGTGGGCTTTGTCCCTCTTAGGTAAGTGAAGGATAACACCACTAAAGCTCTGAACTGGATCCATTTGGTGAACATGCACCCCCTGCAATCTTTCTTGTTGTGGACAGATACAGAGTAGGCATTTGACAGGGTTGACTTGACATTTATGGATCAAGCACTCCAACACATAGGCTTAGGTCAACACATGCTGTCATTGATACGCTCGGTGTAATCTTGCCCCACAGCGGTGGTACATGTCAACGGCTCCATGTCATAGTATTTTTCTATCCTTAATGGTATTCAACAAGGTTGTCTACTATCTCCACTCATTTTTATATTGACTTTAGAACCACTGCTCAGAGCAATTGGAGCCAATCCCAATATCACAGGGTTATATGTTGGGGACCAACCACATAAGATAGCTGCCTTCCCAGACGAACCAATGTTATGAATATATCTCTCCCGACAGTGCTCTATACCCGCTCTGCTCCTGACAGCGCTCTGTAGCCTATGTGTTTAAGACCTCCATGGGCTTTAAATATTTTGGCATATGCTTGGCCTAAGATTTTTCCTCTATCTTTCTTTTGAATTACATGCCTCTCTTAACATGCATTAACGCTGATCTGCAGGTCTGGAAAACCACCACATTGTCCTGGTTTAGGCAGGTGGTTAAAATTAACATATTGCCCTGGTTTCAGTATTCATTGCAAACATTACTTACTTGGATACCCAAATCCTTTTTCCATAGGGTACATGCCTGTATCTTCCAATTTAAATGGGGGAACCGCAGACCTAGGATCAACAGTCATCTTGTTCTAACCCAATTAAGCAGAAGTGTTGGGGGGTCCCTGATCTATGTAAGTATTTTGCAGCCGCCCTCCTGGTCAGAGTAGTTGACTGGGTACGTAATTCGAGAGCCAAACAGTGGGTCAGGCTGCAGCAGTTGGCTGATGTTGTCTCAGTGGGGGTGGTCCTCATTCCAGGACCATCCTACAATAGGTCCCACGAAGAAATTCGCTTGGAAAGTCTGTCAACCGATATTCTTTCATCCAAACATATTCCCATACCTATTCCCTCTGTACCCCATACTGGATAATTCGGATAATCCCACCTGGGAGGGAGGATCTCTACTTTGAGCATCTAAATTAGATGGACATAAATAAGGCATCCCATTTTCTCAGCAGAAATACTTGAAATCGCTACAGCAGGTGGGATCCCTGGGCTCCCTGATACCACTAGGATTCTGAAGAGCGAGACATTTGACCCATTTCCTCTGATCCCCAGTGACAGTTTTTTACGTACTCTCAACTCATTTGAAACCTTACCTGCGGCACTAGGGCCCGAGAGACATGTTCTATCAATGGTATACTCTTATCCTATTGACCCTTGTGGAGCTTTCTCACCACCCTATCTCTCCTGATGGGAAAAGGAATTAGGCTTTACCCTTGATACCCCTCAGAAGGTTGTTGAGTTAGCACACTGCTCATCCATGTGCATCCATTCCAAGAGCCGAACTATAAAGTACTGACTCACTGGTACTGCACACTGCACACCAGGCTTCATCAAATATACTCTACAATCTCTGACAGCTGTTGGAGGTATGGTGAGGGAGTGGGCTCTTTACTTCATATCTTTTGGTCATGCCTGATCCTGTGCCCATTCTGGGTAGTGGTGAGGGAAGTAGTTCAGAGGTTTACGGACTACACAGTACCTGATGATCGGGCCTTTTTTGAATTTACAACACAGCTCCCTACTACTTAAGTTCTACAGAACCTCTGTGGTCAGATATCTAGTGCTGGCAGCTAAAGTTTGCATACACTTGTACCGAACATCCACCGCATGCCCATCCATATCACAGTGGTTTCACAACATTAATGAGATATAGCATAATGAGTGTATGTTTATCTGCATTTGTTAACCCTTGTTAATCTAAAAATAAAACTAAAATAAAGAATGTTAAAAAAAAAACAATTCAACACAAGTCATACTCATCCACTAAACCATCAACAGAAGATTGTACAGGTTACACAGAATTCCTGGTTGGAGTTGCTCTGGGAAGAGAAGAATCCCTATCCCAAGCTGAAGTATAGGCCTGGCTGTGTTGATAGCTCCTCAATGAGGGAAGCTGAAACCTGCTGCTAGGGGATGCTTCACAAGCGTCTCTATGCAGCTGTAGAAGAAGCCCTCTCTATCCAGCCGCAGAAAAAGGGCTAGTTCACATTAGTGGTAAAAACTGCAGGGTTTACCATTCCCAGACACCTACTGGCAACCACTAAGTGCCTGGAAATGACAACAAGCTGTAACCACTAGGCATATTTAGGCCCCAGAGGCTTTTGGAGAGAGGCCCAAAAGCTTACCAGGGCCAATACAGAGGCTTTTGCATAAGCTACCCGCTTTCTAATAAAAATGCAGGGGCACAGAAAAGCAATAGTTTCAGTAAATTGGAAACTGATGCAGGGAAAGGATAACAAAAGCTAACAAACTTCATGGGAAGAAAATAGGTTTAGTTTGAAACAGTATTAAAATTGTGATAATTAGCTCTTAGAGTCAACAGGCAACAACAGAAAAATTTAGTGAGAGGTCTACTTTAAAAATGAGTGATAGAATAAAAAGTTGGATTTTGTTTTGGGGGTGGTGTTTATATATTTGTACATATTACCTGGGTAGAAAGATATAGTAGACAGGTAGCAGCCCCTTTATTGTGACCCAACTTCTCAGCATTTACCCAAAACAGCTAAGTGGTCACTAAAAAGTAAAAGTCCAGGTGGTGCGCCCAGCTAAAAGGGGCTGGGGAGAACACTTATATATTATATTGTGAGGCATCAGCTTCAAATGCACTCACTTCAGAGAAGTATTTCAGCCTTCAGTTCAGTTTCAGGGTGCCCCACCCACTTTTATTCACAAATATATCAACAAAGCAAATTCTAGGGTTTTCCCTCACAGGTGATCAGTGTCATTACAGCATGACAGAAAAAAAAAACACAGATTTAGCCTGCTGGCTTTTTCTCCATTGGTCCCACAGACCTCAACTTTGAGAGATCTCCTGGGCTCCCACGTCATACAGGCTGCGTATAGCCTGTCCACCTGGGCTCAGGCACCTATTTTCCCGTCTCAAAGGCGAGTGTCCTTTTATGATGAGCCAGATGCTACAAAGCCATTGTCAATTTTTTCAACGGACATTGGGGGAGTGCCTGTCCCACCCATTCCATCCAGACACTCTAGTCCTGGATCCTAAAAAAGCCACAAATCTGCAGCAACACAATTACTGCAGCAACACAATTGGTTTTCCAAGTGAGGTTTAGGTGGATCATGCCAAACATCTTATAAATTTGGCATCACACTTTTCATCTTTCTACAATAAATATATAGCCTTTTTTATTTTGGTGCCATCATTTGTGAGACAAAAAATTATTACCTACTACCTTGATGAAAGTGTTACGAGTGTTGCTACTAAAACCAACTAACAAATTCTCAAATTGAAATGAACCAGATTGGATTGCTGCAGTTATATTGTACTGTATATAAGCCAGGCTAATTAACATTACCTGCTAGTATACAATAGAGACTGTTCCTTAACACCACATAAAGTTTTATGGCACACACCGAGCCTCCTAAAGCCGCATGAAAATGCTCCTGTCCTCCCAAAATAAAGTAATAAAATGCCTGTACACATTCCCTATGTAAATGCTCATATTTACAAACCTTTTTGTTTGCATATTAGCCCTAAAAAAGCCAGAACTTAAATAAAGCTTGCCCCCCCAGCAGTGAACCTGGGTGATTCTGCAAACCTGGAATAGATTTCTTAAAGTGATTTGCTATTGGTAAGCAAATGTTTTTAATCCTTGATCAGATCCTTTCTAGGTTTTGATCACCCAGGTTCACTGATAAGTTTATCATCTTATCATCTTATCATCTCCAGTCTTAGAGACCCTTAATAAATCAGGTCCTATATGTTTAGGTTATTTGAATTTGATAAACCCTTGGTGAATGGAACGCTGACAGATTCACCTATCCCTACAGACAAAAGTACAGTGAGCAAAATCTTATCCAAGAAAAGGAACAATATCAGTAATAAGGTTAGTAGAAAGAGGAATAAAACTTTTTAATGGTTGTTAGTGAGATACTAGTGGAACAGTAATCTAAGAAAATATTCACGCAGTATAGAAAGCAAAATCTCATTGATCTAGGGACCTTTCCAAGAAAGGTTACAAAAATATCAAAATACACTATAGTCTTGTTATTTTCCAGAATTGAATTTTACATTTTTAAAGACAACCTGGAGCAAGTATCTGAAAAAAATAATTCTTTTCACTAAAATGAGAAAATTTATGTGACTTTACTTCAAAACTGCAGTACTTTGAAAACATTTGAGCTATTGTGATTGGTAGATCACAATAGATCGGTAATTTAAAATCCTTATGGAGCTATAAAGAAAAGAAAGAGAAGGGGGAGGTAAAATGGACAAATTACTTTTCCTATTTTACTTATAAATTTCTAATCCAAGGTAGGATAAGTGTGTATAGCACTAATGCCACATCCCTATTCAACAGTACAATGCAAAAAGAAAAAAAAATAGTACCGGACTTTTAAAGCATAACAATCCACTTTACATATTTCTAAGAACAGAAATTTTATTTTACATTACAATAATCATTTAAAAAAACAAATTAAAACTTTAACAAATTGTTTTTTGTGACAATCATCTCAAACAATGATCTCAATCATTGTTCGACCTGTTTCATAGTCCACTTCCTCAGAAACTTATTCGAGATCTAAAATTACAGACAATAAACATGTTTCAAAAAATTAAACCACATATCATTTACCATTTCAAAAAAAAAATAATTCCACTCACAGTTTTCCATGATTCTATGATGATCAGTAGGACTGATAGAATAGTTTGTCGCCCGGCCGGATCCCTTCAAACGAATGGTTTTCTGTCTCCCTGGTGCCAGGGTTCGGTATGTGGTAGACCAAGTGGACAAATTACTGGGAGGGGCTGGACAGGACCCAGCTGTCTTGGTCCATGTTGGAAGCAATAACAAGATAGATGGGAGATGGAGGATCCTTAAATATCAGTTTAACCCCCCCTAGCGTTCTAATTCTCTCCGTATTTACATGCAAAAAGCCTAACATTTTTTTGACATGGAAATTTATTTTACATTGTAGGCTTTAAACCACCGAAATATGTCCAATATTTAACAAATATAATAAATTTATTAATAAACTTTAAAAAAAAACACACAAAAATCTATTAAAAAAATAAAAAAATAGTTAAACATATAATATAACTGTACAGTGGCATGTATCATATATATATAATTATATTATATTCATATTTATAATTATATAAATTATATAATTATAATAAATTATATAATTATAATAAAATATATAATTAATTATAATAATTAATAATTATAGATTTCTTTGTATTAGACTCAATAAAGCTATTTTGTATTGAATCCAATACAAAATTATTTGAATTTCCGGCTGCTCCTCCCACCCGCACCGACGTCACAGGGAAACCCCGGAGATGGTCTCTGCATTCGCTGGCTCAAGATTAAGAGGAAGGCCGTGTCCCCAGGACCTGTGGGGACAAGCAGGACGATGAGGGACGCCAATGGAGCAAGGTAAGTGTGTTTTTTTTAAGTTTAAAGTGACTCTGAGTGTGACTTGGGATTACTGCTTCTTGCATGGAAAATCCACCCTGAGTCACACTCGGGAATACCGCTGGGGGGGTAAAAAAACTAGGTTTCAAGTTGAAGGAAAGGACCTCCAAGGTTATTTTCTCTGGAATATTGCCTGTGCCATGCACAACACAGGAAAGACTGAGAGAGCCTAGACAGCTAAACTCATGGCTTAAGTCCTGGTGCAAAAGGGAAGGATTTGGGTTCATAGAGCACTGGACTGACTTTTCATTGGGGTACAACCTGTATGCTAGAGATCGTTTGCACCAAAATGAAAGGGGGTTTGCTGTGCTAGGTAAAAGATTTAGGGGAATGGTGGAGGGATATTTAAATTAGGACAGAGGGAGGTGGGACAGTTAAATAAGGTGGCAGAAAAGTTAGTCAGGGGTCAGACACTAGTGGAGGGTGGATTGGGGATAGTTGGGGAGACGGTTATAGATAAATGTATTTAGCTTCCCATGTTGCAGTTAAACATTGGATTGTGCAGTACTAATTGTACTGAAAAACAAAATGATTTGGCAAACAGTGCTGGTAAATGCAGCAATGGTTTAAAGAGCCTATTCACCAATGCTACAAGTCTTGCAAACAAAACAGGGGAGTTGGAAGCCTTAATGAGTGAAGAGCATTATTACTTGGTTGTAATTGCTGAATCCTGGCTTTGTTCCTCACATGACCGGGCTGTCAATATTCCTGGGTATACTCTCTTTCAAAAAGACAGAGTCAAACAAAGGGGTGGTGGTGTCTGTTTGTATGTGAGAGGTGATCTGAAAGTGAATGTGAAAGAAGAAATTGCAGATGGAACAAGCGATGAGGTTGAGGCATTATGGGTGGAGTTGAATGTGGGGTTGAATAACACACAATTAATTATTGGAGTCTGCTATAGGCTAGTCCAGGGCGGATCCCTCCGCCTGCAGAGACAGACAAGCTGTGAGCAGAGGAGCAGCCTTGGTTATGCTGCTTGCTACTGAGGGGTCTCCTTCTGTGGCTGGGAACCCCAGGGACACCGCAGGCTCGCAGGGTGGGTAAGTTCCTTACAATTATATTATACTGTAAAATAAATGTTCATGAAAACAATGTACTGCTTTTACACATATAAATCCAATGTATTGCATTCAATACAGTTATTTTGTATTGAATGCAAATCAAATAGATTTTGAATTTCCTGCCCCGCCCTGCTGGCAATGTACACACGCACCAACGTCACTGGGAACTCCCCCGGTGACTCATCGTGTGCAGAAGAAGGAAGAAAGAAGACAGGAATTGCGGCAATGGACGACACGGGACGCCGACGGATCATGTAAGGCTGTATTCACTATTACTTCCCATAGGTTTACCTACCCCGAGTGTGACTCGGGGTTACCACTTTCAGCAATTTTTACCCTGAGTCACAGTCGGGGTTACCGCTAGGGAGGGTAATAGGAAAAAGATCAGATCTGAACATGTAGGCCCCTCTAAGGATGTTTCTGGGTTAGTAACTGGGGATAAAGAAAAGCGGATTTACTAAACACTTCATTTTAGCTCTGTGTACACAAAGGAAAATGGCAGAGCTCGAGTCCAAATTAACAATAGCAATGTCACTGCCTTAAATGAGTCACTATGGCTCAAAACTGATATGATTGAGAAACAGTTGGGCAAAATTAGGGTTGACAAGGCACCAGGACCTGATGAATTACATCCACCTGAGCTCAGTTATTTCAAAGCCATTATTTCTAATTTTTAGAGACTCTTTAATAGGGGTGTTAATTAATTAATCATTTGCTCCCAGGATGCACAGCAAGGCCCAACAGCCCAATCAGGAGAGATCTGAGCACAGGCATATATACAGGGAAGGAGGGATGGGGTTAGTCACTCCATCTTGTGTTCGGAGAAAGATGCAGGGAGAGAAGTGCATTGTGACAGGGACAGGTTAGGAGCCTTATGTATATCTTGAAATATAAAGATTGTGCAGTTTTGGATGCTTCCATGTTGCTATCTAGCAAAAAAGGCAGAAACACTTCTGTCCTACTCTCCAAAAAATACAGATATTTAATTCCGATACCACTTGCCATGTATCAAAACAGCCAGGAAAATTTCTGTATTTCTCTCAAAAAAATACAGGTATTTCATTCTGATGGCACTTGCTTTCTATCAAAAAAGCCATACAAATTTGTGTATTTCTCTAAAAAAAATACAGATATTTCATACCGACAGCACTTGCTATATATCATAAAAGCCAGAAAAAATTCTGCATTTCTTTAAAAAAATAGATATTTCATTCTGATAGCACTTGCTATAAAAAAAAAACAGAACAATTTCTGTATTTCTCTCAAAAAATACAGATATTTCATTCTGAGAGCATTTGCTATTTATCAAAAAAGCCAGAAAAAATTCTGTATTTCTCTCAAAAAATACAGATATTTTTTTTTTTTAATTCTGATAGCACTTGCTATCAATCACAACAGCAAGAAAAAGATATGTATCTTACTCCAAAAAATACAGATATTTCATTCTGATAGCACTTGCTATCTATCAAAAAAGCCAGAAAAATGTCTGTATTTCTCTCAAAAGAATACAGATATTTCATTCTGATAGCACTTGCTTTCTATCAAAAAAGCCAGAAAATTTTCTGTATTTCTCTAAAAAATACAGATATTTCATTCTGATAGCACTTGCTATCTATCAAAAAAGCCATACAAATTTCTGTTTTTCTCTAAAAAAAATACAGATATTTCATTCTGATAGCACTTGCTATCTATCAAAAAAGCCAGAAAAATGTCTGTATTTCTCTCAAAAGAATACAGATATTTCATTCTGATAGCACTTGCTTTCTATCAAAAAAGCCAGAAAATTTTCTGTATTTCTCTAAAAAAAATACAGATATTTTATTCTGATCCCACTTGCTATCTATCAAGAAAGCAAGAAAAATGTCTTTATTTATCTCAAAAAATTACAGGTATTTCATTCTGATCCCACTTGCTATCTATCAAAAAAAATGTATGTATTACCAGAAAAATGTATGTATTACTTACTAAAAAATACAGATATTTAATTTGGATAGCACTTGCTATCTATTAAAACAGCCAGAAAAATGTCTGTATTTCTCTCAAAAAAATACAGATATTTAATTCTGATACCACTTGCTATTTACAAAAAAGAAACTGTTTGGTACAGGTGCATTTTTGCCCGAATAAGTAAAAGATCAGCGGTAGACGCAGGGGAAGGCATGGCGATGGGCGATCTGCCGCATCTGGCAGGGGGCATAATCCCTGGGAGTCCGCCACTGTAGGAGAGCAGCAGCAGCAAACTGTTAAAGGCAGCAGCACAAGCTGTCAAACAGGTCTGAGATGTGTGCGGAGCACGAGTAAGCTGGTAGATTTATTGAGAGGGCGTACTACAATCATACAGCCACGTCATGTGGAGAGTATTGTGGACTGGGTCTCAGGGGCCTCAATTGCAGCAGGCTCTTCTTTTGCAGCAGCAGCAGCAACAACCAGCACAGCCATGGCAGGAGCAAAGACAGGAGTTAGCGTGGCTAATGTTGTTTGATGAACAGCCTGAGGATCTGTCATTGCAAATTTCGGAGCAGGAAGACTTTGAGACCCTTGGAGAGTGTGGTCAGCACTTGATGGGCAAGGGATCTGCATCAGTGGCTGCATTTGCAAAGGATGGTGATGACTGTGATGTCACCTGGGAACCACCGGGGCGTGTAGGATTAGCAGAAGTTCCGAAACAGACGTAGAGGAAAGGCAGAAGTGGCAACAGACTGGGGATGGAAGGGGCTGCAAAACCTTTTTGGGCCTCATGTGAGTTCCAAAGAAGAGACAGACGAGTGGGCACAAGCATTGGAACAGTCAGAGACGATGTAACTGTGGGGGAGATGGAGCTGGAGCAGACGCAGGGCACCTAGCAGACGCAGAGGCCGACAAAGAAAAAAAAGCAGCAGAATGGTTGCACGCACCTCTCCAGTGTGGTCCTTTTTCATGCTGAAAGACGATGACGGGTGTGTAGCAATCTGCATCCTGTGCCATAGGCAGATTCGCAGAGGACAGGCCAGATCACATTTGGGTACAATATCCCTGCTTTCCCCATATGCAAGTGGGACCAAAGTGGGAGCAGTACTTGCATTCTCTTGAAGAAGGTGCAACCAAGTCATTGGCCCTGATTCATCAAGCAAAATCGGAAGCTCGCTCGCGCATTCGTATTGCGATCCGAAATCGTAAGCCGTCGCGCAATTCAGCAACTGGATGAGCTCACCGGCAGCTTTACACTGGCGAGCTTGCATGAAAAGTCACTGTTCCCCTAAAAAAAACCTGCCATCTTTAATCTTTCACATGTCCTAAGCCCTTGTTTGCAACTACTTGAAATGTTGAGGATCCTGCTAGCTACTAATCAACCACATTTCTTGGAGGTTGTTGCAGTGCACTTCAAATACTGGTAATTTGGTGGCCTGGGCTTTCATAGATATTTTGGGACTATTATCTATGAGTGTCCTCATAGGCTGCAAGATATGACATGCAGAATTCCCACACACAGATATCACACTGTGCCCATGATTTCGTTACACATGCCCACAAAGTGGATATATTTTGCCAAGCAGTTTTTTTTATATAGAAGCCACAGCACAGCTATGGGGGGGGCAGCCTGTGTCCCCAGCTCTTATCGGCAGCTGGAGTCCTGTGCATGGATGACGGCTGAGAATGGAGCGTTCTCTCAATCCGTTCTTTCAACGGATTACAGCTGCAGATGAGAGCTGGGTAGAGGTCCACACACCTAAAATTGGCTGTTCACAACTATGTACATGCACATATTTTGATGTGTGTTTTGTAAGAATTTTCAGGATTCTACCCCATCAAGCTCAATCAATCAGAGGTAGATCATTTGAAGAGCACTAATTTGCCTCCTCTCTATCACGCAAGGCTGGAAATGATCTTTCTATGTCCGGAGGACAGTGGAAGCCCTCTGCTAGAATGTCCCCAGGCTAACTCGCACCACAATCCTGATTTTGATGAAGGCACATTATTCTACTGTCTCACATAGATATTCCCGTGTTTTATATTTCTCCACTTTTTTTATAGATCTATTTTTTTTCACGTGTCCACAAAATAAATCCACATGTGCTGCATTATCTGACCCATTGCGACAGTGCTTACGTTTTGCCCCTAGATTGTATGTATGTCTGGCACTTACTAATGCTTCACTAAAACCGGATAAACAGTGTTTACATCTAGGAGCACAATTATTGTTTTTACAATGGTTTAAACAGGATTAAGCTTAGTGGGGTGGCAACTGAAAGCTTTATAGTAATAGTATACCCACATATATCTACACACAATCTTAACAAACAGTTTACATTTGCAATAGAAAATACATACCGTATTTTTCGGCGTATAAGACGCTCCGGCATATAAGACGCACCCAATTTTAAAGGAGGAGCACAGAACAGAGAGCAGGTGTGTGCTAATTAATTGCTATGATCTCACCATTGACAGCTTAACAGATCCTCCTTAATCGCGCAGCTGAAATCTAATCGGCTTAATTGGCGGATTCGCGACCCCTATTGCTCATTTATCAAGGCAGGAATCCGGCTGGCAGCGAAAGGGGAATGTACGAGCGCACTCGACTCCGGCCCGCGGGAAACCGGCTCGCTGGAAGCGCAAACGTACGCGCGTCCAGCGATTGCGCATTTCATTGATGAATCAGGGCCATTTTCTCTTCTTCCACCTCCTTGGCACCTTCCCCACCTCCAACTGTCATTGCTAGTACGTCTCAGGAGGTTGGTGCCAGCCAGACTTCCAGTTGCGAAGAAGTATTAGCTTTGTGGCGTCAGATGACGTTGTTGCTGCAAGCCCACTCTACCGCATAACACATGTGCCCTGCTTTGCGCACGTACTGAACTGGTGCTGCAAAAGTTCCTCCACACGTACACAGGACGGCTGAACTTACTGAGACAGGCTCGCTCCTCCTGCAGTCATGTACGCTGATCCCCTACTGCCCTCCTACTGTGGCTAGATGGAACTCCACCCCGCCATGGTACATGCTCCGTCTCAGGGCCCACCACCTCCTCCTCCTCCTGCTATTGCTGCTGCTACCTGTCAGTACTCCATTCACTAAAACTGTATTACACACTTCTGGGTGGGTGGCATTGTCAATGTACCACACCCAGCTCTAGATGCCAGTTTCCAATGCATCTTTTGGACAAGGACAAGGTCTTTTGGAACTTTTGTTGCCACTGTTCTCCTACACATACCTAGCAAATTTGGTGGCTCTAAAATGTATAAGGGCTTTGCTATTCATTTTTAAAGTCGGCCCATTGACTTTAATAAAATTCGCGAAATCGGTTCTCACTCATTCCTACTCTTTAGTCACTGTCATGGTACCGATGGATTGGCAAAAAAACAAAAAAAAGATGCTAAAAGCGGTAACCCCCGAGTCACACTAGGGGTAGGTAAATCTATGGGAAGTAATAGTAAATCGAGTCTTACCTGATCCGCCAGCATCCCGCGTCGTCCTTCTCCTCGATGCCTGTCTTTTTTCTTCCTCCGCCCGGCTTCCTTTGCACTCGATAAGTTGCCGGGGACTTACCGGTGACATCAGTGCTTAAGGACGTTCTGTTTGGGGCGGGGCAAGAAATTCAAATGTATTTGTATTGCATTCAATACAAAATAACTGTATTGAATGCAATACATTGGATTTATATG
The DNA here is from genome assembly GCF_032062135.1 of Pyxicephalus adspersus. Lineage (NCBI taxonomy): Eukaryota > Metazoa > Chordata > Amphibia > Anura > Pyxicephalidae > Pyxicephalus > Pyxicephalus adspersus. Next base: position 95,263,536 of record NC_092861.1, read on the forward strand.
TGTAAAAGCAGTACATTGTCTTTCATTAACATTTATTTTACAGTATGATATAATAGTATGAGTACATTATTCATTTATTTTTTCTGATTTTTTTTTTTTAATTAATTTTATTTATTATTTTGACATGATTTTGTGTTTCAAACTTTTTTATACTCATACTATTATATTATACTGTAAAATAAATTTTTTATACTCATACTATTATATTATACTGTAAAATAAATTTTCATGAAAAACAATGTACCGCTTTTAGACATATAAATCCAGACAGAAATGAACCGCTCAAGAGGTTAATATGCAAGTTAAGGTTTAGAAAAGTCAATCAGTAAATGGATAGAGAACTGGCTTAAAAACCGCATTCAGAGAGTTGTAATAATAATTCATAGTCTTAATGGACTAAGGTTATTAGTGGTGTACCCCAGGGTTCAGTGTTGGGACCTATACTGTTTAACATATTTATAAATAATATGGAGTTGGGATTAAAATACCATTTCTGTGTTTGCGGATGACACCAAACTACGTAATTGATTTAAGTCCATACAGGATGTCTATAATCTACAAGCAGACCTGGATGTACTGTTTGATTGGGCAACCGAGTGACAAATTACATTTGATATAGATAAATGTAAAGTTATGCACTTGCGAGCTAACAACATGCATGTTTCATACTGTCTAGGGGGAATACATTTGGGGGGGGTTAGAATTGGAAAAGGATCTGGGGGTTATGGTAGATCAAAGACTTAACAATAGCATGCAATACCAAGCTGCAATATCTAAAGCTAGTACTTTCTTGTATTAAAAGAGGAATAGACTACAGAGATGGAGACATAATCCTACCCCTATACAAAGCATTGGTCAGACCACATCTGGAATATGCAGTTTTGGGCACCAGTTCACAAAAAGGACATTGTGGAATTGGAGAGAGTGCAGAGAAGGGCAACTAAACTAATAAAAGGAATGGAGGAGCTAAGCCATGAGGAGAGATTAACTGAATCTATTCTCCCTTGAGAAGAGACGTTTAAGGGGGGGTTATGATCACCCTGTATAAATATATAAATGGTCCATATAGAGGACTTTCTTGTCCATTATTCACTTTAAGATTATTACAAACAACTTGTGTGAAAATCTGAGGGCACTCTTTGCGTCAGGAGGAAAAGAAGTTTAAGTTCCAGATAAGGAAGGGATTCTTCACTGTAAGGTCTGTGAAAATGTAGAATCAGCTCCCTCAGGAAGTAGTTTTAGCAACTACTATAGATTGCTTTAAGAAAACTCTGGATGCTTTTCTAGAAGCACAGAATACAAATGAGTATTAAGGATTTAAAGTAAAGATAACAGAGACTGTTGATCCAGGGAACACCTGATTGCCCCATGGAATCAGGAAGGATTTTTTTTCCCCTGTCGAAGCAAATTGTACCAGGGTTTTTTTTGCCTTCCTCTGGACCAAGTATGTCTTTTAGGGTTTTATATCTGGGATATGTTTATTTCCCTGGTGGTTGAACTTGAAGGACTTATGTCTTTTTTCAACCTAACCTACTATGTAACTATGTTTTCACCAATACTTCTCAAAGGAGCTATAACCCCCTCAATATTGACCGCTCAGAGTCATCCAACAAATCGAGTCAGCAATCTAATCTGTAGACAAACATGATTCATATTGTAATTAGGCTATAAATCAGTTCTTTCATCTCTTCATGATGAGTTATTTCCACCATTACATTGTACTTAATTTTTTATAAAGTATTCAAAAATATAATTATTTCATAAGACTACACATAACCAGCTACTCCAGCAATATTTTAGAAAAGAGGATTATGTTTATATTCAACTTATCATAGCATGACTAATTATCTACAACTGTCTAACAATACAAGCCAAATAGTACAAAAATAGATAGTTGGTTTGTAAAATAGTCAATACGTTTTTATATTTATAATTGAAAAACTACAATTTGTAACTACAATAGTACAATTTAGATGGAAAATAGCAGAACATAATATACTTGAATTAAAAGAAAGGAAACGTGTTGTAAGAATAACCAATCCTACAAACCAATGTTGTCACCGGAGTCAGTCCTGGCAGATACTGTATATTTAAGGAAGACTACCGACTACCCAATATAGTAATTTTATTAAAAATGCATGACAAACATATTAAACTCTATGTTTTAGATACAACAATATGAGTAAGATATATGAAATTCTATGTGGTTATATTTTATATATGTATCAAGGAAATAGTTTTATAGTGTTTTCTTTATTAGCCATGGGTCTTTATTATTTTAGCGCTGAAATGGTCGTGTAAGTCTAAGATGTAGCAATTTTTTAAAAAAAGCTCCCTTTTGTGTTCAGCTAGAGATTTTATTAAGTATTATATCTTATATTTAAGTGTACATTACTTTGTGCTAATTAGAGATTCAGTTTTAGTAAAGATTTAATGGTGTGATACAGAGAATGAACTTTCTAAAATGTAACATTTTATTTCTGTTTAATAGTGTCTGTTCAATGTTGTAAGAAGTGGGGTAATGCATTGTTAATGATGTATAGTTTCGTAATAGGAGCTTGATACACTATAATGTAATGTAATGTAGTATAATGTAATGTTACTGATATAATGTAATATCAGTAACTGATATTAGCAACTTAAAATGTTAACAGCTGTGTCCATGTACATGTAAGCTCAAAGTCACTATGCTCTTTAAAAAAATGCTGGTTAAGTCCAACATAAGACTAATGACAACACAAGACTAGGAAATGTAAGCTTTATACATAGACACATGTACAGACTAGTGTTATAAATTTGTATTGAGTTGGGGACAACAAATTGGTTTGCACTGCAAATAAAAAATATGTATTAACCTGGGGATTTGTGTAAATTTCTAATTACCACATTAAATGATTACAAAAAAATCTGTTAGTTCAATCAGTAGAATACATTTATTAAAACAGTCACAAAAAATATATCTACACTATAAAATACACATTTTAATAAACAGTATGAAAAGAATTTGAAAATAAGCAAGGGTAATACTTAGCTTCAGACCTAAATTTATTGGAATATTGCAGTTTTGATATGGATGGAATAGTAAAGTATAAATCAGATAGCCCTTGTTTTGCTCTAATGCATTACAATCTCTATTTTGGAGCAAGATAAATGGCATTCATTTAAGCTGCCTATTGGTTGATGCAGTCATTACAATCAGTAAAGATGTGTGAAGGGCACAACAATGTTATCATCAGACATCCCCTATAGAAAGCCACTTATCTGCACATACCTACTAATGATCAGATAGGTCCCACTAAAATCTTTTAGGAAGATTCTTTTTTTCACTTCTGGCCATAGAGTTCATAAAAAAAGCTATTCAGATTCAGTCACTGACATGGTGGATGTACTGTCCTCTGGACATAAGTTATTGTATTGCATTGGTCACAGTTGTAAGCTGTTAATAATTAGGTGGGAATGTTCATAGTTAGGTCCACGGCGCCATCTAGTGGCTATTTACTATTACTAATCTATTGTAGTTCTGTGATGTAATTTCCTGCTTTGAGTGCACCATACCAATCAAAAGGAGTCAACCTCAGATCTCAGGTCTGCAAACAAGAGGACATGGAGCAATATGACCAAGCTCAAGCTAACCTCTTTGCACATCAAACACGGGCTGGCCTAAATCAGAGACTAAGAACAGGTATGACTGCGCACCACACTCTCACCATGGCATCACACCTCCAACCAATCCTGGCAGTATCCAAGCAATAATAGACCTTGCCAGGTTCTTTACTCGACGAGAGCTAGTTACTAAAGACTGGTGAAGTTCAGTGATCGCCCTGAAAAATACAGAGCATGGCGATCCTCCTTTTAAAATATTACAAGAAACTTGGGTCGGTCATGTAGTGAAGAGATAGACCTCCTAGTTAAATGGCTTGGAAATGACTCTGCTGACCATGCTCAAAGAATTAGAGACATTAACTCAAATTACCCAGAGACCAGCTTAAAAAATGATCTGGGATAGACTTGATGAATGTTATGGTTCAGCAGAAGCAAAAGAGAATGCATTGTTCAAAAGAATTGATGACTTCCCTAGAATAGCTAGCAAAGGTTATCAGAAACTCAGGGATCTAAGTGACTTATTATTAGAACTACAGGTCGCTAAAACTGAAGGAGATTTATGGGGGCTTGCTTTCTTGGACACAGCCAGAGGTGTTAACCCTATTGTACAGAAGCTTCCCTACAACCTGCAAGAGAAGTGGGTTACACATGGGTCCAAGTACAAACAAAACTACAATTTACCATTTCCTCCCTTCAGTGTGTTCCTGGACTTTGTAAAACAAGAAGCTAAAATTTGAAATGATCATAGTTTTGATTTATCACTGTCTTGTGCCACTCCCCTCAGTCTTAGAACCCACAAAGTACCAGTGGCAGTGCACAAAACTAATGTTTCTAGTGCAGATTCTTTTAGGTATTCCAGCTCCTCTCACCTTGAGGAAACAGTCAAGGATCCTGGTAAGCAGTGCCCCATACACAAGAAGCCCCATCCTCCTCTGAAATGCAGAGCCTTTGGAGAAAAGTCTGTAGGAAACCGCAGAGCCTTCTTCAAGGAGAACTGCATCTTATACAAGTGCTGTTCATCAACATCCCACATTGCTAAGGACTGTAAGGTCAGTGTAAAATGCACAGAATGCAACAGCACTGATCACAACACAGCTTTACATCCAGGGCCCCCCCATGGACCATTCCACGGGGCTAGAGTGCAAGAGAGCATGGCGGGGAGGAAAGGGACTCTGAGGCTGATACACCAGCAGTTACCTTACAATGTACTGAACTTTGCAAGGAACTCATGGGAGGTAGATCCTGTTCAAAAATCTGCCTAGTAAGAGTCTACCCAAAAGGCCCCAGGGACAAAGCCATCAATGTTTATGCCTTTCTAGATGACCAAAGTAATGCATCCCTAGCTAAATCCACTTTCTTTGACATTTTCAAAATTAACAAACCCAGCACTCCTTATTCCCTAGAGACTTGTGCAGGCACTGTAGAGACAGTGGGAAGAAGAGCTAGTGGTTACCAAATTGAAGTCCATAGATGGTAAGATGTGCCTTCCCTTACCAACTATAACTGAATGTAATCATGTATAACTAAATGTAATAATGTAATGATCCCTTAGGATTCACGGCTCCTTTAACAATTCAGGGTAAAGCACTGATTGGAGACTTAACTCAGAGGACATTAAACTGGGATGACCCACTTCCCACTGAAAAAAGGAATCTATGGATAGAGTGGAGAAACTCCCTAACGGCTTTATCTAACCTATATGTTCCACATCCTTATGCTCCTGTGCCATCCACAGAAGTAAAAATACAAAGACTTTCTGTGTTTTCTAATGCTTCTGTCAAAGCAATTGCTGATGTAGCTCATCCTAAAACTGTGGACATCAAAGGCCAATGTCATATAGGGTTCGTCATGGGCAAAGCAAAACTTGCCCCACTTCCGGAGCATACAGTATCCAGGCTAGAACTAGCTGAACTGATTACATCAGAAATAAACAATGAGATCCAGGATACTGAGTTTTATACAGATAGTAAAGTGGTCCTAGGCTAAATTTACAGCAAGACAAGACGCTTTCATGTCTAGTCTTTACAACCGAGTATTGAGAATTAGGTGGTCCATGTTTCCAAATCAATCAAATCAATCACTTTGTACCTACAAATTACAATCCAGCAGACCTAGCAACCAGGTCAGTTGCTGCCAGCAGTCTCAAGGACACGATCTGGCTTACGGGTCCTGCATTCCTATACAGCTCAAAACACAATCCTTCTAATTGTGACTCATTTGAACTGTTAGATGCAGATGCCGATACAGAGATCCGCCCTCAGGTATCTCTATTACATACTCTGACTTTATGCAATCAGCTTGATAGTCATGGTTTCAACAGGTTCTCTACCTGGAAGTCACTTGTGTGAGCTATCACTTGCTTGGCTCACATAGGCCGTTCCTTCAAAAATGCCTCATCTGCCATTGAGAGTAACTGCAAAAGTTGGCATCACTGTAAGGATGTCTGCATAGTAAGCAAGCAAAAACAATCAAAAAATGTAATTGTTCACTCTATTCAGCAGGAGACATTTGCTAGGGAAATTGACTGCATCAATAGCAAAAAACCCATTCCTAAAGACAGTGGGCCAAATTTATCAAGCAAAATCGGTTGGCCGGTCGCACATCCGTATTAGCGAGCTGAAATGCGAAGCGATCGGGCTAGTCATCAACTGGATGAGATCGCGGCCAAAGCCGAGCAGCATCGGCAGCTTTACACTGGTGAGCTGGCATCAAAAGTCACTGTTCCCCTAAAAAATCATCCTTTCTAATGGCACACATATCACCCTTAGCCCTAAAAAAAATGTTTGCGCTGTTGAAATGTTTAAAACATTTATGTGCGC
>NC_092861.1:95273005-95295950 GCF_032062135.1 Pyxicephalus adspersus
TGAAATCTAATCGCCTTAATTGGCGGATTCGCGACCCCTATTGCCCATTTTGTTATGAAGGCAAGCATCCGGCTTGGCAGTGAGATGCGAATGAACGAGCGCATATGACTCCAGCCCACGGTAAACCGGCTCGATATAACGGCGCAAAATAACGCGCAACTAGCGAGCGCGGATTTCATTGATGAATTAGGCTCAGTGTGTTAGTGAAGCTTGATCGAGTCCTTGGTGGAAACAGCCTGCTAAGAGTGAGAGGACACCTTAAAAAAGCCAGATTGGAGTTCACCATGGTCATCACCATCTAGCTCTTTTGCTTGTAGAGCACTACCATAATCAGATAAAACATAAAGGCCGATTATTTACTGAAGGGGCTTTACGAGCGGCTGGGCTGTGAATTGTTGGAGCGAAGAGATGTGTTAACAGGTGTATGTTTAAATGTGTCACTTGCCGCAAGCTTTGTGGGATTTCACAAAGGCAAAAAATGGCCAATCTCCCATTGGACATTAACATTAACTATGACATTAACATAGATCCTTCATTCACCAGTGTTGATCTTGATGTGTTTGGTCCCTGGCCCGTCATCACACGACAAACTAGAGGAGCTCATGCTAGTTCCAAGCCCTTGGCAGTCATTTTCACTTGTATGTCTATCCGAGCTGTCCACATTGAGGTAATTGAATCCATGGATACCTCTAGCTTCATAAATTCTCTCAGGCGCTTTATTGCTATCCGAGGTCCGGTGAGACAAAACTGCTCTGATAGGGGAACAAACTTTGTTGGAGCTGCTAATGAGTTACAAATTCCTTCTAATCTGGACAGTAGCAGTGTGAAAAGGTACCTAAGTGAGCAAGGATGCACTTGGACCTTTAATTCCCCTCATTCTTTCCACATGGGAGGTGCCTGGGAAAGGATGATCGGCATAGCCCATAGAATCTTGAACTACATCTTCCTACAAGTAGGCAATGCAAGACTCTCTTATGAGTGCCTTACAACGTTTATGGCTGAAGTCTCAGCCATCAATAATGCAAGACCTTGGATCCCAGTTTCTAATGATCCAGAAGGCCAATATTGCTTACACCTGCGACTCTACTTACTCAAAAGACTGGTATAGTAAATGCTCCACCAGGGGAGTTTGACACCAAGGACCTGTACAAACGCCAGTGGAGACAAATGCAGAGCCTTGCTAAGAATTTCTGGGATAGGTGGAGGAAACAATACATCCCTACACTTCAAACTAGGAGCAAATGGCAAACAGTTAAACCCAACCTGAAGCGTGGAGATGTTGTTCTTGTTAATGACTCTCAGGCCCAAAGAAATGATTAGCCTTTAGGCCTCATTACTAAAGTGTTCCCAAGTGAAGATAGACATGTCCGTAAGGTTGAGGTAAAATTTTCCAAACAGAAGGTTTACCAGACCCACATGTGAATTGGTCCCACTGTCATCAAGCGAGGATTCTGATAGTGGCGTCACTTGACGCCAGGCGGGGAGTGTACTATCCTCTGGACATTTGTTATTGTATTGCATTGGTCACAGTTGTAAGTTGTTAATAATTAGGTGGGAATGTTCATATTTAGGTCCACGGCGCCATCTAGTGGCTATTTACTATTACAAATCTATTGTAGTTCTGTTATGTAATTTCCTGCTTTGAGCAGAGACTTATGGGAAGAAGAAGAAAGAAGCTGCCATTTTAAAACTTTAAATTTTAAACCTCATGGAGGAAGCAGTTGCCTAGTGTGTGCTCTTCTGTAAAGGCATTGCTGGTAAGAAGATTATCTAATGTTTATTCAAAACTGTTTACTGTGTTGCAGCAGATGGTAGCAAGAATGTGTTAGTTATATGTGCTCAGGTATTGCTAGGGGCTACAGGTATTGTTTTATGCTACCAGATTGTATTCCTTATGCAAAGTATGTTGTATGATCATCTTAAGTAATGTCCTTACAGTATGTTTTGTTTATTTCTTTCTTTATTTTACCCATTTCTACCTCCAGTTTATAAAACTACAGATTTTCACACAAGTCTCAATTTATTGACTTGTAGAGTGGTGTTATCTGCCTGTTGAGCTGCATATAGACCCTGGGGGAACATGTTGCGAGAACAGGACAGTGGACCTGTACCAAACCAGGCTGCAGCTTCTTTTTTTTTTTGCTCTCATCATTTTTCAGCCAGTGAGAACCTTCTTGTCCAAGATGGAGCAAACAAATGGCTAAAGTACTTTCTTCTGGTCACCATTGCTGTTACGTGAGTCCTCAAAACTTTAAATACACTTAATTTTACCCCAGGAGCCAAACAAAGCAGCAGGGAAGTGAATATATGTATCCCGGGAGGCTCTGCCATTCTCCCTTTTCCCTTCTCAAGACAGAAAGGTGAAGGGCTTTACCCTATTTTGTTCTTTAACAAAAAAGGGTTTTAAACCCCCTTCCCTCAAAGAAAAAGAAGGCAGTTTTTCCAATTAAGCATGATTTTCTATATGATTTTCGACAGGAACCCTTTTCTTTTTTATTTTATCAAGCCTCTAACTGATCTTTTAGTATTGTTGCAAGGATATGCCAATCATAGGGTTAAGCAAGTAAAATAACTACAGAACTATACAGAACTTACTACCTCTCAGATGATACGTAAGGGTTTCACATCTTTTTTTTACATCTCCATTTTGAATACAATACTGACTAGTATGCAGGCCAAACTTGAGGATTGCACAAGGGGGCCTAGCCCTCTCCTTTGTAGACAGCTTGTTTAAGGCCATGGGAATCCTGTATGCAGACCCAGACTTTGCTTCTACAGCAGAAGCAAAATTGCATAGTCTATAACAAGGTCAAAGATGGGCATAGGAATACGCTGCAGAGTTTTGTCGCTGGGCTATCAGTTCCCATTGGAATGATCCTGCACATAAAAGTCAGTTTCGTTGGGGTCTATCTGATGCCATCAAGGATGTCCTTGTTTCCCATCCCATGTCAGAGACTCTGGATGAAACAATCCTGTTAGCAACTGCATTCGTCGGGCCTCTAACTGTCCCTGATCCTCGTCAACCTCCTTCTCTGGCTGAGGAGCTTATGAAATTGGGTTCGTTAAGGCTGTCAGCCACAGAGATATTGAGGAGGAAAACTAAAGGGCTCTGTTTGTACTGCGAGGACTGCGGACACTTTGTGTGATCCTGCTCACGGAGAAAGTCTAGAAAATTTCAACGCCGAGTGGGGCCCAAGGAAACCCCCCCTAGGTGAGCAGGTATGTCCTCTAAAGTCTGATTACATTTTGTTACCTGTGGAGATTTTTTGGGGATACTCAGTAGAGCATTGCCATACATTTCTAGATAGTGGAGCTGCTTCTAATTTTATGGATAAGGCTCTGGCATGTTCTTTTGGAATTCTTGTTGGTAAATTACCTGAACTATTTTGTGTGTTGGCTAAAGATGCAGCAAGGAAAACTAATAATCTAAATTTCAGAGATTTTAGTAAATGTGGGTGCTGCCAATTCAGAAATGATACGTTTTTCCCTGTTAGATATCCCGTCATTACCTGTGGTTTTGGGTCTTCCATGGTTACGCAGACATATTCTGGTAATTAATTGGGAGTCTGGGCAGATTACAATGAGAGATGAGCGAATGGAAGCTGACGAAGTGGAATTCGTTCCGAATTTCAGGAAAAATTTGATTCGCAAGGAATGCGAATTTTCTCGCGCTACGTGATAACGTATCACAAATTTTCCTAAAATGGTGGCTACACGTGTGTGGACATGGGGCAAGGAACTCTGGGAAGGCAGGATAACCCATAATGCCATGCGTGCAGCCAATCAGCAGCCAGCCCTGTGATGTCACAGCCCTATTAATAGCCTCCGCCATCTTGGATGAAGACATTTTACAGTGTTCTGGGTGCAGGGAGAGATGTCTGCAGGTGCTAGGGAGGGTGATAAGAAAAACCTCATTGTGAAACAAAAAAATGAAAAAACGATTTATAAGTGCAGGGAAAGGATAGGGAGGAATCATTTCACACCATCAGTGCAGGGAGAGATGTCAGAAGGCGCTAGGGACAGTGCTAGAAAAGCGATTTACAAGTGCAGGGAAAGATTATTTGGGTTTCAAATAGCAATTATACATCTCTGTCATTCCAGCAATTTGTTCTTGTTATTGGGGTGCAAGTGCAATGTTGAAAAGTCTTTAGTGGCTTTTATCTGTGGAAAAAGAAAAATATATATACGCATTTCACTTCTGCAGTTATATGTGGTGAAAGCTTTTAGTGGCCTATTTCAGTACAAAAAGAAAAATATATACGCATTTCACTTCTGCAGTTATATGTGGTGAAAGCTTTTAGTGGCCTATTTCAGTACAAAAAGAAGAATATATACGCACTTCACTGCTGCAGTTATATGTGGTGAAAGCATTTAGTGGCCTATTTCAGTACAAAAAGAAAAATATATACGCACTTCACTGTTGCAGTTATATGTGGTGAAAGCATTTAGTGACGTATTTGAGTACAAAAACAAAAATATATTCGTCACTTTAAATTTGCTTTTAATTTATTTAGTTCAGCTAAAAGTATGTAAGACAGAGAAGTGCCAGGCCATGCACAGAGGAGTGGCAGAGGCCTAAATGTTTCTGGCACAGGCAGAGGTCACAGCAGAGTAAGGGGGCGTGTCAGCAGGAGTCGCAACGAGAGTCCTGAGCTTCCGGTGTCATCTAGCGGTCGTGTCTTCACCAGCAACCCAGCGGTTCTTGATTGGTTAACTCGGTCATCCACTTCATCCCAAGTGACATCAGACACCCCCAGCCAACAGTCGTGGGTTCGTCAGACACAACCCTTAGTTGGCATGGCCTGGGAGCCGGCCCAGTGCTCTCACCTGTCCTCAACCTGCCTCTGTCCTTTGCTGTTCTCTCAGCCACAGAAGTATTGTATGCTGTGAGCTCAGCTCCACTATAGAGCGAGGACGAGGAGAAATCCGCCGCTTCCTCCGCTAGGCGGGCAAGTAGTGATGAGGAGAGTGGCGTAGGAGGTGGTGTTGCGAGCGGTCAGGCTCCTGAGCCAGAGACCATTGAGGAAGACACCAGTGACGTGCAGAGACTACTCTATGATGATGAAGCCGATCGCACTTGGGAGCCGGGTGAAGAAGGGGGCTTCTTCAGGGGTGCCGGGTGAAGAAGGGGGCTTCATCATCAGGAGAAGAGGGTGGCAGCTTGCCCTTGAGGCAGCGCCTCAGCCAGCAAGGTGGTAGCATAGCTGGGAGTCATGGCAGCAGTTGAAGGTCGGGAGCCAAACGTGCCCGGGGTCGACCACCTGCTCTGCAGCACCCTACCTTCCCAGGAAGTAGTGATGCAGGGGTTCAAAGAGACAGCGGCAGTAGCAGTTAGTCGGTGAGGAGTGTTGGGGGGACAATCCCCTAGTCGGCGGTGTGGCAGTTTTTTCTTAAGCGGCCCGAGGAGGTGAACATGGCAATATGTAGAATATGTTAGCAGAAAGTAGAGCGTGGCCTGGGAGAACCGTGGTTCCGATGTGGTGGTCCAGCCTGCCTCAGCAACCGCTGCATCTCCCAGTGGCATGCACCGGGTTTCAGGCAGTCAAGGCTCCACTGCCTCAGCCGGAGGGAGCTGTATGTAATTTCCATCTTCTGCTGGTCCAGATGCTCCTGCTCCTCCTCGTCAGTCATTCTGTCAGCAATCAATCACTGAAGCGATTGCCAAGAGACAACAGTATGCGTGCACTCATCCAATGGCGCAGAAGCTGAATGTGCTCCTGTCCCAGTTGCTGGTGCTGCAGTCCCTACCTTTCCAAGTGGTGGACTCTGCACCTTTCAGAGAACTGATTGGATGTGCCGAGCCAAGGTGGAGAGTCCCAAGCCAGTCCTTGAGCCTGTCGGTGTCTGCCAAAGTGCAAGGCAGCGCCGACGTGTGGAGCTGTAACTACGGTCAGGGACAATACATGTCCTTTACGGCCCACTGGGTGAATGTGGTTCCTGCACACCCACACCAGCAACTTGGCCAGGTGACACGGCTTCCGCCTCCACGTTCTCAAGCCGCTGGTCCTGCGACAACGTCCGCCTCCTCCTCCTCATCCTCCACCGTGTCCTCAGCCTCCACTGCAGGGACAACGTTTCCACCCATTGGAATTCCACCCTTCTTATGTTGGACCGACTGTACGAAAAGCGGGGGGCCATCACCAATTTCTTGATGATCCAAGCCGATAGGAGTACTCCCATGTGTAACTTCGATGTCAGCCAGTGGCAGCTCATGCATGACAGCTGCCGTTTGCCCAGGACCTTTGAGGAGGCCACGTTATTTGTCAGTCGCCAGGACTACAGGATGAACAATGTCATTCCACTGCTTCATGTCCTGGAACAGATGCTTGTAAATCTGGCTGGTCAGGGATATGGAGACGTGGCGCCTTGATCTCACGGCCACATGAGCCCTGTGGGAGCCGAACTGGAGGAGGAGGAGGACATTGGAGCACAGGCAATGTATAGGGAAATGGGTGGTTTTTCTATTAGGTGACAGGAGAGGAGGAGCAGGAGCAGCCAGGGGAGCAGGAGGGAGATGAGGAAGACGAGGCAGAGGACCCAGACACACCATGGCAGTATGCAGTGGAGATGGTGGCAGGGAGTCCCTCCGAGTCACTTGCAGAAATGGCCCACTGCATGCTCACTCGCTTGCGTAGTGACAGCCGAATTGTCACCATTCGGCAGAGGGATGACTTCTGGCTCTCCACCTTGTTGGACCCTCGCTACTGGTCCAAAACGGGGGCCTTTTTTACACCCGCTTAGAGGGAGGACAAACTGAACTACTACAGACACATCCTATGTAGTCAGTTGGCTGTGGCCTATCTGCGCCATCGTCCATCCTCTCGCAGGTCTGACTGGGGGGGCCCTCTGCACTCACGTTCCACTGCCATGGCTGCTGGGGACGGGTGTGGTGGCAGGAACAGTACCAGCTCCAGCAGCAGCAGCCCGAGTCTAGAGTCGCTGATGAGCAGCTTTCTTCACCCGCATAGTGAAGAAACTACTCACCAGCAGCTAGACATAAAGCAGAACCTGAACCAGCAGGTGCTGGCAAACTTGGAGTGCACCCTGCCAGCCATCATTGAAGATCCGCTGGACTACTGGGCAGCCAAACTGGATTTGTGGGCGCAACTGGCCGAGTTTGCCCTGGAAAAGCTGTCCTGCCCGGCCAGTAGTGTGGCATCAGAGTGGGTGTTTAGTGCGGCGGGGGCCATAGTTACCCCAAGAAGAACTCGCCTGTCCACCCAAAATGTGGAGAGACTGACCTTTGTCAAGATGATTTAGGCGTGGATCTGCCAGGATTTCCACCCACCAATGCCTGATGCATCTGATTAGATGATCCATGCCGCCTCACCCAAACCTTGACAAAAGAGACCGGTTTCTTCTGGCTACCTGCCTCAGCTACTACTCAGATGCTGCCACCTGCCTGATGCCACACATCAGATGCCACTCCGAGACCACTCTGTGGCCTACTCATGCTGCTGCCACCTCCACACTCTGTCATTGTGCCACTCTGTGGCCTACTCATGCTGCTGCCACCTCCACACTCTGTCATTGTGCCACTCTGTGGCCTCCTGATGCTGTCGCCACCTCAGCACTCTGTCATTCTGCCACTCTGTGGCCTACTTATGCTGCTGCCACCTGCACACTCTGTCATTGTGCCACACTGTGGCTTCCTGATGCTGTTGCCAAACCACACTCGATCATTGTGCCACTACGTGGTTTCCTCATGCTGCTACCACCTCCAGACTCTGTCATTGTGCCACTCTGTGGCCTCCACCTGATGCTGCCACCTCCACACTCTGTCATTGTTCCACTCTGTTGCCTCCGCCTGATGTTGCTGCTGCCATCACCTCCACAATCTGTCATTGTGCCACTCTGTAGCCTCCTGATGCTGTCACCAACTCCAGACGCTGTTATTGTGCCACTCTGTGGCCTCCTGATGCTGCTGCCACCTCCACACTGTCATTGTGTCATTCTGTGGCCTCCTGATGCTGCCGCCACCTCCAGACTCTGTCATTGGGCCACTCTTTGGTCTTCTCATGCTGCTTCCACCTCACCACTATGTCATTGTGCCACACACTGTGTAAACTTCTCAAGCTGTTCTCCCACCCTAACCACTCCATGACTGGGCCACTATTTTGCCTTTTTGGCCTGGATGACATCACTATTTTTTTGACCCTTCTTCTGATCTGTCAGAAGGAAGGAAAAATGAGACGCACAACGTATCCTGTCTGTATAGCAGCTGTAAGGCCTGTATGGTCCCATCAGAATTGGCTTATGATTTGGTAGCAAAAAGCAGGAGTGGGTACAAAACACAGAAGACATGCAAATATTCCATTCATGTGTTATCTCTGTTTTGGATCCACTCCTGTTTTTTCTGGCATTAGCAATACTGATGGATTATTGGGCAAATGCTGACCAAGTGAAGGCATATGCTCCACAGACATGATCCGTTTTTTGTGGGTTAATGTTCTGACGAATCAGAGGAAGGGCAAAATAATCAGTGACGTAAACACAAACTTACTGCTGACACCCTCTCCACCCTGTCGGTGGGGCTCTACTTGTATAAGCAGTTAATAGAACAGGTTCTGTAGACATCTAAGTGGAATCAGCTGACGAGGGTGTAAAAGGAGTGCGCTTGTTCTTGACGCTAACATGGACCTGTAAGGCTGAGTTCATACTTGAGTTATTTGGTCAGTTTTGGCCCCGTGACTGCCCAAATAAGGGAAGTGTGCAGTGATTCTAATATTGACGCCTGTCATCTGCATGTCATACTGATTCACAGTGGTATTTCACTACCACAGCAGGCTCCCTATGTGTGTTACTGCAAGGCACAGTGTTCTACACCACTATCAAGGCTCTCTGCAGCACGAAAATAGCTGTTTTTTAATGTGGTTCGCCGCAAATAAATTCGGATCGAAACAAATTATTTTAAAAAATTCGGCAAACCGGCCGAAAAAACTTTTTGAGAAATTCGCTCATCTCTATTAGCTATGTTACCTGCTGTTCACAGGCAATGTGTTCTTTATTGGAAGATAGGTGATTTCTACACAGGTTACTGTTTATTATGGTTACCTGTTTCTCAGGGCTGTAAAAACATATTTTTGAAATGTTTTTTGAGGATCTGTGGCCGCTGGCTATGAGGGCCTTATTTGGGTACTCGACTACTCTGGAAGCACTGCTAACCAAGCCTCCATGACAACCTCAATGTGTCATTCTTCACCAGTACATGAAAATGATCAGGCTTCCCTAAAATTGATCTCCTGGAATATAACAGGTTTGAATATCCCGCAAGAGCATAAGAGGGTATTAATGCATCTCAAAAAACACTCTCCTGCTGTGTTGTTTCTTTAAGAGACTCACTGGAAAGAGGACCAGGCTTAACTGCTTAGAGCCCCATTGATCCAAGATGTATTCCATATAGTCTATAAAACCAAGACGAGAGGAGTGGCGCTTTTATTTAATAAAAACTTGCCAAATAAAGTAATTTCCACTGAACCGAATCCTGAGAGTAGGTACTTATTTGTATTGGTAGAGATCTCTGGCATTATTTACACATAATTTTGGTATATGCTCCCAACAATACCTCTTCTGCCTTTTTTACAGATCTCCGCAAAAACATTTTAACAAATTCATAACCTAACCTTGTTCTAGCCGGAGATCTAAATGCGATTATTGATCCATCACTGGACTCGTCTAAGTTAACTAATCTTCGACCTGATCCTGCTATTCCTGAACTAAAACGCCTTTATTTACAACTTCTTTGGTGGATGTGTGGCGTTTCCTTCATCCAACTGAGAAGGATTACAACTTTTAGTATAAAGCCCACTCCTCATTTTCTAGAATTGATTAAATACTGTATAGTGGCGGAAGGCCTGCTCCCAAGGATCTAGGATATTTCTTTTGGGAATTTTACACTTTCAGACCATGCCCCCCTGATTCTCCACTTACAATTGCAACAGCCCTTTAGAAAAACATTTTTGTGACAATTTCCGGCTTATTTGTCTAAGCCCTCCTCCTTTAAGACCTATCTCCAGTCCCATTGGGCAGATGGAATGGATGATAACTTTCAACACTGGGATGCCCTGGTTCTGTTGTGGCGCACTATGAAAGCCAATATGAGAGGTATATTATGACATTTGTAACACAGCGCAACCGGGAGTATTATCGACAATATAATGCCCTTCAGGAACAGGTCACACAAAAATACAAAGCATAGCTCCAGTATAATGATAAAGAGGCTAAGAAATCCTGGCAGGAGGTGGTTATTCAACTAAATACGCCTGTGGCCACTCATGTGCAAACACAAGCTCTCTACACTAAACATAAATTATATAGATGAGGCAATAAATTAGATACTTTGCTATCTGGCTTGGCAAACTCTCTGGGTCCAAAACGCCATATATTGAGAGCAAAAGATCCATCCTCTAACAACCTTTACATGTCTCATCAAGATATTTTGCAGGTTTTTGAAACGCAACCTGATTTACTTAATTGCTTATTGGAAAAGGCTAAATTATCCAAGTTATCTACAACTTGCAGGGAGAAACTTATTGCTCCAGTGTCAGAGTCAGAAATTCTTTGTACTATTAGTACCATGGCATCTAACAAGACACCAGGTCCTAATGGATTTTCGGCTAGATATTATAAATTATTGGCGCCTGAAATAACTCCTTTACTTGCGGAAGTTTATAACAGTATATTATGCCATCACACTCCCTTCCCAGATTTTACCGAAGCCTACACTACACTCCCAAACCTAGCAAAGATCCTGAACTACTTGCGTCCTACAGACCAATTTCTTTAATGAATAGCGATTACAAGACCTTAGCTAAATTTATGGCAAACAGGTGCAGTCTTTTTTACCTGATATAATACCCAAACATCAGTTGGGTTTTGTGTGTAATAAACATTCAACCACTGGGATTCGAGCAGCTATTGGAGCCACGATACAAACTACTAAGACCCACAATTCCAAGTCTATGCTATTAAGTTAAGACACGGAAAAAGCATTTAACAGAAAAGAATTGCCCTTATATTGTCAACCAGAGCTATTGGACAAAGGTTGTCTTTCTATTTACAGTATATATATTAACATCCCTCTTCTAAACTATATATTAATGGGGTTTTAACAAGCCCCATAGTCTTGTCCAGAGGAACTAGACAAAGCTGCCCTCTCTCCCCAATTTTATTTAATCTGGCTCTAGACCCTCTTCTTTGACTCCTAGAAGATCTACAAGAATTTAATGGTATCCAAATAGGATCCCATACCCTCAAAATTACCGATTTTGCAGATGATCTGCTGTTATTTATATCTAAGCCAAGACACAGTTTAACATCCATTTTAGATAGAGTTGCTCAATGTGGTTCTGTATCAGGTTATACCATTAACCTTGACAAATCTAAAGCCTTGTATTTAACCAAATTTGTGAGACCGGCATGGAGTAGGGATTTCCCGCTTATATGGTTTAAAGTGAAAATCCATAAACTGTACACTCAGAATATAAAAACTGATTAACACTGAGCCCTTAGTGAGCAACTGTGAAATTGGTCTAAGCTGATGCTCTCATATCTAGGGAGGATTAGTTTAATAAAAATGATTGTTTTTCCAAGATTTCTCTATATTCTCCATTCCTTACTTTTAGTAATCAAACAATCTCACCTCAAGACTATTTACAAATTATTATGAATTTATATGGGGGGGGGGGGGGGTAAGTGTGCCAGACTGAGTTTATGTGTTTTACAACAACCAACCCGGAACCGGGGGGTAAATTGTCCTTATATTGAACTTTACAATGCTGCATCTATTTTGCGATATAATAAGGATTGGCTACATGATATTTGTATATATGCTGATTCCCCATTGGAACAACAATTTGTACCAAATGTCAACTTAAAGTATGTTTTACATATACATAAGAAATTTCTCCCTGAAGAGTGTACGACAAACCCATTATTGTTCTCTTGTTGGTTTGACATAGGATTAGGAGAAATCATCTTCTGAAAAGCCACTCCTCTCTTTTTTGCCGTATTGGGGCGATTGGGATCTCCCACACTTATCCTATTTTTCTCTGTTACAAAAATGGCCAACTTTTCGTACTTTAATCATTGGTGGATGGAACTGTTAAGCAGCCTCTTCAATTTGAAGTGGCGGTAATTGAATTCCCTTTCTTAAGATCAGCGATATATGTTTTTATGCAGTTACAATCATATACTTTAAAAGTAATAAAGTCCCTTCCTGCCAGGGACTGGAATCACCCTTTGGACCCCTCTAGGAAGGCTATTACAGAAAATTACAGATTACTCAATAGCTCTTGACTATTCCACCAGAAAAACAGGTTTGGTCAAGTGGTCCAATTATTTCCCAAACAAAACAGCCAATGATATTTTGACAGCATTTTCGAGGGCATGGCTCAGAATTGATATGATTTAGAAACAGCTGGGAAAAATTAAGGTTGACAAAGCACCAGGACCTGATGGATTAAATCCTTGTGTCCTTAAAGAGCTGAGCTCAGTTATTTCAAAGCCAATATTTCTAATTTTTAAAGACTCTTTACACACTGACAAGGTACCGATGGATTGGCGTAAGGCCAATGTGGTTCCTAAAGGGAGCAAAGTCATTACCAGGTAACTACAGACCCGTTAGTTTAACGTCCATAGTTGGAGAGGTCTTAGAGAGTTTGATGAAGAGCCACATAGGGCAGTTTCTGCTAGAAAATAATATTATAAGTGATAGTCAGCATGGCTTCAAGAAAGACAGAAGTTGTCAAATTTACTCTCTTTTTATGAGGAAGTAAGTAAACAGGTAGACAGTGTAATAGCAGTTGATATAGTGTACTTGGACTTTGCTAAAGCATTTGACACTGTACTCCACAGACGGTTAGGCACTCTTTGCGTCTGGAGGTCTGTGAAAATGTGGAATCGGCTACCTCAGGAAGTAGTTTCAGCAACTACTATAGATTGCTTTAAGAAAAAGCTGGATGTTTTTCTAGAAGCACAGAATATATCTGGGTATTAAGGCTTTAAAGTAAAAATAACAGTGACTGTTGATCCAGGGAACATCCGATTGCCTCATGAAATCAGGAAGGAATTTTTTTTTCCCATGTTGAAGCAAATTGTACCAGGGTTTTTTTTGCCTTCCTCTGGACCAACTATGTCTTATAGGGTTTTAGATCTGGGATATGTTTATTTCCCTAGTGGTTGATCTTGATAGACTTTTGATGTCTTTTTTCAACCTAATCTACTATGTAACCAGGTAACTATGGTTTTCTCTTCCCTCAGTTATGTATAGGGAAATGACACTTAGAATTTATCATGGGGTGTATTATCCCCCACATATTTAATGGGATATTCCCCTACTTCTAATTGTCCTAAGTGTGCACAAGCCCAGGCAGATTTGTATCATTCCTTCTGGAATTGCCAGAAAAAGAAACCATTTGTGTCTAGCCAGAGTCTAACCATTTGTGACGGATCGTTTTCTTGGCCACTAGGGAAAAATTATTAACAAATTATGTCCACTCGCTGTCTTAAACCTCTTTTACTTTGTCCCTTTGTCTTTTTTTCTTGTTTAGTCTGTCCTCTTTCCTTACTCATTTGACGCTGTGCATTCTTCTTTGAGTTAAAGCACAATAAATTAAAGGGAATTTCTCATTTCTCATTGCATTTGTGCTCATTGTCTAATAATTACACAGTTTTTTTTTGTATCACCATTGCGTTTCAAGAGGAACATTGTCTTGTTTTTTCATTTATATTTGGTTGAATACTGCTTAATATTCTTGGTAATATATATTCATAAGATATATTTATCATATTTGTGCTTATACCCATCAAGTTCTCATTAAACACATTCAAACGGAAATTGTTCTGTTAGTTGGTCCTGCTCCAGATGCTCACACACAGTAGTTAGTAGCAGACGCTTTTATTTGGTGTTCATTCCAGCTGCCATTACATATATCTATCCAAAAATGTATATATAACTACTTCCTCAACCCCCACCAATGAGATGCAATAACACAGTTGTACCAGTATCTCAGGAGTGAGACCCCAAGAGACCATACACAGCATATAACATATTCCTACAGAAATATATCAGCTTTTCTTATGTAAACTAGGCCCATATTGTCCAGAAGCTTTTCTTATTTTGTCCACATGTGTGGTCTACAGAATTTGGTAAAGGCATTAGATGCTCAACAATTATCAAATAAAACATTTATTTTATACTTTCTGCAACACACAGGTCTACATGCATTGTAATATGTTTATAAAGTGTCAGTATAAATCTTCTACCCCTGACACATCTTAGTATATGGTTTGATGCTACAATGGCATGTCTTATGCTTTAGATATGCTATTCATATTTAGAATTAGTGCTTCCAACGAAGTGCAGGAATAAATTGCCTAAAGTACCAGTACAGTTTTTAGAAACCTATTTGTTTTTTAAAAAGAATAAAACACTAGAATAGCTTTTTGTTTACTTTTGTGATGTTGCTTTAGCTTTATTCATTGAAAATGCACAATGTATTCTTTTGTGTTTGAATCAGAAAGGATTTTAACATTGTATTGAAGAATATTTCATCAATCACACGTATTAGAATCAAACTGACATAATTAGATCAACAAAAATTCAATTTCTGTAACAGTTACTCCCAGTAATTTCATTGCAAGGCTTTTAGTGATATTGTAATTACTTAGCAATTCTGAGCATATGTATTCTCTAAAAGTATTCCACTGACAGATTTGATCAAGAATGCCCCCGACCCTCAAAAAAAGTATAAAGAAAAAAGGAAAAGTATACTTTTTCAAAGTATTTTATCATTGTGGCTATATTTTTTAATTAGTTCACAAAATGCAAACCATTATATAATAAACCACAAACTATATCAAGGCTTATTGGAAAAGACAGTGTATTTTTCTTGTATTTTTGAATGTCTAAAGATAACTCTAATAATGCAAAGGAGATAGTAGAAGCTTTCTACAACAAAATGTTTCTGCTAGAAAGTGCAAGAATATCTATAGCTGATAATTCTATAGTTTGAATAAAGGAAATAAAGTGCTGATGAAGTTTTTTTAAACAGAATAATTTGCATTTACTATAGCAACCATGGGCCAAACCGAAAAATAAACCAAAATAACATTTTTTTTCATTTACCTAAAGTAAGGTAGCAACCTATTAACAGTAAGAAAATAAGTATACCCTGGGAGTCGGGTGATTTCTTTTTTCTTTTCAGTTAAAGCAGGAAGGTTAACTCAACCCTTATGAAATCTATTGTTTTATAAAATTATATACCCTTTAAATGTTTTCACTTCTCCTACATAATTTCTGGTTAACCAATAACCAATATTCAATAAACTGCTGAATTGTGTTAATTTTTAACCTACCCATGTAGACTATCCACTGCTGCTTATGCTCCTTACACAGACGTCAAGCTACCTGGTATCTGACCTCTGGCTGTCCCGTTACCAATGCTGTCTGTTCTGCTCACCCCTGGGGGTCAAGACCTAATGTTCTCCCTGTAACAAAATAGTCTAGTGGCCACTTTCAGGGTGCTCTGGTGAAGGCTAGGACACAATTATACTTTGTGCCCTTGGTAATCCGGTGTCACTTGCCAGGGGCCATAACTAAGAACTGGCAAACTAAAAAGAAAAAAAAATATTTAATTAATTAATTTAGTAAGTGTTTTGTGTCACATCAACCAGATCTGCGATCCTCAACCTTTTTTACACTATGGGCCAGTTTCATGCAAGCCAATTTTTCAATGGATCAGGGAAGGGGGGAAAGAGAGAGTCTGTCCTTGTTAGCTGCAGTGCTTTGCTGTGACGGTTTAGCACAGTCCATGGCTTGATACCAGTTCCCGGTAAGGTGGTTGGGGACCCCTGAACAAGATAAACAAAAATGTAAACTGACCGAGATGAGCCATATTAATAATGGTAGGTTTTATCAAATCACTAATATAAGCTTCCAAGGTTTCAAAATGCTACTACAAGTGCACACAGTCTATATTGCCTACTCAAAGCTATATTTGCAGGATGAACCCTTTTTCAAAACATTTTCCACATAATCAATCTGTTTATTTAGTAGACCTCCAGAGGAAAGTTATTTTAAAAATAATATGAACATTTATTATGACATTCGTTGTAAACAGTAACAATGGCTAAATGGGGGAATGCAAGGGGTCAATATTATCTTGCCAAAATCTAGGACAACAGCTAGACTTCCATCATTTTAAAGTTAGAAAACTTCCAAAAGCCTCCTAAGATCAGAATCCTTGCCATTTAGTGGATGATAGGCTAAGTCTCAGAAGGATACTGCTAAAGATAGGAGAGCATTGGGAAAGTGAATTAACCCTGGAATTACCTTAGCAAATGAAGGAGGTTACCATTAGAAAAAGAGACTCAGAACCCTCCTGTGTGCATAGTATTTGTTCTAAAAACATTTTGTGCCCCCCGAGTTTACATGTAAATATGTCTGATTGGCTAAGTCCATGTTACATTTATTAATATGAGATAATATTCTGCCCTCCATTGGTCTCATGAAGCAGATTTATTACCTGTAAAATACAACAAAAAATGGCTTTACCCCCTGCAAATATTTTCAGCATAGCTTAAACTTTGAGGATTCAATATGAACCTTTATATATCTAAGTCTGCTAGGAGCTTTGTAAGGGATATATATAGAGCTAATGGTGGACATTTGATTAAATTTAGTTTTGTAATTAAAACATCATGTCACTGCCAATCATGTTTATATTTCTATTTTTATGCTGTATGGTAATACACATAAGTTGTTTTTATGGAAATTTGTATGATGTAGTTACAATTACTGTCCTGTTTGCATATTTATAATGTAGCAATCAGCCTCACACCACTTTATTATCACTAGCTTTTTCCACTTTGAAAATGAAAAACACAATTAGCTACAGTTGAGATCAGAAGTTTTTGTTTCAAATGCCTTGTCACGATTTCAATACTTCTAAAAGGCAATTTAGGGTAATTATGGTAGCTCCCATAGTCCCCACTTTAGGAAGCCTGCATGCCAGGTTTCCACTTTTATAAATATGGCGTTATATGAATAGAGTGAACAGGTATCTAAAACTGGAGATTAAAATAAGTGGAGAGCAAATACTATCCCTACTTTTTTAATAAATACGCCGCTCCCAAAAAAAGAAGTAATATGAGATGACGTGCACTTTTTTGTTAGTGATTTTATAGGCCATTTTTATAATCTGAAAATAACTGAGATGACCAGATCACAGTAATTATTGGTTAAACATATTTAAATATTTACTTGCTACTACAGAAAATGGAAGCATAGTTTTTGTTCGGTATAGACTTGTATGTTTATGTACCCTTCAGGGAAAAAATATTTTAGCTGTCACACCATTTGCTAACACTAAAAGGTCATTTAATGTCTATGGATAGATTTAATGACACTGCAAAAGTAACAGGTTTTAGTAGCTTTTTAATTATTTTCCCTCAATAAAACTTCCTATCCAGGGTACCATTGCCATGTTCTCAGTCTTGGAGGGAATATCATTAATTGACTATGCAATGCTGAGAATAAAAATGCTCTTTAACTAGCAAAGCGATATCATAAAAGCCTGGAATACTCTTGTCACTGCAAAGCATTCTAAGATAACCTGACATATTTCTCCAATTGGATATATGTGTAAAACAAAACATTTAGCCAACTTCATCACTCTGCCAATCCAGTGTGTCTTTTATGTGATAAGACTAGTTCATAAAACTACAATGACTTCTATCACTCACCACACATTTTTTGTAAAGAGGCCAAAACAACTTAGTGAATAACAAATCCATATTGAATTTAGGGGACATGATTTATTATATTTCAGGACAAAAGCTTACTTCAGTAAACAGCAATATCAAAGGCAGGCATTTTGGATTTATGAAAGAGAGCTCAGATTCCCTAACAGCTTTCTTTTGACAAGTTTTGGCTTTCCACCTTTGATGTTGAGATGTGAAAAGCAATAAATATGTGTTTATAGATACTTTTCAGGATGATTATTCAGCAAGCATCATGTGAGTTTTGTAGGCTTCCAAGATGTAATGTAAATCATGGTTAAGAATATGTGTCAGATATTTTTACAGAAAAGAAAGTAAGGATTTTTGTATTTTTGATTAAAAGCTTAAGATACTACCTGTAAATTTCAGTGGATTCATTTACAATAATGGAACAAAAGTTACAAACAACAATCTTTATCTTACTCTGCCCCTAATACCAACCTCCTAACTTTCTTGCTCTCCCATCACCCCTAGTTATGCTGGCTTTCTGCCTATTTTTTTATTTCTTTTTTATAGCTACTAAACACTGTTGTATATTGCATTTCATTATGCCATGCTGAAAGTATAATCTACATTAAGCATAACTGTACAATTATCTCTAAAGCCCCCGTAAAGCCGCATACACACGTGCAATTCTTGTCGTTGGAAAGGATCGTGAAAGATCCACAAGATGCATGAACGAGTGCTGTACATAGAGCACCGTTCTGCTCTATGGAGAGGGGAGGGGGAGAGCGATGGAGCGTCACCCTGCTGCGCGCTCTCCCCCTTCCCTTGCATTAGGATCGCTCATCGTTCATCGTCCGTGGATCCGCCAGGACGGATCCACAGACGATGAACGACCTGGGCTGTACACATGCCAGATTCTCGCCCGATATCTGGCCGATGCCGATTAGTAAGTCTTACCTTACTCATACACTTACCTATACCTGTTCTTCAAAAATCTTGTCTTTGCTATTGTGTGAGATAAACACAGCTGATGCATGAAAAAATGTCCAATCTAGATATCTCATTTTCCATTTATACCTTTGGGGGCTTCTTTATTTATCCAGCTAATCACTGTTTATTTCTTCTAGTGGACTAACTATCTAGGATATTCCAATGTTTGTGGGAAACTCCAGAAGTTTACAAGCAAAGCTCAAGGAAAGTAGTCTGTTCAGCTGCTCACCTGAGGTCAGGTTCACTGGATTGACTGGGAGTAAATGAGAAAAACCCTCACTGTTTACCTGCTTTTGGACTTTAAGAAACTAGAGCATCATTATGTGGCATATTCAATCATTGAAAGCCTAAAATGTGTAAATAAGAGAAATGAAAGAGGTCTGAGGCTTGCTTCTTGTTATGAAAGGTAATATTGTATTATTGTATAGTTGATCAATACATAATTACAATAAATACATATACATTATTGTACCTCTGTCCTGTTCACACTTCACAGGACATGGGTTAGTCATACTATACATAGGTGCTTCTACACATACGTTGCGTTTCGCCATGATTAGGCTTTCTCAGGGATGTATTTAGTGAAGAAGCTTTACCCTCTGTATATACATATGAGAATAGTGTAAGTCATACATAGTGTTGATATCAAAGTTCATAGTTCATTTGCATGGGTAAAAAATATACATATCTTAACTAGAGAAAATTTCAAGCATATGCTAATCACATATCACATTTAAGTAGGATGTCAATATTTACCATGAATATAGGGGTTTCAAGGAGACTGTCATGTAATACATAATACATGACATGACATGACATGACAATATGTAATACATAAAAAAAAAATTGCCTTAATTGTCAAAAAGGGTTGTAGTGTACTGTTATGGTGTATATATATTATATATATAACATATATATAAACATTTAGATTTATATATCAAAGAAGAAAAAAACAAAGTTTTTTGTTACTTATGTATCAGTAGTGAGTATCATATACAAGAATAACAAAAAGTGATGAAAGGAACAGATGTGTAGGCGTTGATGAGATTTCTGCTGTAGGTGTTGCTGTATAAATAAATTATATCATGAGGCTCATTTTTGTGGTGATTATTTACTCACATATTATGTATATAAAATAAATTGTATTTTTTTCTATAGGTATTTGATGAGTGAGTGAGTGAGTGAGTGAGAGATGATTTCAAGTACATATCAAGAAAGGTGCTCGTGCTTTGCTTTACAAATTAAAGAATGTTGCTGGAAATTCACAAATGGAAAATAAAGTATCCCCTTTATTGTGTAGGTCCATTCATCCTTGCATTTAAAGGTTTATAAAGTGTAAGTATAATGAAAGTTTGTTTGAGAGTTCTAAAATATATTGATCTTTCTCAAAAAATATATTATTAATTGAGGATTCTAAAATATATTGATCTTTCTCAAAAAATATATTATTAATTGAGGGTTCTAAAATATATTGATCTTTCTCAAAAAATATATTATTAATCTATATGTTTTTAAAAAAGGAGTTAGAATGAATTATAGCATACTTAGGATACTCTATGACAGGCCAGCAGAGTGCAGCAGAACGTGGTGAGGGCTGAGAGGGCTGAGAATGCATGAAGTGCGCCTTTTATGTCATCTACTTCCAGTAAATGAGAGTGCCCTATGCGCTCATGTAGGGCACCAGTGCGTCGTCACTCCCATGTAGTGAAAAAATTCCTGTGACGCCATTAGGGCTCCACACCGTGCAGAGAGGAAAATCTGTGCCCAGGCAAATCTGCCCTCACTGTGCACGGAGGGAGATCCACCCATTAGGGGCGCATCATGCAGGCGAGAAATGTAGGCTTATGCAGAGGATACTGCATAACAGTAAGGAACGAAGGTATCATTTTTTCGAATCAGAGAAATTGCATTTCTGCAGTACTTTAGAACTGACAGTGGCTTTGTGTATTGCCATAACATACCTGGTTTAATGAAGGAATTGGGAATTCCACTCTATAACTTAACTGAATGGCGATAACTGAACTACCGATAGCTCAAAGCGCCGCTGTATACCGGTGCCCCATCCCCTACAAGCTCCAAAAAACCTCAGGGGGTTCAAAAGTTGCAATGCATGAGTGGCCAAGGATAGAGAGATATATACAAAATATAAATAATTCTTTCTTATGTACAAAACATGAAATCCTCTGCGATCCCTGGGCACAAGAGGTTAATTAACCTCTAGTGCCCCGGGGATCGCAAACTGGAGGATTTCCAGGGCTGAATGGTATGCATCCCTCTTCTGCTAACTCAGGCTTGATAGATTTATTACCCCTTGAGGGGCCTACTGGTAATCAGTTTGTTTTGGGAACTAGATCCTGTTTACTGGCATCAGTTTTATTATCTGTTTGTTGATGATGCAGCTCTGGAAATCCTCCTGTTCGTGCCATACCCGGGCACTAGCGGTTAATTAACCTCTAGTGCCCAAGGGATAGCACACTCTTCCCAATGAATGCAGCCACAGCTGCAATCATTGAGAAGATGCCTGGCAAAGGAGAACCTCCTGACATTGTAATATAAGTATCTCTTACAAATGATACATTTGTTACAGATACAAATGTATCGTTTATAAGAGATACTTAAATTACAATGTGAGGAGGTTCTCCTGCGCTGGGCATCTCAATGATTGCAGCTGTGGCTGGATTCATTGAGAAGAATGTGCAATCTCCGGGGCAGTAGAGGTAAATTAACCTCTAGTGCCTGGATATCGCCGAGGATTTCCAGGGCTGCATGATGCAGCCCTGGAAATCCTCCTGTTCGGTGAGAGCTTGACCTCTTGCCGAATAAGGTGGTCGTTCTTGCTTACATTTTCGGTAAGCGAGTAAGGCCAGATTGGCAGCGAGATCGAACTTAATATTCTCGCTCGCTCATCCCTATTAACTAGTCCCAAACATGGGGGGGTGAGTCAACCAATAGTCACCTTACAGATCACACCCACTAACCAATCCAAGGGCCCCAATGATACCTAATGGGCATTACCTATATAAAAATGGAAACCGAGAGAATGGAGGTCTCTTGCTCTCTCTCCTGAAGGAAGCAGGCTCCTGAGCCCATTAACATCTTAGCAGGTAGCTATAAGCTATTCTGATTGTATTCTTTTGGGTGTCTATATTAAAATTGCATTTTTTTGCTATTTCGTAATTACTGTGTTATGTACTAACCATTAAACCATTGAACCAATATGTACTAACTAAATTGAATTTCCTATCTCAATATCAATCAATTTTGCTGTGCATTTTATGTTTCAACTTGTTTCTTAGTTAAACTTATTGAGAGACTAGCTATTATTTGTGCGTGAACCTTCATTTATTGATTATATATGTGCATTGATAGGGTGATATAATATCCATATTTATGCAGATAACATTCCTAATCAACATGGGTTTGTAGAGGCTAGAGACCAATTGATCTTTTAAAAATCTTGATTTTCTAAAGGTGATCATAGGTTTGTTACCAATGAATTTCCTTACTTTGAGGTCAGCTTGTAAACCGTTACTCTTGTATATGATACTTACTACTTGTACGTAAGTAACCTAAAAAACTTCTGTTTGTTTCTTCTTTGATAAGCTAAATATAATATATATATTTATAAAGTGTTTATATACATTATGTTGTACACTACAACCCTTTTTGACAATTAAGGAGATTTTTAGGTATTTTCCTGTACTCACTTTTAATGTATTATGTATGACATGACAGTCTCCTTGAAACCCCTATATTCATGTTAAATATGAACATCCTACTTAAATGTGATATGTGATTAGAATATGCTTGAAATTTTTTTCTAATTAGGATATGTATATTTTTTACTCATGCAAATGAACTATGAACTTTGATATCAACACTATGTATGACTTACACTATTCTCATATGTATATACAGACCATAAAGCTCATTCACTAAACACATCCCTGAGCAAGCCTAATCATGACGAAACGTGTCTGAGTTTATACGATACAATAAAGTAATTTTTGAATCTATGTATATGTATAAGCACCTATGTAAAGTATGGATGACCTATGTCCTGTGAAGTGTGAACAGGACAGAGGTACAATACTGTATACACATTTATTGTAATTATGTATTGATCAACTATGCAAAAATACTTATATAACCTTGCATAACAAGAACGAGCGCGATGCTGCGGGCCTGACATCGCACAACTCCTTTTTTTTTTTTTTCTCAATAAAGT
>NC_092861.1:95298748-95317808 GCF_032062135.1 Pyxicephalus adspersus
CTATTGCTCATTATTATCAAGCCAGGAATCCGGCTGGCAGTGAGGAGGCGAGTGTACGAGCGCACTCGACTCCAGACCGCGGGAAACCGCGCTCGGTGGTTGCGCGTACTTTCGCGCTTCCAGCGAGCGCGGATTTTATTGATGAATCAGGGCCATTGTGAGAGAGATAGAGAAATTTCTATTGACAAGTAGTGAATTATAAGTGTCAGAAGTGTAATTCTGGGAATAGTGGGATCACTTTTGTCACCACACTACTTTGGGATATTTGTAAATAAATTATTCTGACAGACTTAACTCTGTGCTCAAAGCTGTGATCTTTTGATCTTTTTGTGATGTTCATAACATATGCCATCACAGCTTAGTGAAAACAGTGGAAAAATTGTGCTAAAGATTTTTGTAGATTGACAGTCAACAGATACAGTCAGAGACCTACTAAAAGCAGATGTGAACACGTCCTAAATGACAAACATAACATTCTTGTGCAGAAACTACCACTGAGAGCATGATGGACAGCATAAAAAGCACCACAAAAATTAAATCTAGAAATGTAATTTATAGAAAGAACAATGTATTTTTGTTAAAATTCAGAGTAGTGAAGAAGACTTTCAGCTGTCAGTAACTAAACCCATTTTTTAAGAAGTGTTTGGCAAAAAAAGTTTATAGTGTTTTGTAAATTTTACATTAGCAAGATAGCAGTGCTACTTCACAGGTCATCAAAACAATTTAATATGAATCTAACTTTGAGTTTCAGCTTTATCCTTAGTATAACACAGTTGTATAAGCTTCTTTCCTCTACTGAAACTGCTTATTCTCATACCCTTTGGAAACAGGTTTTCCAAAACTCATATAAAGTGGAGCATAAAGGTATTTTAACATAAATACCTTTAAAAGGTATTATAACACCTATAACAATGGGGAACGCATTTTTTTTGTTGAGTTAGGCCTTACACTTGTTTTTTACTATTTTTTGGTTAGTGAATACAGAAATGACCCCAGTTTTGTGCTATCACATCCCATCCCACATCCAGTTTTTACGATACCGAGTACCCTCCATTTTTGTCAAAAAACATATCAATTTTTCATACAATGAAAAAATAAAGAAAAAATAACTTGAATTTGCCGTTTATTTAAATTTCTTTTGTTCATACAATGGGTTTATCATTTGAAAATTATTCGGGTAGGTAAAAATTTACACTTATAGCTTTTCCTGGAGTGTTCAGTGTTAGGACAATCCTGCCGGACGCTCCAACAATAGTCAGCCATCATATGTACATCCCATCTACCCTGATACCATCCTTCCATGACCTTCAAATCTTGGTGGAATCGTTCACCTTGCTCCAATCCAAGGGCCCCAATGATACCTAATGGGCATTACCTATATAAAAATGGAAACCGAGAGAATGGAGGTCTCTTGCTCTCTCTCCTGAAGGAAATGCCAAAATGAGGTACTTGAAACAGTCTCCTTCAGTTGGCAAAACTTTAACAAACTGTTTCATCAGAACCAGTTTCATGCGCAGAGGCAGAAATATATTATTCTTTCTATCAACAAGTGGCTCATGTAAAATGTTTGGATCACCTGGTTATAGGGCAGATCTTGGGGGCCAATTGCTTTCCACCCAATGCCTCTCACGAGCTCTGCTGTCCCACATACACAGATATTAGGGATACTTTGTTTATGCGAGTTGCTGACCAAGAAGGGAGCATACCATTTTAAGGTCACAGATGACCCAATTGTGTTGGTGATATTGCAACAACTCAGTGACTCTGCTTATGTCTGCTTATTCTTCACAAAGAGAAACTGAATGGCCGAATGGGACTGATTCAAATATATTGCCATTGTAAAGTAGGACACACTTTAAGCTCCACTTTGAGCTATTGATGAATAGTCGCCATTCAGTTGAGTTGGAATTCCCAATTTCTCCATTAAACCAGGTGTGTTATGGCAACATACAAAGCCTGTGTCAGTTCTAAAGTACTGCAGAAATGCAATTTCTCTGTTTTGAAAGTACGATACCTTCCTTCTTTTTCAAGTAAGTTTTTCTCACGCAGTCTTGATGCTAGGAGTTCTGAAGTCACCTTCGATAGTCCCAAATCACGTGCCAAATCACTCAACTAATGCTATGTAAATCCCTTACAAACTGAGATTGAATCCTCTTCAATTTCAAACTCTTCATCATTGTCACCTAGTTCATTACCATTCCATGTTTTTCAAAAGAGGGTAGTGTAAAGAAAACTGGCACTGGGATTTCATCTGAATTAGCCACTGGGCGTATAGCCGATGGTAGACTAGGATACTCTATGTTACCTTTATTTTTCTTGTTATATCCTGAAGTTTTCACTATACAAAAGTAACAGTCACTGAATTGATCTTCTGGCTCTCACTAAACCATAGATATACCAAAGGGCATCTTATCACGTGTTCCCTTTGTCTACATCCATAAACCCTCGACACACTGTTTGCACACCTTATGAGGGGCCCAAGACTTATCTTGATTACCAAGTTTAACTTTGAAATATGCCAAATAGGCTTGCTCAAAAAATGTGCTGATATTTACCCCTTGACTAGGAATGGTGAAACTGCCACAGGTATAACAAAATTAATCAGGGTTGTTTAGGCACTTACGACAAGAAACAGCAGAGCCAGACATGATCTTAAAGAAAGGAAATACGTGTGTAAGTAGGAAAATACATTTTCTTATTCACTACGTAGAGCAGCGCACAACCTCTGACCACACTGTCTTGCGTGTAAATGAAAAGCCTATACAAATCCACGCTACAGTAATTGCATAAATTTTTAAGCGTTACAGAAAAACCCTGATGTAATAGAAGAAAACTAACTGCACTTCCAGAATCAGCATACCTATTTTAGTGTAAATAAGCTTAAAATTGAAGTCAACAAAAAATCTTTTCAAAATTATTCCCCAGTGTATTATGGTCATCAATAGCTTACAGAGCAATTGCTCTCTTGTTTTTAAAATGGTTAGCAGCTGCATAACTAGTGAACCAGGTGTATGAACAAACACCACTAATCTCCAGTGTTCCCCACTTTCAAAGTAAGCTGCATTCAGGCTAAAATGTGCCAATCCTTTGAACTGATTAACACTTCTAGAAGTTGGCAAACTAACATATGTTGCTATTTGTGTATGAATTTTACATTTTTTCTTTTAAAAAGTCTGATTGCAACTTTTTAAATAGGCTCCTTCCATTGTGTACAAAACTATATTTGTCACTTTAAGGTAACAAAATAACACTGTCAAAAATCATACTGCCACAAGAATAGTTTTTTGCATAAACAAGCACAGTTACACCGGCCAAAACTTTCTGCGTATTCCATGTGTTGGTATATTTCGTAGGGAAGTAAAGCTGACCACCTGGAAAATTGTGTTTTGTATAATAAATTTCTTCCTCTGAGAATGAACAACCTGGTAGAGTCTGAAAACAGTAAAAGTAGTTTACAGGTAATGTCACCCAGCACCTGCACCTGATGCAAGGGGAGTGGTCTTTACAAACAACAACACAGAAACAAGTAAAACCAAAGAGGCTGTCAGATATTCACATATGCAGCTTGTCTGACAGATCCTCAAACTTCTGTCACGGAAGGGACCGTGACAGGTAAACAACCGTTTCTTTGTCAGGTAGCTATTTACTGTATTGGGTGCTTTAGGTTAAGTACTTTAGGAGCACAAGGAGTATTAAAACATGTTAACTTTGATTATCTGGGATCAATTTATGTGTGATATTCCTGAGAACTTGGTCACCTTACCTCATTCTGAAGCCACTAAGAAAAGGTTTGTTGCCTAAATAATTATTCACCTAGACTTTCTCTTGTATGTTCAAAAAGTAGTACCACACATCATTAAATTTCTATAACAATAACAGAACAGAATCTAGTCTGAGAATATTATCAGATACATTGACTGTCAAAGCAATACAAAAAAAGAAAAAGAAAATTAATGAAACTGATGCATATAGATTTAAACTAACTTGAGAATTACACATATATTCATTTGCAAATTACTTTTTATAGATAAAGTTGATTCTATGACCTAGCACACATATATTACTTAAATTAAATAATTCCACAAATTAGTCCATCATGCAATACACCCTGTGCTAATTTAACCTCAAATAATTAATCATTCTGTATATAATGATGTATAACACTTTATCATAACAATATCTTAGCAACTATTTTCAGATGCTCCTAAAAGGAAACAGGGATACATTTTCACTTTTGTTGGATCCTAGAATGTAGAAAGAAGGTTATGTTGTATTATATTAGAAGTTGAATATTTGACCACTTTTATGCCTGATACTATTTTATGGTACGTTAAAAATGTACTTCTTTGCCCTATTCTTAGATGAGCTCACTGAGTGCTGAAGACATCCTCATTAAATACAAGTAAAAGACTTGCTCAACAAGAAGCTGGCCAAATTAGAGGTATATAGAACAGCAGGTAAAAAACAAATGTCACTGATCAAAGAATGTAAAACCTATAAATAGTAAATCAGTTACATAGCATTTGTTTAAGTCTCAAGCATACAAAGGATTTAAAAACATCAAAGATAGGGAAAGATACATGCAAATACACATTTCAATAATAGTATAAAGCTAGTCCAGTGGTATATTTTCAGACATCTAAAATCTAAGATAAAAAGATGCTTTAAAGATAATACAGTGTGACATTACTCATACAATCAATAAATAGCGAAGAGAAGGGATGAGCCTAGAACTTCCGGTGGGTTCGCAAAATTTCGGCGAATCAATTTTGCGAATTCCATTAAAGTCAAAGGGCCGAATTTAAACATTTATACCAAAGCCCCTATACATGTAAGAACCACCAAATTTGCTAGGTAAGTGTAAGAAAACAGTGGCAAAAAGGAAAAAAAGTGCAAAGTGACAGCAGGCAAATAGGATTTTAGCCTTATGGACAGCATCCAGCGTCCAGAATGCAGCTAAAATATTAGGACATTGAGAAAGGGTGAACGTACCCCCTAACTAGCAACAGTCTCTGCCGTCAAAACAGCAGGAAAACAGGTTGCTATTTAATGTAGGCACCCCTATTGAATTTACATAGCTGCATAATATGGGGACTGCATTGGTAACAGGCATCTCAAGCTGGGTGTAGTGCATCGTTAATGCCACCTGAAGTGTGTAATACAATTTAGGTGTATAGAGTACTGGCAGGCGGCAGAAACAGCAGCAAGAGGAGGAGGCAGTGGGCCCTAAACCGGAGTGTGTACCACATTGGTATCTGGCATTTAGAGCTGGGTGTAGTGCATCATCAATGTCACCCAGAATTGTACAATTTTAGTGAATGGAGTACTGGCAGGCAGCAGCAACAGGAGCAAGAGGAGGCGGTGGGCCCTGAGAAGGAGTGTGGATGGCATTGTTAAGTGGCTTCTAGAGCTGGTTGTAGTGCATCGTCAATGCCACCCTGAAGTGTGTAATACAATTTAAGTGAATGGAGTACTGGGCAGGTGGCAAAAGCAACGGGAAGAGGAGGAGGCAGTGGGCCCTGAGGAGGAGCGGGGATGGCATTGGTAACTGCCATCGAGAGCTACATGTAGTGCATCGTGAATGCCACCCACAAGTGTGCAATACAATTTTTGTGAATGGAATACTGGGCAGACAGCAGCAGCAACAGCAGGAGGAGGGCCCTGAGACGGAGCGTGGACGGCATTGGTAGCTGCCATCTAGAGCTGAGTGTAGTGCATGGTGAATGCCACCTGAAGTGAGTAATACAATTTACCCTTCCTAGTGGTAACCCCAAGTTTGACTCGGGGTAGAAAAAACTTGCTAAAAGTGGTAACCCTGAGTCACACTCGGGGTAGGTAAAGCAGCGTTAATAATGATAAGTAAAGTCTTACCTTATCCGCAGGCATCCTCCTCTGTTCTGCTTCAGCGATCGCATCTTCCTGCTTCAGCGATCGCATCTTCCTGCAGGCTCTTCTCTTCCTGTCTTCCCCCTGCAACAGCGTCTCTGTACTGATGAGTCACTGAAAGAGTTCCTGGTGAAGTCCGTGTGGGTGTTGCCGGTGGACGTGGCCAGCGGGAAATTCAAATTTTTTGTTTTGGATTCAATATAAATAACTGTAATGAATCCAATACAAAGTAGCCAGTATCTTTCTGACCATTGGAGTGCCTGCATTCTGACATCTCTGCCTGCCGCCTGCCCTGACCTCTGCTTGGATTCTGACGTTTTTGCCTGCTGCCAGCCCTGACCTCTGCCATGGCATCCAAAAGGCGTCTCTCAAGTCAAGCTGCATATGAACAACTTGCAGACAGCGAGAGCGACTTGGAATCGCAAGTGGAGTCAAGTGACAGTGATTACCCTGGAAACGGACATGTGTCATCGGACACAGAAAGTGACAGCGATTCGCACACTGAGGTTAGTGACATCCGCATCTGGTGCTCTTTTGATATCAGTCAGCCTCAGCCAGTGCCCCAAGATTCCCATTCACTGGGGAGCCTGGTCTGAAAGTAGAGGAGGAGCACAACCCCCCGGCGTACCTGGAGCTATTTCTGAATGATAAAGCCATACAAAAAATTGTTAAGGAAACCAACAGGTACGCCGAGCAACAGTTAGCTGCCACATCCAGCAGGTTTTCCAGGACCAGAAAATGGGAACCTGTCACTGAAAAGGACATTTGGATGTTTCTGGGCCTAATTATTCTGCAGGGAGTGGGTGGGGAAGCCCCTGCAGAAGTGGTATTGGTCCACTAATAGGCTGGTCGCTACCCCTTTTTTTGGAACAGTCATGTCTGAGTACCGTTTTTGCCTAATAATGAAGTTTGTACATTTTTCAAATAATGAAACATTTCATGAGTCCACACATCCTGCGCTCAAGCTGAAAAAAATTTTGGAGTTGTATCAGATATTGTTGGAGAACTTCAGAGACAGGTATGTCCCCCAAAGAGAAGTAAGCATAGACGAAAGTCTAATGGCCTACAAGGGGAGGCTCAGCTGGATCCAATATATTGCATCTAAGAGGGCCAGATTTGGAGTTAAGTCCTTCATGCTGTGTGAATCAGCAACAGGGTACATATGGAACACCGTCATTTACACTGGGAGAGGCACAAAATTTAGCCCCAGATTCAGCAGCTATGGGGTGGCGACATCATCTGTGCTGTCACTAATGGAGCCATTGCTGAATCAAGGATATTGTGTTACCACCGATAATTTTTACAGCTCCCCTGAATTATTTGAGTTCCTGATCAAGCATAAAACTGATGCCTTTGGCACTGTTAGAGCTAATCATCGAGAAATGCCACCCATGTTTAGCAAACAAAAGCTGAAAACTGGAGAAAAAGTTGCCTGGCAAAAAGGAAAAATGATGGTCCTGCGATGGCATGACAAAAAAGATGTGTGCCTTTTGAGCACTGTACACATTGCCACCACTGCTATGGCTAGAACAAGAGGAGGGAAAGACATTTTGAAACCACAGGTTGTTCTGGACTACAACAGTACCATGGGAGGTGTTGATAGAGCTGACCAGGCGATTACTTTTTATCCTGCTGTTAGAAAACAACAGAAAAAATATTATAAAAAAATGTTTAGGCATCTGCTGGTACAATGTCTTTGGAATGCTTTCATTATTTTCAAAGCAAAGAATGACAGGCCTGTACTTCACCATGATTCTATCTGGCAAATTTGTGAGGCCATATGTCTAAAATATCAAAGAGCAGAAACGGATAGAGTTGGACGTCATGCTACCACGGTGGTGAACCCAAAACGCCTGACTGGTCGCCACTTTATGGGCCACATACCACCAAGCGCAAGAAAAGAAGTGCCAAAGAGGATGTGTGTGGTGTGTTGCGCTAAGCATGATGACACCGGGAGAAAAATAAGAAAGGAAACCTGGTTCTACTGCCCAGATTGTGATGTTGGACTCTGTGCTGTCCCTTGTTTCAAAATATATCACACGCGGGATGTTTATTAGTTGTTTATTAGTTTATAAGAAAAATCATAAAAACCTCAGATTTTTGTGTTTTTTATTTAAAGTTTATTATTAAATTTAATTGTTAATATTATTATGACATGATTTTGTGTTTCAAACTTTATTTTACTCAGATTCTTGTTCTTCACTTTATCTGGTGAGGTATGCCTAAGAATTACAGGCCTACAATGAAAAAAATGTACCGCTTTTTGACATATAAATCCAGAAAGAAATGAACCGCTAGGGAGGTTAAGTGAATGGAGTACTGACAGGCAGCAGCAACAGCAGCAGGAGGAGGAGGAGGTGGGCCCTGAGACAGAGTATGGAGCGCATTGGTAACTGACATGTAAAGCTGGGTGTAGTGCATTGTCAATTACACCCAGAAGTGTGTAATACAAATATAGTGAAGGGAGCACTGACAGGCAGCAGAAGCAACAGCATCAGGAGGAGGCGGTGGGCCCTGACACAGCGTGCGGACCGCATTGGTAACTGACATCTAGAGCTGGGTGTAGTGCATCATCAACGACACCCAGAAGTGTGTAATACATTTTTTGTGAATGAAGAACTGGGCAGGCAGCAGCAACAGCAGCTGGAGGAGGAGGCGGTGGGCCCTGAGACAGAGTGTACCGTATTTGTAACTGGCATCTTGAGCTGGGTGTAGTGCATCATCAATGACACCGAGAAGTGTGTAATACAATTATAATGAATAGAGTACTAACAGGCGTCATCAGCAACAGCATCAGGAGGAGGCAGTGGGCCCTGAGACGAAGCGTGGACCGCATTGGTAACTGGCATCTAGAGCTGGGTGTAGTGCATCATCATTGCCACCCAGAAGTGTACACTTTTAGTGAATGGAGTACTGGTAGGCAGCAGCAACAGCATCAGGAGGAGGCGATGGGCCCTGAGAATGAGATGGCATCGTCAATGCCACCCTGAAGTGTGTAATACATATTAAGTGAATGGAGTACTGGGCAGGCAGCAAAAGCAACAGCAAGAAGAGGAAGCTGTGGGTCCTAAGGAGGAGCGTGGATGGCATTGGTAACTGCCATCTAGAACTGGGTGTAGTGCATCGTGAATGCCACCTGAAGGGTGTAATACAATTTAAGTTAATGGAGTAGTGACAGGCGGCAGCAACAGTAGGAGGAGGAGGCGGTGGGACCTGAGACGGAGCGTGGACGGCATTGGTAACTGCCATCTAGAGCTGGGTGTAGTGCATCGTCAATGACACCCGAAATGTCTAATACAATTATAGTAAATAAAGTACTGGGCAGGCGACAGCAGCAACAGCAGGAGGAAGAGGCGGTTGGCTTTGAGACGGAGCTTGTACAGCATTTGTAACTGGCATCTAGATCTGGGTGTAGTGCATTGTCAATGACACCCAGAAGTGTATAATACAATTTTTTTGACGGAGTACTGGGCAGGCGGCATCAGCAACAGCATCAGGAGGAAGCGGTGGGCCCTGAGACGGAGCGTGGACCACATTGGTAACAGACATCTAGAGCTGGGTGTAGTGTATCGTTAATGCCACTCTAAAGTGTTTAACACAATTTAGGTGAATGGAATACTAGACAGGTGGCAAAAGCAACAGCAAGAGGAGGAGGCAGTGGGCCCTGAGGAGGAGCGTTGACGCATTGGTAACTGCCATCTAGAGCTGGGTGTAGTGCATCGTGAATGCCACCAGAAGTGTGTAATACAAATTAGGTTAAAATAGTAGTAACAGGCTGCAGCAACAGCAGAAGGAAGAGGCGGTGGGCCCTGAGACGGAGCTTTTACTGCATTTATAACTGGCATCTGGAGCTGGGTGTACTGCATCGTCAATGACACCCGAAATGTCTAATACAATTATAGTTAATAGAGTATTGACAAGCTGTAGCAGCAACAGCATCAGGAGGATGCGGTGGGCCCTTAGACGAAACGTGGACCGCATTGGTAACTGACATCTAGAGCTGGGTGTAGTGCATCGTCAATGACACCAAGAAGTGTGTAATACAATTCAAGTGAATGGAGTAACGGCAAGCGGCAGCAGCAAGGAGGAGGAGGCGGTGGGCCCTGAGACGGAGCTTTTACCGCATTTGTAAATGGCATCTAGAGCTGGGTGTAGTGCATCATCAATGACACCCAGAAGTGTATATTACAATCTTTGTGAATGGAGTACGGGGTAGGCGGCAGCAGCGGCGATGGGCCCTGAGACAGAGCGTGGATGGCATTGGTAACTGCCATCTAGAGCTGGGTGTAGTGCATCGTCAATGACACCCAAAATGTCTAATACAATTATAGTGAATAGAGTATTGACAGGCGGTAGCAGCAACAGCATCAGGAGGATGCGGTGGGCCCTTAGACGAAGCATGGACCGCATTGGTAACTGACATCTACAGCTGGGTGTAGTGCATCGTCAATGACACCAGGGAGTGTGTAATACAATTTAAGTGAATGGAGTACCGGCAAGCGGCAGCAGCAACAGCAGGAGGAGGAGGCGGTGGGCCTTGAGACAGAGCCAGTACCGTATTTGTAACTGGCATCTAGAGCTGGGTGTAGTGCATCGTCAATGACACCAGGGAGTGTGTAATACAATTTAAGTGAATGGAGTACCGGCAAGCGGCAGCAGCAACAGCAGGAGGAGGAGGCGGTGGGCCTTGAGACAGAGCCAGTACCGTATTTGTAACTGGCATCTAGAGCTGGGTGTAGTGCATCGTCAATGACACCCAGAAGTATGTAATTCAATTTTTGTGAATGAAGTAGCAGGCAGGCGGCAGCAGCAACAGCATGAGGAGGAGTCGATGGGCCCTGAGATGGGGCTTGGACCTCTTTTGTAACTGCCATCTAGAGCTGCATGGAGTTCATCGTCAATGACACCCAGAAGTGTGTAATACAATTATAATGAATGGAGTACTGACAGGCAGCAGCAGCAACAGCATGAGGAGAAGGCGGTGGGCCCTGAGACGGAGCGTGGACCGTTTTTGTAACTGCCACCTAGAGCTGGGTGTAATGCATCGTCAATGACACCCAGAAGTGGGTGATTCAATTTTTGTGAATGGAGTATTGGGCAGGTGGAAGCAGCAACTGAAGGGGAAGGAGGCGATGGACCCTGAGACGGAGCGTGGATGGCATTGGTTACTGACATCTAGAGCTGGGTGTAGTGCATCGTCAATGCCAACCCAGAGTGTGTAATGCAAATATATGAAATTTGTGATTAAATGTAGAAGGGCCAGACCAAGATGTTTTGTGCGCTGGCACTGTGGCTGTGGTGCTGTAAACAGTAGGAAGGTAGACGATGTTGCTAGTTTGCATCATGAAGTGGATGACATGAATGCCAATGGGTTTTCATCTGCAGTTTGTTGGCCCCCCGGAAGCAGCAGAAATGTAAAGTAAGTTGCTAGCTGGCACAATGGCAGGCATGACACTGGCGATGAATGCCACCCCTGGACGTTCCGATAACTAGCGGAAAAATTTAACCGAGGCAGGCTTAGCTGACAGGGTGTCTGGTGATAGGCACCCACAGACTCAGCACAGGAGCAGTGTTCACATAGGCATCTTGGTTTGCCAGGGAGTCCTTGTGTCAGTCAATCAGTGACATCTGCAGTGGGGATATGATAGTTGTTAGTAAC
The DNA here is from genome assembly GCF_032062135.1 of Pyxicephalus adspersus. Taxonomy (NCBI): domain Eukaryota; kingdom Metazoa; phylum Chordata; class Amphibia; order Anura; family Pyxicephalidae; genus Pyxicephalus; species Pyxicephalus adspersus. The sequence goes on from NC_092861.1 coordinate 95,310,294, forward strand.
CCACCTTTTCTTCATTTTCAAAAAGGTGAGGTGATTGGCATTTTCCGGCGACAGTTGTGATCGGTTGTCCGTTTCCTCTCCGCCAGCGGCACTGAAGGTTTTTTCGGACAGAACACTGGATGCTGGGCACGAAAGAAGCTTGGTGGCATACTGTGCCAACTGCAGGCAGATTTCAAGCCTGTTGACCCAAAAACTAATGACCTCACTACTGTCAGGACAGGCATCCTCCTCATAACTGCTGTCGTCAACACCACCATCACCAGCCAAAAAGGAGCCAACGTACACCATGCGCTTCATCTGTTCTCGATGGTTATGCACCTGCACTTCACTTGTTTGATGTGGCCGCATCAGGTTTCGCCATCCATCCAGTGTCTGCCTGAGCTTCCTGTGTGGAATGTGGTCCAGGGAACTCCTCACACAGTCGGTCGCATAGTATTCTGCTCCGGTGGGTCACCTTTTCTTTCTCTTGCACTGGGTTGGGTAGAAACTGTGACATTTTGCCTTTGTAGCTGTGATACAGAAGGGTGGCCAGCCAGTAATAATCCCAGTTTTTGATGCTGCAAATGCATCATCATCATCATATTCATCTTCCTCCTCCTCCTCTTGATACTCCTGATTATGGCCAGTGTCCCTTCTTGCTCCTCCTGATGCTGGCATTGCACAGAGTCTCTTTCTGCAGCCACTAGTCACTAGTAAAATAGCTCATGTGTGTGGCTGTACCAAGGGCCCCGTGGCTTCCACCCACCACGCTGACAGTTGGCGCTGGATCTTGCTAAGTGCCGCTGCAGAAGTAGAGAATTGGCGTACATGGCTGCAGATGGAGCGAGCCTGTCTCAATAGGTCCTTCAGTCCTGGGTATGTGCAGAAGAAATTCTGCACCACCAGGTTCAGTACATGCGCAAAGCAGGGCAAATGTGTTATGCGGCCCATGCGCAGCGTGACCACAAGGTTGGCTCTGTTGTCGCACACTATGTTGCCTGCTGTGAGCCGGAAGGGCATCAGCCAAGCCTCAACCTCTCTTTGCAAAGCACACAAGAGTTCTCTGGCAGGGTGACTTTTCTCCCCCAAGGACACCAGTTTCAGCACTGCCTGGCAACGCGTGTGCTTGAGGGAACGGTAGTGGCATGCCTGCTTAACCACAGTGTCCTCCTCTGCTGGCCTTTCAGGAGGAGTGTCGAAAAGAGAGGGTTTGCAGGTAGAAGGAATGAAGGAGGAGGAAAGAGAGGACTGGGGTGGCCCATGCTTTCCCACCACACCCCTGGGCGAGGGTACCAGGTGCTGCAATGCCTCTTGCAGACTACCACCCACTGAGCTATGCAAGGCCACCCAGTGAGCGGTGAAGCAGGTAGCATCCCATTCCATGCCTGGTTGTCCAGCTGTCCATGGTGACGTGAATTTGACTAGACCCCCAAGAATGCCAATGCCCGGGAGTGGTTACCTATTACATGTGCATGTAAACTGGGTACAGCTGTGTGGAAGAAGTAATGCCTGCTTTGTATATTCCACCGATGCTCGGCACAGGCCATCAGGTCACCGAAGAGAGCAGAGTCCACAAAGCTGTACGGCAGTAGCTGCAAGGCCAATAGTTTGGCTAGATATGAATTAAGTTCGATAACTCTTCTGTTGGTTGGGCCCATAGCCTGATGCCTTGCGCCAAACTCTGGTAGAATAGGCTGAAGGGACTGGGAGCTAGGGGAGCTGAAGGGGTCACTGAAGTACCCATCTTTCGGCGACAAACATCATCTGACACCACGAAACCTGCGGGTAGAAGTTGATACTTCCTTGCAGCTGGAAGTCTGGCTGGCACCAACCTCCTGAGATGTAGTAGCAATGACAGTTGGAGGTAGAGAAGGAGTCAATGGAGGTGGAAGAAGAGAGGATGACCTGGTTACACCTCCTTCAAGAGAACGCAAGTACTGCTCCCACTTTGGTTTGTGGTTCTTGTGGGAAAGCAGGGATGTTGTACCCAAATGTGATCCAGCCTGTGCTCTGCGAATCTGCCTGTGGCCAAGGACGCAGATTGCTACGCACCTGTCATCATCTTTCAGCATGAAAAAGGACCACACTGGAGAGCTGTGTGCAACCACTCTGCCGCTCTTTTTCTTTGCATGCCTCTGAGCCTGTTGGGTGCCCTGCGTTTCCTCCAGCTCCATCTCCCCCACGGTCACATCGTCTCTGACTGTTCCCCTGCTTCTGCCCACTCATCTGTGTGTTCTTTGGGACTCACATGAAGCAGATTTGAGGCCCCTTCCATCCCCAGTCTGTTGCTGCTGCCTTTTCTCTACGTCTGTTTCAGAACTGCTGCTAGCCCTTACACGCACCGGTGGTTCCCAGGTGACATCTCGGTCATCATCATCCTAATTTTCATCTAAGCCAACCGCTGCAAATGCAGCCACTGATGCAGACCCCTCGCCCAGCAAGTGCTGACCACACTATCCCAGGGTCTCAAAGTCTGCCTCCTGCTCTGAAATTCGCAATGACAGGTCCTCAGGCTGTTTGTCAAACAGCAAGGGAGATGTCACAGATCCCCGCAGGTCCAGGTCATCTGTGCCTCCTTCTTGCTCACCCTCCTTGCAGTCCCCTGCTGCCAGCACCATCTTTCCCTCTGGATCCACTGATCTGCGTGCTTCCTGTTCCAAATCAGGTGATTCTCTGTCAGCTGCTCCCTTGCCTCAGAGAACCAGAGTATTCCACAGACGCACTCCCTCTGCTGGCAAACATCTGAAGAACACCTGAAGATTATCTCAGCAACAGCACTTCCTCTGCTGGTGTTATCTATGTCTGTGGCTCACCTGATCCACGCCCATCACCTGACATTCCCTTTTTAAGGAAGTGACCTGTCAACAACAAGTTGCCTGAACAAGGAGTTCCTTTGGCTCTGCTTCCAGGTTCCTGTTGTTTGTTTCTACAGATCCAGACTCTCCGTGTACTGACCCCGGCTTGTTTCCTGACCACTCCTTTTCGCTGCCTGCCCTTACCTCTTGCCTGTTTACTGACCAACCTTGTTCACTGCCTGCCCTGACCTTTTGACTCATCTGACTACTCTCCTGGATTCATCTTTAGCACTACGTTTGGTTCCTGTTGGTTAGCAGTCACCTGCCTTGGCGGGCACGGGGGCCGCAACCTGGCAGTAGCTTGCCGCACAACATTCTCACCTCTAGAGGCTCTGGAGAACACCAAGTTACTGCTTAGACCCTGCACCCTGTGCACGTCTCCACCCACACGGTAGGTGACACAGTGGGTCCACCACTTGGCCCTGTGGAGCCGTGACAGAAGAGTCATCAGGAGGTACAGGCACATTGGCCACGCTAACTCCTGTCACAGCTGTGCTGGTTGCAGCTGCTGCTGCAGCAGAGGAGCCTGCAAAAATGCACCTTTACCAAATGGTTTCTTTGGTAAATAGCAAGTGGTATCAGAATGAAATATCGGGGTTTTTTTTTGAGAGAAATATAGACATTTATGGCTTTTTTGACAGATAGCAAGTGCTATCGGAATGAAATATCTGTATTTTTTGAGAGAAATACAGAATTTTTATGGCTTTTTTGATAGATAGCAAGTGGGATCAGAATAAAATATGTGTATTTTTTTGAGAGAAATACAGAAATTTGTATGGCTTTTTTGATAGATAGCAAGTGCTATCAGAATGAAATATCTGTATTTTTTTGAAAGAAATGCAAACACATTTTCTGGCTGTTTTGGAAGATAGCAAGTGGGATCAGAATAAAATATTTGTACTTTTTTGAGAGAAATATAGAATTTTTTCTGGCTTTTTTGATAGGTAGCAAGTGCTATCAGAATGAAATATCTGTTTTTTTTGGAGAGGTAGCATCAAAAACTGTACAATCTTTATATTTCAAAATATACAGAAGCCCTCTAACCTGTTCCTGTCACAGTGCACCCTCCCTGCTTCTTTTTCTGACACAGAACAAAAGATGGAGTGGTAAACCCCTTCCTCCTTCCCTGTATATATGCCTGTGTTTAGATCTCTCTTGATTGGGCTGTTGGGCCTTGCTGTGCATCCTGGAAGAAAATATTCGCTCCCAGCTGTGGCATTCCCGCCGCAAATAGTCGCCGTCCCACCCCCCTGCATTTTCCCTCATTAGTTCCTCGAGAACAAGACCTCATGGCGAATTACAGAGCTGTTCTCGCTTAAATGTTCGGTAAACGAGAATGGCCCAAGATCGCCATGAGAACGAACTTACAAATCTCGCTCATCTCTAGCGAAGAGTGATAGATTAATATACAGAATAAATATAGTATTTTTCTGGATTAAACTATTTACACCGTGGATAAAAGACATTTGCATGTATGTATAATACAATCATGATTTAGAATTTACATTCCCTGGTGGGAATCAATGACTGTCATTGAAACACATGGAAGATTCCCATGAGGGTATGTTTGAATGAATGCCTTACTTCCTGTTTTATCAATAGAGGCCTTAAAGTTACTTCTACCACAACTAATAAAAAATAATAGGCAAAAATCGACTTCCTTCTCTTTGTTAACATTTTTATTTGTATTTATGAATAATGAAGATACTTTCCACTTAATATATATTGGATCTAAAGCAAGTAAGCCTTTGTATCTGTTGAGTGAGCACTTATTGTTTGGAAATAAGTATAATATAATGTCTCATATCATATATCATTTATATATAATTTCATCTCTATTTTCCATTAAGGTACATTTGGATGACTCTCAAAACTTAAAATCCTTTATTCAAACCCAAATATTTTTATAAACTTCAGGCACTTTTTATCTTTTATCTGGTGCTGTGCCAGATTACATAGAGAACCAATGATCACTTTTTTATAATTAATTTTACTATTCTTCAGAACCCTAGACTAAGTACTTTAGGAATACTTAATGCCTCACAACTGTCAACATTCCAATAAACCCTTTTGAATGGGTCTCGGTCTTTTCACCCAGTGGTTCAGCCAAGAGGACCCCACATAGTTAGCAAAATCTTTAAAATTAAACTCCAAAGTGTTTGTAGAGGGGCTATTAATGGCTACTAGCAATAGGTAGGTAAAGCAATTCTATTAAGTAAATAACTGCAAGTGTAGCCAGATAATCACATAAATTCAAATCTAAAAGGTAATCTAAAATCTCAAACATATATTGGAATAACAAGCTTAGATCTGTTAAGTCTTTTAATGAAGTATTTAATGAAGTTAAATTTGGTTATCAGAGGGAACAACTTAAAAAACGGCACCTACTTTTATTTTAGCGGAGCCCTCGATCTCTCCACAACTAGCTTCTTTTCAGTCCCATGTCATTCTTTCTTTATCCTTGCATCGAGGCCCTGAAAAACCGGGCACCACCATCTTTTTCTTTTGTTTTCCAGCATCTGCTTACATCACCCAATCACTGCACAGGAGCGAGTTTGAGTATTCTCTTCTAAATGTAAAAAATTTGACCTGTGCTTGAGATGGGCACTTCTTTTTCACATTGAGGGAAAAGCTCCTTCTTCGCATGCCTGACCTCGAAAGAGCAGTCTGAACATAGATATTCCAGGAGGCTCTGGGCTCCTGCTCAGTCTTTACCACCACAACAGTAAAGACAGAAAGTGAGGGGACTCCCCTTTTTTTTAAAGAAAAAGAAAAAAAATAAAGACATTTTTGCTTTATATAAAAGGGTTATCTAAAGTAAAAATTGTGCTGATAGGTCTGTTTTAAAGCTCCCCCTGCCCGAAATATAAACAAAATCCAGCATGCACACCTCAAATACAGGTATTATCTGTCAAGTCCTTTTTTCCCATCACTAATTCTCCCATCAGTGCTTCATGTTGGTGGGACCAGCACATACATTATGATATCAACATCTTGTACTGTGGGCAAATGATGACATTATAACATACTCCTAGACGTTGTGCCCATAAAAGCCTGGGCACAAAAAGCAATGGATTGAATGAGCAAAAGGAGATCCTATCAGGAGACGCAGTTGTAGCAGCATAGGGACAACATGTCTCTCACATTTAACAATGACAATGATGAAGAAACTATACTTTCTGACATGGCACGCTACCTGATTGCATGTTTGTAGAGTATAACATAAATCTGAATTGTTTGATTTATTTGTACATTTAACAAATCTGCTTATTTGGGAAATTCAGAAAATTTACCATATATTATTTTGTCTAGAATTCAAACTGACCTGCTGATCATGAAGGAGGGAGGAAAATAATAAAGCAGAAGCAGTCTTTAAATAAAATGTACCAGTCTGTAGCATTGATTTATTTAAGATGTAGAGGATGTTCATTTGGCTTAGTGAACAAGCTAAATCTATACTCACTTTAAATATCGATTCATGTGGGAATTAATCCTTGAAGTAATTGAGTGAAAGAATAAAGTGAATAGGGTTGATTTACATTATTTTAATTTTTTTTTATACTTAAGTTCACTTTCTAAATTAAAAGCCATCCATCTCTTTAGTAAGTCAACCCCCTATATGTGTTCTATATTGCAAATCTGGGATAGATGAAAAAAAAATTAAAACAACAAATATTTAACAAACTGTTCTAAACTCTCCTGGAGATTTGTTTTGTCAACTTTGCAACTTTTGTCAACTGTGTTTACAGATGACACCAAACTATGTAATGAAATTAAGTCCATACAGGATGTCTATAATCTACAAGCAGACCATGATGTACTGATTTGATTTGATTGGGCAGCCAAGTGGCAAATGGCATTTATTATAAATAAATGTGGTTATGCACTTGGGAGCTAACAACATGCATGCTTCATACTGTCTATTGGGGAATACATTTGGGGGAGTTAGAAATGGAAAATGATCCGGGGGTTCTGGTAGATCTTAGACTTAATAACAGTATGCAATGCCAAGCTGCAATATCTAAAGCTAGTAAAGTAGTTTCTTGTATTAAAAGAGGAATAGAGTGCAGAGATGTAGACATTATCCTGCCCCTGTACAAAGCATTGGTCAGACTACATTTGGAATATGCAGTCCAGTTTTGGGCACCAGTTCACAAAAAGGACATTGTTGAATTGGGGAAATTGCAGAGAAGGGCAACTAAATTAATAAAAGGAATGGAGGAGCTCAGCATTGAGGAGAGGGTAGCTGAACTAAATTTATTCTCCCTTGAGAAGAGACGTTTAAGAAGGGATATTATCACCCTGTATAAATATATAAATGGTCCATAGATAGAAACTCTTTTCCCCATTATTCACTTTGAGGTCATTACAAAGAACAAGAGGGCACTCTTTGAGTCTGGAGGAAAAGAAGTTCAAGCTCAGGATAAGGAAGGGATTCTTCACGGTAAGGTCTGTGAAAATGTGGAATCGGCTCCCTCAGGAAGTAGTTTCAGCAACTACTATGGATTCCTTTAAAAAAAGCTGGACGTTTTTCTAGAAGCAGAGAAAATAACTGGGTATTAAGGCTTTAAAGTAAAAATAATCTGATTGCCTCATGGAATCAGGAAGGAAATTTTTTCCCCTGTTGAAGCAAATTGTACCAGGAGTTTTTTTTGCCTTCCTCTGGACCAACTATGTCTTA
>NC_092861.1:95317888-95326248 GCF_032062135.1 Pyxicephalus adspersus
CTACTATGTGACTATGTAACTGATAAAACAGTTAGTATTTTAACTTTTGAGTTTCCCATGTTTAAATCCGGTTTGTTCCTTATTTTTCAATGCCAACCTTAACTGGATTAAATGTGTGCCCTCTAGCTTGTTGCTGAACTAGAAACTCTCTGGCTAATTCTTATTTCCACCCCACCCCCTATTTAATTGGTGTTGGGCATTTGAGTGGTGGGACAGTGCAACTACCATCTCAAGGCTACAAGGCTGAAAAAAGTCTTGTCTTAAGGGGTTGCAGGTTACTTTCTCTACACAGGTACTAACTTCAGAAAATTAACAGAACATCCTTCCAGAACCACTAGAAATGTAATTTTCTACAAAATTGTAATTATCTCTGTTTAGACTGCTAACACGTCTTTCCTGATATAGACCATGATATTGTTTCTATATACTCATACTGCTTTTTTGCACTGTTGAATACCACTGATTGTTCTTCATTATTTGGAGATCCAGAAAATAATGCCAAAATGATCAAGAAAAAACATAAGGTCCTAATGCCATGTTCTAACTTTATTACACTAAAATTCAAAGGATAATTTTAGGCATATTTTCGTTTTTTAGTTGAATAATAGTGCATATATCTGCTGAAATACCAAGTAAAATAATATGCATCATTAGATGTATTTGTGTTAACTAATAGGGTAGGTAATTGGTAAAAAAAGGTTATTACATCTACTAAATCTAATTTTAAAGAGACCATAAAGTACATCTGTTTAAAAGACCATTTACTTACACATACATTGTAATAGAAAATAGAAAATTCACAGACAAAATTCAGTTTGCTTAGAAAGAACAATGACAGGGCACAATAGCATTATTTTTTCTTCTACTATTATAATAAAATCATTCATTATGTATTTACATTTAAGGTTATGGAGCCATGCATAAATGAAAGTGTATATACCAAATATGTTAGGTATCTGCTGGTCAACTGCACAGCCATAATCTAGATTTTAAAAATGGTAAGAAAATGACCTAACATCATAATGAACAAAGACAGTTTATTCTTATTCCAATACCTGTCTCTTTGCAAATCAAGATTAGGAACTCTATTAAATATCTGAGTTATTTTAAAATCCAGTGATTAAAGAGGATAATGTTAGAATTGATTTTGTATTTAAAGTAGATAACTGTTTTTTTAATCAACATGAGCTGTTCAATAATAATCCAATCTAGCATATTTGTATGAATTATTTGAGTTTAAAGTGTATCTATTTTTATTTTAAAACTAACCATTATGTATATTTTATACAAATACTGATTTACATATTTATGTAAAACATATTTTACTGTAAAAAATGTCACTAACCACCTTATTACTAGCCATTCAAGCCCAAATCTCAATACAAATTTAGCAGCTTTAGTACACATCAGTTAATAATCACTTGATAAAAACTGACAAAAAATTTGGTTGTATAGGTTTTTTCTGTACAAAACCCCCTTTTCAAAGTAAAGAGTAGGGTTTGAGGAAGAAAGTGTATATACATATATAAAAATGCATTAAAATTGGAGAATGTTTTTTTGCAGTTCTATTAAGGGGTATACAATTGGATACAGAGTCTTCGTAAAAAACTGGAAGAGTTTTAGATTAAGAAAGGGGAAGATTAGTAGAACAATAAAAGAAAAAGTAACATTGGTCATATAAACCACAAACCACCATGAATACAAGGTGGGCATGCATAGCTTGCAGAGAAGTGGAGGACCATGTAAGTAAGTAAATACCTCTTAGTAGAAACCTCTTACCAGCATCAATCTGATTAGCTGTATATTATGATTAGGAAAATATTGCCCATCAGGAGATTTCAGACAAGTTTTGATCAGGTACTCTACACAACAACCAATTAGCCCAAAATGTCAAACCAGGTCAATGCAGCTTCTATACTTGAGTCCAAGAACGCTCTTCAATTATATCATGTTTTGTGAAATTTAGCTTACCTTGTGGAACCACAGCTGAATGGAGGGAGGGTCCAGTCTCCAGTGCAGCAAGCGACATGATATCCTCAAAGCTTTAACCAAAATACTAATAATACAGATGAACGCCAAACTTTTGATTTCATTCAACACATTTCGTGGATATTTTACCACTTCTTCATGGGTTTTTAGTGAAATAACATTAGTTAATATTAGTGAAATTATTATTAGTAAAAAAAAAACAAGTACTATAATAAAAACATATACAGGTTGACATTCAAAAATCTGGCCATCATTAATCTGGATCTTTCAGTTTTCCAGCATGGATTTCGAAGCGCATTTTCAAATTGACGCTGTTTTCTGGAGGCGCTGTTTACGCTTTCATGGTGCTGTACTCCAGAATCAGCTGTTAGGTCCTGCTTTTCCTCCACAAATTGAAGTTGTTCCTATTGCTGAGGATGCTGTTACCGTCAGTCATAAGGATGATCATCCTGACAGCCCATCTGCTATTTAGCGTCTTTTCAAAGTACAATATTGAATACATTTCTGAAGCACTATTTTGTTTAGTTTACCTAAAATTCTGTAAAACTTTTTATTTTATTTAGTTGGTGAACATTAAAATTTAATATGGTTTTCAATATACAAGTTTTTCAACGACAGGTAAGCTAAAAGCACTATAAAAACAATAGCATAATTTAGTGATATAGCCAGTGAGCATTTAACAATATCAAATATTATTTCAATTAGATCACTGTAAACTGCCAGCTTTTGGTGAATCCAACCACTTCAGTAACCTGTCCAGGGTAAGAACTTATGACTAAAAAGACATTTTTTGATATGTTTCAGAGCAGATGATGCAGCATTACCATATAAATCTGGGTCTTTAAAATTCCCCCATTATAAGTACCCTCCCTAAAGTCTGCCAATTGGACTAGCACAGCTTCCAATATAGCCCTATTACGTTTTTTCTATTGTATTCATATTATTTTTCTATTCATAATAAATAGGTTTACATTATAACAGGTTTACCATTGAGAAAAAAATTGTAGTGTATGAGACCCTAAAGAAACAAGAATCTGCCATCCTCACTATAACCCATCTGACCCACTGCTGCCATTTAACAGTATTAAACAATAGAATACACACACTTGGAATATGCCACATAGCTGTGGTAAACTGTTAGGCACATCTCAGATATATCAGGTATGAACCAAAGAAGCAGCTTGGAGAGGTGAAAATATTTTTAACATTACAAGAACACATCTATTTAAAAGTGACTACTACTTTTTGATGTAAACCACTACTACATATAAAAGACTTGGATAATTAAGAATCTTCACCGACATGTCAGCTATTTACAGATTTTCAAATTAGGGATCTTGTTTCAAAATCTTGTCTGCAAAAATGAGTCTTCTAAAGAAATGCCACCTAGACTCCTTGGCCCTGATTCATCAAGCAAAATCAGAAGCTCCCTCGCGCATTCGTATTCGCGATCCGAACTCGGAAGCCGTCGCGCTATTCAACAACTGAATGAACTCGCTGCCGCAGCCACACATTCCTGGCAGTTTTACACTGGCGAGCTTGCATTAAAAGTCACTGTTCCCTTAAAAAAGCATTCTTTCTAATGGCACACATATTACCCTTAGCCCAAAAAAAAAAAGGTTTGTGCTGTTCAAATGTTTAAAACATCTGTTTGCGCTAGGAAAAAAGCATATTTTAAAATCACTTATTTCTTTCCTGTTGGGCAAGAGTTAACCGAGTTCAGCTAATCTACATAGACATCTAAAGGCGTATGATGCCTGATCAGAGGACCGGCCTCGCGGAAATTCTTGCGACTTTCCGCGGGCTCGGCTCAGCTTTGCCATCGGACTAGATTTTCCCACAAAAGTCACAAGCACACACACGTTCTTGTTTGCTTCTTATAAATATATATATGTATATATATATATTGTGATACCAATGTAACACACACAAACCAGTCCAGGTAAAATAGTACTAATTAAAATGCATATGTATTCCATAAGTGTATGCACAAGTGAAATCACTAAATGTTTCCTAATACATGTATTATAACATGTTTGCCTATAATCTTTTACTAAAATATTTGATTTCTCTAAAGTCAAACTGGAATGAAATTTCACGAAAGGTCACAAATGTTTCTTCACATATTTTTTTACACTTATACTATTGTGTGATGACATATTTGAAAGTGCCACCTATTATATATCCAGCTTGATAGAAATGAGTTTGCAGTGTTGCAACAAATGTAACTATAAATGAAGCAAGTTTGTGATGGAGTAGAATATAACATAAAAAGTAACATTTCCCAAAAAAAAAAATCAAGCAATAAAGATTTAAACTGACCTGTAAAATGGACTCGAGAACACAGAACAGCGCGCAGGTGTGCGCTAACCAATTGCTATCACCTTATAATTGAGGTTAACATCTCCTGAATTGCGCAGCTGAAAATTAATAGCCTTAATTGGCATATTCGCGATCTTTGCGGGAAACTGGCAGGTGAGTTCACTAGTACTCAGGCCCGACTCGCGGTAATAGACTTTGCCGTCCGGCGCGTAAATATACGCGTCAAGCGTACGCGCATTTCATTGATGAATCAGGGCCCCTATACGTGAAGGTCTGCCAGAAGCAAAGTTTGCTTGTAAAGTACAATGAAATCTTTAAAGTTTAGAGAAAGCACCATAAATGAAATTATAATAAAGCACAAAAGCACAAAAATGTTTTTAAAAAATAAAAAAGCAGTAATAAACAGAAAAATGGAAAACAAAAAAGAGTCAAAAAAAAGAGAAAAAGGAGATTGGAAGAAGAATGAGGTTACCAAGAGACTATCATTAGGGAAAGTCTGTATAGTCAATTACTTTAACCCTGTTGACACAAAAAAAAATCTACTTTTGGGGAAGTAACTGGACACTCACATATCAGGGAAACCCACTGCTTTCTCACAGACCTCAAAAATATACAAGCCAAGCAACCCCATTATTGGAGTCAGTCTAGCAACAGACGCTAAAATGTGGGAGAAATTGTTAGAAATTATCATTATTAAATATAGTATGTATGTGAAAGGTCATGGAATGGTAATTGGAGAGCTGTATTGGGCATGAGAACTTAGGACTCCAGTTTCTAAAGGGAACAAAGGTCAATGAGAAACAGCTCCGTAAAGTCTTTTCATTGCATATGTTTTCAATAACAAGTTATGTTTAACATTACCCTTTTATGTAATGAATGGTAGTAAGAAGGCAGGATGTAATTTATATCCAATGTATGTCAATGGGAAGCTTTTGTATAAAAGAAGCTACTCTTGTGGTAGAAATTGGACCATCGTATTCTCTCATAAACTGATCTGTACCATCAAGCAGGTCATATCCTCATAGACTTTCTTTTTATTTACTTTGTGACCTTGCTTACCATATTGTATTTTTGTGTGCCTTTGAATAAATACCTTGTATTTATTGATGGAAGACTTTTCCTGCACACATGCTTTATTCACTACAACCTTTCAGAAATAAGAAGAAATAAGAAATATCTTTGGCCCCATACAATACAAGGAAACAAGAAAACTACAGAGCAGGATCCAGTAGCTTCTGGTAATGTGTCCCCATAAATACTTGCTATGTCACAGATATGAACTAGTGGTACTCAAGCAACCTAGTAGACACGGCAGCTCAAATTAAAAAATGAGTGGCACCACAGATCGAGCCAACAACAAATAGTGTAGTGAAACTGTCCAAACTGAATCCCAAGGAGCCCTCCAAGCTCAAGTAAAAACACCCTTTAATAATACAACTACTGGATAGTGTCAACTGGGAAGAATGTGAGTAAAGTACTACTTTCTCAACAATTGAAAAGGCTCAAACAATTGCAATTGGAGTAGAGATGATCACAGAGCCAACATCAAAAACCAAACTTTAAATAGAGTAATAAGCTCATGCAACAGAGTGCCATAGAAAGTAAAGGAGCCAAATGTAAACAGCTGTGTGCTCTGGGCCCACAGTCTCTGACTTCTTGGAGGTAATAGAGGCCATCCCAGAAAAGACTAAAAAAGTGGCTCTGAAGTAAATAATAGCCATTTGCCCACCGGTAGGGGATCAATAGCTAAAATTTTGAAATTACCAGCAAGTTCTTATGTATGATCATAAGTACTAAATGGCCACAATTTTCTCACAATAGGATGAAAGTTGAATCCACAATGGTAGGTAGCTTTGACCTCTCTAATTTTGTCTAAAAAGGGGTTTAAGTTAGCACCTCATCTAAAAGATTTTGTGTAACACCAGGCACTTCTTCATGGAGACTTTTGTAAAAGTCTACTCTTCAAAGCACATCCTGAGACCTTTCAGAATCAAAGAATTTGATGGCCATTTGAACGTAGGACGTTGGAACACATACCAGAAGCTGGTTAAGATTACCTACAATAGATTTTACAGGGAGACGGCACCAGTGGCCTCAGTGGTACCGCAGAGGCAAATATTTCTATGCAACCTAGTCATGCAAAAAAAAATGTAGGGATGTCAGATGCCAGTAGCTCTGCACAGCATACCTGCCAATTTTGGCACATACTAATACAAAGAGTATCAAAAGCAAAGATTATATGATTATCTCCAAACTTCTTGATGTTGTTGTGGGATCAGTTGCACATATTATTAGAAAGTTGTAGGTCCATGGGACTGAAGCCAGTCTTTCTAGACAGAACCACAAGATAAAAGTACCCCAAAATGGGCAGAAGGATAGAGAGAATGGCAGAAGAAACCAAGGACAACTTCCAAAGCTTATGTAACAGATTTTCCATTATAACAGACTATTATATGAATCACAACAATTTTAAAACCAGAGGGAAGGCTGACTGGTATCGTTCATTCACCAAGGCAACAATAACCATCCAGCAATCAGAAAATTAGACATTGATTTTCATATTTTGTATTTTAGGTCTGTGAGATTGACTATATGGAACGTGCGAGCTGCTTTGAAACATTCTTGAGCTGCTCTATTTATAATCCTCTGCATCTATTTAAACTAAGAGGGCAGCTATATATAAATGTACAGCACAACTATGGAAGGATCCCATATCACTGCCGGGACAATGGGAGGGTCACCTGTGACCTACTGGTGTTGTTCACCTGCTAAGCATTCCCACAGCACTTTTTATTTCTGCTGACATTGGTGGCTAAAGCTCCTGTTTATGAATCTTCTCTTTCTTGCCTCCTCCAATATCCAATCACTACAAGCAAAGCAACATGCACCATTGATATGGGCAGAGATGCAGAGTAGCATGGGAATGCTTGGCAGATGAGACTCACACTGGCAGCCCAATCATGTGGTGCTAGCAATTCTCTTCTTTGAGCTTTCTTTGTGGGAGGAGTAGTACAACCTCTTGCATTATTTTGAATTTGACACTGACATTTTTAAGTAGTAGCCTAGTCCCTATTTATGTTCTATATTTCAATAACTGATCACAGTGTCCCTGCTATGGGTTTTGTCTCTCCTATTTTGTTACTGAGACTAAAATGTAAAATTTTATTTTGTCACCTGAAAAGTATTAGTGAGGAAAACTTTCAATAAGGACACTTTTACTGGTAACAACTGTCTAAAATGGAACTGAATTTCAGAGTGTAATAATTTATTCTAGATATTATAAATAATAATTTGTGCAACATTTCTTCAACATCTATACAAAACATAATCAGAATTCTATATTACTTCTCAACACCAGTAGACTGCAAAGGTGACACCTGTATAGGTAAAAGCAAAATAGTTGCATGAATTTGCAAGTATACTTCTAGAGATGAATGAATCGAATCTGACGAAGTAGAATTCAATCCGAATTTCAGGAAAAATTTGATTTGCAACGAATCCGAATTTCCTTGCGATTCGTGGTAACGAATCGCAATTTTTCCTAAAATGGCGGCTACAAGTTTGGGGACATGGGGTAAGGAACTCTGGGAAGGTGAGATGACCCATAATGCCATGCATGCAGCCAATCAGCAGCCAGCAAGCCCTGTAATGTCACAGCCCTATAAATAGCCTCAGCCATCTTGGATCAAGACATTTTACAGCGTTCTGAGTGCAGAGAGAGATGTGTGCAGGCCCTAGGGAGAGTAATAGCTAAAACCTAATTGTGGGAAAAAAAATTAAAAAACGATTTATAAGTGCAGGGAAAGGATAGGGAGGAATCATTTCACAGCATCTTAGTGCAGGGAGTGACGTCAGAAGGCGCTAGGGACAGTGCTAGGAAAGCGATTTACAAGTGCAGGGAAAGTATATTTAGGGATCCAAATACCCATTAACAGCTCTGTCTTTCCAGCAATTTATATATCCAGAAAAATATATACGCAGTACACTGTTGCAGTTATTTGTGGTGAAAGCGTTTATTGGCCTATTTCAGTACAAAAAGAAAAATATAT
>NC_092861.1:95327720-95333503 GCF_032062135.1 Pyxicephalus adspersus
ACCACATATAACTGCAGAAGTGAACTGAGAATATATTTTTCTTTTTGTACTGAAATAGGCCACTAAATGCTTTCACCACAAATAACTGCAACAGTGAACTGCATATATATTTTTCTTTTTGCACTCAAATAAGTCACTAAACGCTTTCACCACATATAACTGCAGAAGTAAACTAAGAATATACTTTTCTTTTTGTACTAAAATAGGCCACTAAACATTTTCATCACAAATTACTGCAACAGTTAACTGCGTATATATTTTTCTTTTTCAACTGAAATAGGCCACTAAACGCTTTCACCACAAATAACTGCAACAGTGAACTTTGTATATATTTTTCTTTTTGTACTCAAATACGTCATTAAACGCTTTCACCACATATAACTGCAGAAGTGAACTGAGAATATATTTTTCTTTTTGTACTGAAATAGGCCACTAAATGCGTTCACCACAAATAAATGCAACAGTGAAGTGCGTGACGCTGTGACTCTGCATATGTTGAGGCAGGGTCGTGGTGCCAACATTGGCACTCTGGCCACACTTCACCTTTTGCCCACATATTCTACAAACGGCCATGTTAACCTCCTCCTGATGCTGCCGCCACCTCCAGACTCTGTCATTGGGCCAATCTGTGGTCTCCTCATGCTGCTCCCACCTCACCACTATGTTATTGTGCCACTCTGTGGACTTCTCAAGCTGTTCTCCCACCCTCCCCACTCCATGACTGGGCCACTATTTTGCCTTTTTGGCCTGGATTACATCATTATTTATTTGACCATTTTTCTGATCTGTCAGAAGGAAGGAAAAAAGAGACGCACAACGGATCCAGTTTGTGTAGCAGCTGTAAGGCCTGTATGGTCCCATCAGAACTGGTTTATGTTTTGGTAACCAAAAGCTGGAGCGGGTACAAAACACAGAAGACATGCAAATATTCCATTCAGGTGTCATTTCTTTTTTGAATCCACTCCTGTTTTTTTTGGTATTACCAATACTGATGGATTATTGAGCAAAAGCTGACTGAGTGAAGGCATATGCTCCACAGACAAGATCCGTTTTTTGTGGGTTATTGTTCTGAGGGATCAGAGGAAGGGCAAAAAAATCAGTGATGTCAACACAAACTTACTGCTGACACCCTCTCCACTCTGTCGGGGGGGCTCTACTTGTATAAGCGGTTAATAGAACAGGTTCTCTAGACATCTATGTGGAATCAGCTGACGGGGGTGTAAAAGGAGTGCACTTCTTCTTGACGCTAACATGGACCTGCAAAGGTGAGTTCATACTTGAGTTATTTGGTCAGTTTCGGCCCCGTGACTGCCCAAATAAGTGTGCAGTGATTCTAATAGCGACGCCTATCATCTGCATGTCATACTGACTCAGTATTATTTCACTACCACAGCAGACTCCCTATGTGTGTTACTGCAAAGCACAGTGTTCTACACCACTATCAAGGCTCTGTGAAGCCTGGAAATAGCCGCTTTTAAACACGATTCGGCGCAAATAAATTTGGATAGAAGCAAATCTTTTTGAAAAATTCGGCAACCCGACCGAATCGAATTTTTGAGACATTCGCTTATCTCTATATACCTCCACAAAATAATTTAGAATCATCCACACCTCTCAATGTGGACCTAATCTGAAAGAAAAACAACATAACAAGCAGCTTAGTTTATTTCTAGCCAATGCTCAACTAAAGCATGGATAATACTTTGTAGCACTTACCCAGCCAGCCAGAGAATTGTATACCAATAAAGTTTATAATATATGTAGCCAATTGCAAAGGTCTCAAATATATGTGGAAGCCAAATGCCACAATAAATGTGTTATTGCAAGTGCGTTTCCTATTCCTGTTCATAATATCAACTATAAGACATTTGTGCCTGTGACTAAAGTGAAGTCAAGCTTACCAGATAGAAATGATAATCTATGCTCAAAGGTTTAGTGGAAAAATCCAAGGCTTGTCCAGATCTATAAATTTAAATAAACTTCTCATTGCTTTTACAAGTTGAATTTAAACATTTGTAATACAATTAGATCAATATTACTAAGGAAACAGACTATGCTTGCTTTCTGACACCTTAGCAAATAAATGTGCAAAGACCATTTTAATATTATTGCATTTCTGGTTCTAATGCTCTAAACAAATTGCTTACCCTAAAGGTTTGTCATGCAAGCTATGATTCCCCACACCTTCCCATAGTGTTTGATACCAGTTCCTATTTACCAAAGAAGACCAATTGGTACAGTTACATTTCTGTGCTATTGTAAAATATGTACAGATATTTTAGTGTTTGATACCTGTTCCTATTTACCAAAGAAGACCGTTTGGTACAGTGAAATGTTAGTGCTACTGTAAAATAAATAAAGATATTTTAGTGTTTGATACTTGTTCCTGTTTACCAAGAAGACTGTTTGGTACAGTTAAATTTCTGGCATAATGTAAAATATATACATATATTTTAGTGTTTGATACCAGTTCCTATATACCAAAGAAGTCTATTTGGTATAGTTCAATTTCTGTATTACTGTAATATAAGTACAGATATTTTAGTGTTTGATACCTGTTACTACTTACCAAAGAAGAACATTTGGTACAGTGAAATTTCAGGCCGACGGTAAAAAAAAACCCAGATATTTTAGTTTTTGATACCTTTTTCTATTTACCAAAGAAGACCGTACTGACATATGGTACAGGTAAATTTCTGGCCTACTGTAAAATAAATACAGATATTTTAGTGTTTGATACCTGTTCCTATTTAACAAAGAAGACCGTTTGGTACAGTGAAATTTCTGTCCTACTTTACAATAAATCAGATATTTTAGTGTTTGATACCTTTTCCTATTTACCAAAGAAGACTGTTTGGTACAGTAAAATTTTTGGCCTACTGTAAAACAAATTCCGATATTTTAATGTTTGATGCCTGTTCCTATATACGAAAGAAGACTTTTTGATACAGTGAAATTTCTGGCCTACTGTAAAATAAATAAAATATTATAAATATATAGAGATATTTTATTGTTTGATTTGTGTTCCTATTTGCCAAAGAAGACTGTCGTTACAGTGAAAGTTCTGGCCTTCTGTAAAATAAAAACATATATTTTTGTGTTTGCTACCAATTCCTATATACCAAAAAAGAGCGTTTGGTATAGTTAAATTTCTGTCCTACTGTAAAACAAATACCGATGTTTTAGTGTTTGATACCTGTTCCTATATAGGAAAGAAGACTGTTTGGTATAGTTAAATTTCTGTGCTACTCTAAAATAATACCTGTTCCTATTTACAAAAGAAGACATTCTGATACAGTGAAAGTTCTGGCCTACTGTAATATAAATAAAGATATTCTAGTGTTTGCTACCAGTTCCTATATACCAAAGAAGAGCGTTTGGTGTAGTTAAATTTTTGTGCTACTATAAAAATAAATACAGATATTTTAGTGTTTGATATCTTTTCCTATTTACCAAAAAAGACTGTTTGATACAGTGAAATTTATGTGCTACTTTAAAATAAATACAGATACTTTAGTGTTTGATACCAGTTCCTATTTACCAAAGAAGACTGTCTGATACAGTTAAATTTCTGTGCTATTATAAAATAAATACAGATATTTTACTGTTTGCTACCTGTTCCTATTTACCAAAGAACACTGGTACTTTGAAATATTTGTGCTACTGTAAAATAAATACAGACATTTTAGTGTTTGATACCTTTTCCTATTTACCAAAGAATACTGTTTGGTACAGAAAAAATTCTGGTCTTCTGAAAAAAAAAAAATACAAATATTTTAGTGTTTGATTCTTGCTCCTCTTTACCAAAGAAGACCGTTTGGTACAGTGACATTTCTGGCCTGCTGTAAAATAAATACAGATATTTTAGTGTTTAATACCTGTTCCTATTTACCAAAGAATTCATTTTCGTACAGTTAAATTTCTCTGCTACTGAAAAATAAAAACATGTATATTAGTGTTTTATACCTGTTCCTATTTACCAAAGAGGACTGGTATAGTTAAATTTCTATTCTTCTTTAAAATAAATACAGATATTTTAGTGTTTGATACCGTTTCCTATTTACCAAAGAATACTGTTTGGTACAGTGAAATTTCTGGCCTACTGTAAAATAAATACCGACATTTTAGTGTTTGATACCTGTTCCTCTATACGAAAGAAGACTGTTTGGTATTGTTAATTTTCTGTGCTACTCCGCAATAAATACAGATATTTTAGTGTTTGATATCTGTTCTTATTGACCAAAGAAGACTGTTTGGTACAGTGGAAATTCTGACCTACTGTAAAAACATTAGATTTTTTAAGTGTTTGAACCTATTCCTATTTACCAAAGAAGACTGTTTGGTATAGTGCAATTTCACTTCTTCTTTAAAATAAATACAGATATTTTAGTGTTTGATACCAGTTCCTATTTACCAAATATGACCGTTTGGTACAGGTAAATTTCTGTGCTACAGTAAATAAAATACAGATATTTATTGTTCGATTCCTGTTCCTGTTTACCAAAGAACACTGTTTGGAACAGTGACATTGCTGGCCTATTTTAAAATAAATACAGATATTTTAGTGTTTGATACCAGTTCCTATTTACCAAAGACCGTTTAGTACAGTGAAATTTCTGTTCTACTGAAAAATAAATACAGATAATTTAGTGTTTGATACATGTTGCTATTTACCAAGGAAGACTGTTTGGTACTGTGAAATGTTTGTGCTACTGTAAAAAAAATACAGAGATTTTAGTGTTTGATATCTGTTCTTATTTACCAAAGAAGACTGGTACTGTGAAATGTTTGTGCTAATGTAAGATAATTACAGGGATTTTAGTGTTTGATACTTTTTCCCATTTACCAAAGAAGACTGTTTGGTACAGTGAAATTTCTGTGCTACTGTAAAATAAATACAGATATTTTTGTGTTCGATAACTGTTCCTATTTGCCAAAGAAGTCTGTTTTGAACAGTGACATTTCTGGCCAACTATAAAATAAATACATATATTTTTGCGTTTGATACCATTTCCTATTTACCAAAGAAGACCAATTAGTACAGTAAATTTCTGTGCTAAGGTAAAATAAATACAGATATTTATTGTTCGATTCCTGTTCCTATGATACCTATTACTATTTACCAAAGAAGACGGTTTGGTATTGTGAAATATTTGTGCTACAATACAATAAATACAGATATTTTAGTGTTTGATACCTTTTAATTTTTACCAAAGAAGACTGGTACAGTAAAATTTCTAGCCTACTGTAAAACAAATTCTGATATTTTAATGTTTGATACCTTTTCCTATATACGAAAGAAGACTGTTTGGTATAGGTAAATTTCTGTGCTACACTAAAAAAATACCTGTTCCTATTTACAAAAGATGACTTTTTGATACAGTGAAAGTTTTGGCCTACTGTAAAATAAATACAGATATTTTAGTGTTTGCTACCAGTTCCTATATACCAAAGAAGAGCGTTTGGTATAATTAAATTTTTGTGCTACTATAAAATAAATACAGATATTGTAGTGTTTGATACCTTTTCCTATTTACGATAGAAGACTGTTTGATACAATTAAATTACTGTGCTATTGTAAAATAAATACAGATATTTTAGTGTTTGCTACCTGTTCCTATTTACTAAAGAAGACCGATTGGTACTTTGAAATATTCCTGCTACTGTAAAATAAATACAGACATTTTAGTGTTTGCTACCTGTTCCTATTTACTAAAGAAGACTGTTTGGTACTTTGAAATATTCCTGCTACTGTAAAATAAATACAGACATTTTAGTGTTTG
>NC_092861.1:95333991-95351295 GCF_032062135.1 Pyxicephalus adspersus
AGATATTTTAGTGTTTGATACCTTTTCCTATTCATCAAAGAAGACTGTTTGGTGCAGTTAAATTTCTTTAATACTGTAAAATATATACAGATATTTTAGTGTTTGATACCTGTTCCTATTTACCAAAGAAGACTGTTTGGTACTGTTAAATTTCTGTTTGACTGTAAAATAATACAGATATTTTAGAGTTTGATACCTGTTCCTCTTTACCAAAGAAGGCTGTTTGGTACAGTGAAAATTCTGGCCTAGTTTAAAATAAATACAGATATTTTAGTGTTTGATATCTGTTACTAGTTACCAAAGAAGACTGGTACAGTGAAAATTTTACCCTACTGTAAACTAAAAATGATATTTTAGTGTTTGATACCTTTTTCTATTTACCAAAGAAGACTGGTAGAGTGGAATTTCTGGCCTACTGTAAAATTAATACAGATATTTTAGTGTTTGATACCTGTTCCTATATACCAAAGAAGACTGGTATAGTTAAATTTCTTGTCTACTGTAAAATAAATACAGATATTTTACTGTTTGATACCTGTTCCTACATATCAAAGAAGACTGTATGGTACAGTTAAATTTCTTTGCTAATGTAAAATAAATACAGATTTTTTTAGTGTTTGATCCCTGTTCCTATTTACCAAAGAATTCTATTTGGTACAGTTAAATTTCTGTGCTACTGTAAAATAAATACAAATATTTTTGATACCTGTTCCTATTTACAGAGAACACTGTTTGGTCCAGTGAAATGTCTGCATCTTAGGAGGGGCATAGTCCCCGGGAGTGGCTAATGTGCCTGTACCTTTCGATGACTCTCCCATGTTGTTTGACGAACAGCAGGAGGGAGACCTGGAGGCCCTGGTAAAGTGTGGTCAGGACTTGCTGGGTGAGGGTTCTTGATCTGTGGCTGCATTTGCAGAGGTTGGCTTAGATGAAAATGAAGATGATGATGTCCGTGATGTTAACTTGGAACCACCATTGTGTGTAAGGGCTAGCAGCAGTTTTGAGAAAGACGTAGAGGAAAGGCAGGAGCAACAGGCTAGGGATGGAAGGGGCTGCAAATCTGCTTCATGTGAATCCCAAAGAACACTCAGACGAGTGGGCACAAGCAGGGGAACAGTCAAGGATGATATGATTGTGGGGGAGGTGGTGCTGAAGCAGAGACCGGACACCCAGCAGAAAGGCGAGGCAGGCAAAGAAAAAGAGCAGCAAAGTGCTTGTACGCACCTCTCCAGTGTTGTCTTTTTTCACGCTGAAAGACGATGACGAGTGCATAGCATTCTGCATTTTGTGCTACAGACAGATCCGCGGAGGACAGGCTAGATTACATTTTGGTACAACATCCCTGCTTTCCCACATGCGCAAGAACCACAAACCAAAGTAGGAGCAGTATTTGCGTTCTCTGGAAGGAGGTGCAACCACGTCATCCACTTCCATTGTATCAGTTTCTGCTCAGGTTTCGTGGCATTAGGTGACATTTGTCGCCCCAAGATTGGGAACTTCTGATGGGTCAGCAAAATTGTTGCGAGCCAATTTCGCAAATTCCATTGAAGTGCAGGTTCCCACGCTTCCTGGGTTGATAAGTACAGCCCGGGGAGCGTGGGAATCTGCTGTCACAGCTGATTGGAGGCTCGCAAGTGCTTCCAATCAGCTGTGACTGCAGGCGAACTCTGCAGGGGAACATCTGCAGTTCGACGAGAACACGACCTTGTGGTGAATCACAAGGCTGTTCTCGCTTACATGTTCTGTAAGAGAGAAAGGCCATATTCCCCGTTAGATCAAATTAAACATTTTGTTTGCTCATCCCTATCAGTGACCCCTACAGCTCCCCTAGTTCCCAGTTCCTTTAGTCCACTCTACTGGAGTTTTGCGAAAGGCATCAGGCTATGGGCCCAACCAACAAAAGAGTCATTAAACTCAATTCACGTCTAGCTAAACTAATGGACCTGCAGCTACTGCCGTACAGCATTGTGGACTCGGCTCCCTTCCGTGACCTGATGGCCTGTGTGGAGCAGCGGTGGAATATACCAAGCGGGCATTACTTCTCCCACACAGCTGTACCCAGTTTACATGCACATGTAATGGATAAACTCTCCCGGGCATTGTCATTCTCGGTGTCTGGCCAAATCCACATCACCATGGACAGCTAGACAACAAGGCACGGAGTGGGACGCTACCTGTCCTTCATCGCTCACTGGGTGGCCTTGCATAACTCAGTGGGTGGTAGTCTGCAAGAGGCATTACAGCACCTGGTACCCCCGCTGAGGTGTGTGGTGGGAAAGCATGGGCCACCCTAGTCCTCTTATTCCTCCTACTCCATTCCTTCTACCGTCAACCCCTCTCTTTTCGACACTCCTCCTGAAGGGCCAGCAGTGAAGGGCACTGCGTTTAAGCGGGCACACCACTACGGCTCCCTCAAGCACATTGCAAGGCAGTGCTGAAACTGGTGTCCTTGGGGGAGAAAAGTTACACCGTTAAAGAACTCTTGTCTGCTTTGCACAGAGAGGTTGAGGCTTGGCTCACAACAGGCAACGTAGTGTGCGACAATGGGGCAAACCTTGTGGCCACGCTGTGCATAGGCCTCATACCACATGCTTTGCCCATGTACTGAACCTGGTGGTGCAGAAGTTCCTCCGCACGTACCCAGGACTGGAGGACTTACTGAGACAGGCTCACTCCATCTGCAGCACTGTACGCCGATCCCCTACTGTCGCCGCAGCACTTAGCAAGATCCAGTGCCAACAGAGGCTGCCATGGCATAGACTGATTTGTGACACTGTGACTAGCTGGAACTCCACCCTGCACATGCTCCAGCATCTGTGTGAGCAAAAGCTAGCTATCCGCCATTACTTGGTCAGCGTGGTACATGGAGGCAGCGGGGCCCTTGTTACAGCCACACAACTGAGCTATTTTACCAGTGACCAGTGGCTGCAGATGGAGACGCTGTGCAAGGTACAGGCTACCTTTGAGCAGGCCAAAAGCGTTGTGAGTCGGGAGCGGTCAGGCTGGAACGAAGTCATATCTATCATCTGCTTCTGCTTGATAATGCCCCGCATGGCCTGATGGAAAGTGGCAATGGGAGAGGTGGGGAAGAAAGTGGGGAGGAGGATGAGAGTGACATTACACTCCATAGCGCACAGCCAGCATCAGAAGATGCAAGAAGGGACACTGGCCAGCATCAAGAGTTACAAGAGGAGGAGGAAGATGATTATGATGATGATGATGTGACCATGTTGGGGCCGCTGGACAGGACCCGCCTAAACCGCATTTGTGCTGTCACACCCCAGGCATTGTGTGGGCCATGGAACAACAGGAACTCATGCAGCTTAAATAGGAGGAGGTGGGTGATGGGAACGAAGATGTTTTGGCGCCTACTGAGGGACAGGAGGAGGAGGAGCCCGGGGAACCCCTCTTTCATATGTGTGTCCACATGTTGCAATGCCTACGAAGGGACCCCAATACTTGCAGCATCAAAAACTGGGAAGATTACTGACTGGCCACCCTTCTGGATTAACCCTACAAAGACAAAATGTCACAGTTTCTACCCAACCCGGCGCAAAAGTGATACTGCTCTTGCTGCCGACAGTCACTACTTCATTCACTATTTTTGTATTACACACTTCTGGGTTGCATTGATGATGCACCACAGCCAGCTCTAGATGTCAGTTACCAATGCAGTCCCCGCTCCTTTTCAGGGCCCACCGCCTCCTTCTCCTGCTCCTGTTCCTGCTTTTGCTGCCGCCTGTCACTACTCCATTCACTATAATTGTATTACACACTTCTGGGTGGCATTGACAATGCACTGCGCTCTTGATATCAGTTACCAATGCGGTCCACTCTTCCTCTCAGGGCCTACCGCCTCCTCCTGCTACTGCAGCCTGTCAGTACTACATTCACTAAAATTGTATTACATACTTCTGGGTGACATTGATGATGCACCACACCCAGCTCTAGATGCCAGTTACCATTGCGGTCCATGCTCCGTCTCTGGGTCCACCGCCTCCCCCTGCTGCTGCGACTGCAGTCTGACAGTACTCTATTCACTATAATTGTATTACACACTTTTGGGTGGCATTGACGATTCACTACACCCAGCTCTGGATGCCAGTTACCAATGCAGTCCCCGCTCCTTTTCAGGGCCCACCGACTCCTCCTCCTGCTATTGCTGCGGCCTGTCACTACTCTTTTCAGTATAACTATATTACACACTTCTGGGTTGTATTGATGGTGCACTACACCCAGCTCTAAAAGTTAGTTACCAATACGGTCCCCGCGCCGTCTCAGGGCCCACTACTTCCTCCTGCTGCAGCCACCTGACAGTACTCCATTTACTAAAATTTCTAATACACACTTCTGGGTGGGATTGACGATGCACCACACCCAGCTATAGATGCCAGTTACCAATGCAGTCCACGCTCCGTCTCAGGGCTCACCACCTCCTCCTCCTGCTGTTGCTGCCGCCTGTCACTACTCCATTCACTTTATTTGTATTACACACTTCTGGGTTGCATTAAAGATGCACTACACCCAGCTCTAGATGCCAGTTACCATTGCGGTCCACGCTCCATCTTGGGGCCCACCTCTTCCTTCTGCTGCTAATGCAGCCTGTCAGTACTCCATTCACGATAATTGTATTACACACTTCTGGCTGGCATTGACGATGCACTACTCCCGTCTCTAGATGTCTGTTACCAATGCAGTCCCCGCTCCTTCTCAGGGCCCACTGCCTCCTCCTCCTGCTGTTGCTGCCGCCTGTCACTACTCTATTCAGTATAACTATATTACACACTTCTGGGTTGTATTGATGATGCACCACACCCAGCTCGAGATGCCAGTTACCAATGCAGTCTTTGCTCCGTCGCAGGGCCCACCGCCTTCTCCTCCTGCTGTTGCTGCCGCCTGTCACTACTCCATTCACTTTATTTGTATTACACACTTATGGGTTGCACTGATTGTGCACCACACCCTGCTCTAGATGTCAGTTACCAATGCAGTCCCGCTCCTTCTCAGGGCCCACCGCCTCCTCCTACTGCTTTTGCTGCAGCCTGTCACTACTCCATTCACTATAATTGTATTACACACTTTTGGGTGGCATTGACAATGCACTACACTCTAGATATCAGTAACCAATGCAGTCGACGCTCTGTCTCTGGGCCCACCGCCTCCTCCTGCTGCTGCAGCCTGTCAGTACTTCATTCACTAAAATTGTATTACACACTTCTGGGTGGTATTTATGATGCACTACACCCAGCTATAGATGCCAGTTACCAATGCAGTCCACGCTCCGTCCCAGGGTTTACCGCCTTCTCCTCCTGCTGTTGCTGCCGCCTGTCACTACTCTATTCTCTATTTGTATTACACACTTCTGGGTTGCATTGATGATGCACTACACCCAGCTCTAGATGCCAGTTACTATTGCAGTCCACGCTCCATCTCGGGGCCCACCGCCTCCTTCTGCTACTACTGCCGCCTGTCAGTACTCCATTCACGATAATTGTATTACACACTTCTGGGTGGCATTGACGATGCACTACTCCCATCTCTAGATGTCTGTTACCAATGCAGTCCCGCTCCTTCTCAGGGCCCACCGCCTCCTCCTACTGCTTTTGCTGCAGCCTGTCACTACTCCATTCACGATAATTGTATTACACACTTCTTGGTGGCATTGACGATGCACTACTCCCAGGTCTAGATGTCAGTTACCAATGCGCTCCTCGATTCGTTTCTGGGCCCACCGCCTCCCCCTGGTGCTGCTACTGCAGCCTGACAGTACTCTTTTCACTATAATTGTATTACACACTTCTGGGTGTCATTAACGATTCACTACACCCAGCTCTAGATGTCTGTTACCAATGCAGTCCCCGCTCCTTCTCAGGGCCCACCGCCTCCTCCTCCTGCTGTTGCTGCCGCCTGTCACTACTCTATTCAGTATACCTATATTACACACTTCTGGGTTGTATTGCTGGTGCAATACACCCAGCTCTAAATGTTAGTTACCAATACAGTCCCCGCTCCTTCTCAGGGCCCACCGCTTCCTCCTGCTGCTGGTGCTGCTGCTGCTGCTGCTGCCTGACAGTACTCCATTTACTAAAATTCTATTACACACTTCTGGGTGGGATTGACTATGCACTACACCCAGCTCTAGATGCCAGTTACCAATGCAGTCCACGCTCCTTTTCAGGGCCCACCGCCTCCTCCTCCTGCTTTTGCTGTCGCCTGTCACTACTCCATTGACTTTAATTGTATTATACACTTCTGGGTGGCATTGACAATGCACTACGCTCTAGTTGCGGTCTACCAATGCGGTCCACGCTCTGTCTCAGAGCCCAAAACCTCCTCCTGGTGCTGCAGCCTGTCAGTACTTCATTCACTAAAATTGTATTACACACTTCTGGGTGGCATTGATGATGCACTACACCCAGCTCTAGATGCCAGTTACCATTGTGGTCCACGCTTTGGATGCCAGTTACCAATGCAGTCCCCGCTCCATCTGAGGGCCAACCGCCTCTTTTTCCGGCTGCTGCTTCCTGTCACTACTAAATGCCAGTTACCAATGTGGTCCCCGCTCCTTCTTAGGGCCCACCGCCTCCTCTTCCTGCTGCAGCCTGTCACTACTCCATTCACTATAATTGTGTTACACACTTTGGGTTGGCATTGATGATGCACTACACCCAGCTCTATATGTCAGTTACCAGTGCGGTCAACTCTCCGTTTTAGGGCACACCGCCTCTTCCTGCTGCTGCTGCCGCCTGTCACTACTCCATTCACTATAATTGTATTGCACACTTCTGGGTGGCATTGACAATGCATTCCACCCAGCTCTAGATGTCAGTTACCAGTGCGGTCCACGGTATGTTTTATGGCCCACCGCCCCTTCCTGCTGTTGCTGCTGCTGCCGCCTGTCACTACTCTGTTTACTATATTTGTATTACACACTACTGGGTGGCAGTGATAATGAACTACACCCAGCTCTAGATGCCATTTACTAACGTGATCCCCGCTCCTTTGCAGTGCCCACAGCCTCCTCCTCATGCTGTTGCTGCCTCCTGTCACTACGCCAATCACTTTACTGTATTGCACACTTCTGGGTTGCATTGATGGTGCACTACACCCAGCTCTAAATGCCAGTTACCAATGCGGTCCCAGCTACTTCTCAGGGATAACCGCCTCCTCTTCCTGCTGTTGCTGCATGTCTCTACTCCATTCACTATAATTGGATTACACTCTTCTGGGTGGCATTGAAGATGCACTACACCTAGCTCTAGATGCCAGTTACCAATGCAGTCCACACTCCCTCCCAGGGCCCACTGCCTCCTCCTGCTGCTGCTACTGCTGTCGCCTGTCAGTACTCCATTCACTATAATTGTATTACACACTTCTGGGTGGCATTGACGATGCACTACACCCAGCTCTAGATGTCAGTTACCAATGCGGTCCATGCTCTGTCTCGGGGCCCACCGCCTCCTCCTGCTGCTGCTGCCGCCTGACTGTACTCCATTCACTATATTTGTATTACACACTTCTGGGTGGCATTGACAATGCACTACACCCAGCTCTAGATGCCAGTTACCAATGCGGTCCCCACTCCTTCTCAGGGCCCAACGCCTCCTCCTCCTGTCAATAGTCCTTTCACTATAATTGTATATTTGTATTACACGGTCTACGCTCTGTCTCACGGCCCATTGCCTCCTGCTGCATTTGCCGCCTGTCAGTACACATTTCTACACATTCCTAGGAAATTTTGTGGTTCCAACATGTATAGTGGCTTTGCTATTAATGTTTATAATCGGCCCATTGAGTTTAAGAGATATTTTGAAATCGTTTTGCCAAAATTTCGCTGACCCACCGGAAGATCGGGGAAATTTTTGCGAGAATGTCAGAGGCCCTCTCGCTCATCCCTATTGACAAGTATAAGTGACTGAAAGGAGATTTGGTGGACCCTAGATGGTTCTAATGGTGGCCTCCCCCTTCAATACAAATTGAGAAATATAGGAAGAAGAAAAGAAAAAAAGGGCCAATTGATGGACCAATGTATTCCAGTTGTCATATAGTTGTAGTAAAGTTTTAAAGTACAAAGAAATATTCATAAATGAAGGTAATACAACACATCATTTTTATAAAAATTAAATATATATATTTTATTTAAACAATAGTGATCATATAGTATCAGTTTATAGGAACTAAATGACCAGAAATGGTCTTGCTAGACAAATTGACTCCTAATTTATTTTAACAAAGGAGTATTGAAGGTCTCCTGCCCGACACTTTTTGCCCATTGGGCTTCTTCAGGGGTACTTATGAAGACCAGTTATATATAGGATTATATAAGATAGATGTGGGTAAAAACCAAACAAAAATACAAAAAAGAAATTATTATGTAGCTTGATTATACAAAGGGAGGATAAACATCCTAAATGTCAAGAAAATATCAATAGATGTTTAGGTATATATGATAAATTATATCGGAAAAACGAGTATATGAAAATATATGTGATGGTGATAAGTGAAGAATTATCAGTTATATGTGGAATAAATAGTGAGACCATAAGTTGGATCACACCCAAAAAAGTATTTTTAAGGGTAAGGAGCTATTACATGTATTATAGGAGGATGTTATCTAGACCAAAAAAATAATACACAATCTTCTGGTATTAACCAGTATCACTTTTCTGTCTTACCCTAAGTGCCATTTCGTATAATTATTTGACTGTGTATATGTATGATACATTGGGTTTGATTTAATAAGGTTCTCCAAGACTGGGGAAGATAGACTAATATGGGTGAACATGGGTGATACAGCAAACCTGGAAAGGATCTGGTCCAGGATTTGCCAACTAACAGCAATTATTTTCAAGAAATCTATTCCAGATTTCCTGGATCACTCAGCTTCACTAATGAAAGTGTATCTTCTCCAGCCTTGGGGAACTTTAATGAATCAGGTCCACTGTATTATAGGTTCATACCCCTACTGATAACATTTTTTTCAATACGTATATAAATAGGATCATGCTTTACACTTTTACTATTACTTTCATATCCTATGTTTTAGTCAAATGTTTCTATGTAATATGATCTTTAAAAAAATGCTACTGTTAATTACTACAGTTCTTAACGCATCCCTTTTAAGAAATTGATGTTACATAAATGATTTTCATTGTAATTTAATCAACTCCTAATACTTCTTATGTACAACTAGGTTGAGCCTGATCGGGCTCTTTTCCAGAAGACTGTGTAATATTTTTATGGTCTATATAGCATCCTCCTATAATACATGTAAGTGCACCTTACTCTTAAAAATCTTTTTGGGGTTTGTTCTTCTTATAGTCTCTTATAGTCTCACTATATATTCCTCATATAACTAATAATTCTTCCCCATCACCATCACATATATTTTCACATACTCCTTTACTTCAATCCATATAATTTATCTTATATACCTATATATCTATTTAAATTTTCTTGACATTTGGGATGTTTCTCCTCCTGGTCTGTGTAAGTACCCCTGAAAAAGTCTAATAGGTGAAACGCGTTGTGCAGGAGCCCTTCTATACTCTTTTGTTAAATTAAATTAGGAGTGAAAGCAGCAATACGATGATTTCTGGTCATTTAGTAAGTATTTAGTACTTATAAACTGATACTATATGATAACTATTGTTTCATAAAATATATGTATTTAATTTTTATACAAACAATTTGTTGTATTAGCCTAATTTATAAATATAATTTTTTACTTTAATCAGTACATTAGTACACACATATCTATTGGTCCTCGGATAACCCCTCTATTTCCTTTCTTCTTCCTATATTTTTCCGTTTGTGACAGGTATGAAATGATCAGAACAGCAAAAACCTGACAGAATTAATAATTCTTTCTCACTATATTAAAAACTAAAAACAAATTGTAAGAGTTGGGTTGGTGTGAAAATCCCTACTGAAAATGTATAACGAAATTTATTTAGTTATAGTAAAAAAAGAAATATATGTTATTTATTTTTATTTTTTGGAGAAAAACATCTCACTGTAAAAAAAAAGCATGAATGTAGAAAGTTTCCTTTGCAATCATCTCTGCAGTAAATCCATTTGTGTTCTCTGATTGAAAAGCAAAGATAGGAGAAGAGCACACAGGGACACCCTTGTAATATGGTCTCACATAGAACTAGCATTTCCTGTGCCACACAGCAAAATGTGAAAAATCTAAAGGATATCAGTAAATTACAATCATGTCTAGTCATCATGGAAAGCACATATAAAATTATTTGCAAAGATATCCTGAGGGAGTTAAGTCTAGAGCTTTAGGTAGCTGACATTTCATAAAGTGCACAATAATCTAAAGAAGAATAACATTTTGGAATCTCCTGCAGCAAGCAGAATCTGGACAATACAAGCCATCTTTCTTTAAAGTATTGACTGCCTTGGTCTATTAATTTTGTGTTTGTTCTCTTATCACACCCAACCAGACAACTTTTGTCAATAAAAGTGGAAATATCCTGCGTACCAGATGTTGAATGAGCTAAAGTATTTAATTTATTTCTGACCAGGTTGCCCGTATAGTTCTTTTTACTGTTGTTTGTATAATCTGTGCTACGTAAGCAACATTGCAAATACATTTTTCCTTCCTGTACACAAAATACCTAAATGTCAGTGACCCTGTATTTCATTTCGTAGTGCATTTAGTTATTTTAGTTATATGTTTTTCTTTCTTAAGAACATTATCACAGCATTTGAGTAAAAGAGATAGGAATCAGTATTCTGAAACGATGTTGCAAAAAAATCATGAAAACGAGGACCAGCCACTTACACAAATTTACCTTGTATGAGTTCCAGAGCTTAAACTTAACTCCCAGTACATACATAGAAATTTTCCATTAAACATATTTGGAAAGGTAAAGCCAGTGTTGGATTGAATTCTATTTTGAACAAGCAATCTACTCCTATTGGTTTTGCAGAAAGAATTTTAAACCTGCATAAGTTCAACAGAGCAGTCAGCAACAAAAAGCACCCTCATTAAATATCTATTCAGTGAGAATGCCAGTGTGGTCACAATGCCTTATTTTTATTTGCTGAATTCATAAAATACTGGAATAAAACAGAAAGAAGGTCAACAAATAAATATCCATATTTTCAATGTGTAAATATGGATCCATGCATCCATGGTTCCTTGTTCAAAACCATGGATGCAGGTAGGTCATTGTCATTCAGAGACAGGGATGAATTCCAGAGCATTACTTTTGGGTGTGAAGGGGTGACCCAACTTTCCTCCAAATCCCTACAAACACTGGAGGAATGGGATAATGTCCACAATGGAATGTACCATAAATGTGCCTCTAGTTAGTACTTGTTTAGGTCAGCAGCCCCCATACCCCCCAGTTCTCTAGGTGTGTAAACAATGTGTTTAGCAAGTCTATGCCTCTTGTATGCCCAAATAAATTTCAGGAAATCAGACTATAGTTTCTTTAGCACTCCCGATGGTACACCAACTGGCAGGGTCTCAAAAACATTTAGTAATTTGGGTAGGAGCATCATCTTTAAGGCAGCTACTAATCCCAGCAATAAAAGTGGAAATCTCTAATCTTCTAATTTTTTTTTTCTTTGGGGATGTTTCTGGTGCTGCCTTCCTTCAGAAATATCTGTCTGCCTATTGAGTTAATTATTTCAACTAGACTTCAATTTCTGCATGATTGTAAATTTTCTTTTTGCCCTAGCTAAATATTGTGGATTTTCGATTTGAATATTTGTCAACACATTCATTCATTTTGATGAAATATATAATGTTCCTTTGTAGAACATCAGTGTCTGCTGGTTTGTGGTTCTGGGGAATTTGCACAGGCTGCATCCACTGTGGAGGTAGACAACAACTGTTACATTTGTGTTCCATTTATATTTTTTGGTAAGGTCCCTCAGGTGGACATTTGCCACCAGAAGAGGAAATGCCTGACGTTTCTGTAAGCATCTAACTAGCTTACTAAGAGCTAGCTTACTAGATTACTAAGTAATCTGCTTTTAAACATTTTTTTACAGTAAAAACACACAAAACACACAATAAAAGTACAAGTACATATTGTAGTGCACCAAGCATTATTGCCCAGTGACCTGATTTACATTTTGCCCACTATTAGCCCTGACCTTGATCTGACCTTTTGATTACTTTTTGATCACTTTAAATATCTGACAATATTGTTGTGTACTTTGTCTTACCTTGTTTTCTTAATTAAACTGTTTGAATGACTAGCTATTATTTGTGCATGAACCTTCTTTAATTGAATATCTATATGCATTGATAAAGGATATAATTTCCATATTCATGCAGATAATAAGATAAAAATTTACCTAAATAACAAGTGTATATATTTGTCCACCATTTTGTGTAACATTTGTCTGTGTTCCAATATCAGGATGCCACCTGCATAATGTCATGGTGACCCCCAGAATTGTTTTAATTTATTCTGCTTTTTTTATTCCATTTTTAGCATTCAGTGGATGCAGGTGGGTTTGTTGAACACATTATGGCCAACCAGCTTCAAGCCTCACTCGGAGGCTGGTTAGCCATTGTGATAGGGTGACAGAGTCAAGGATGGCTGCCTTAAGTTTCACTAATTTGGGGCAGGTTCTTATACTCTTACAGGAAACTATAACCCAGAATCGCCAAGACCGAGAAATCAACCAACATCTGTTGGCCATGCAGCATGTGATTGAATTGGTCCAACGACAATTTTCCGCTTTGGGTGCCTAAATGTTCAGAGTTGACCATCTCTGTAACATGTTAAGTGAATTCATGGGCCAACAATCTCAAGTAAACTGGGCAGTTCTTCACATGCTGGGTTGGCAAATCCCAGGAGTAATAGAACCTGCAGGCCCCCAGCCTCCATTCTGGTCACCAGCTCCTCCAGGCCCCCATCCAGCCAGCTCTTCTCCAGCCCGCTGTCCTCCAGTTCCTGCAGGCCCTCTTCCAGCTCACTCCCCTCCAGCTCCTGCAGGCCCACCTCCAGCCCACTCCTCTCAAGCAGGCCCCCCTCCAGCTCCTGCATGTCCCCCTCAAGCTCCAGACTACCCACCTCCTGCCCATGTCCAAACCCCTCCTGCCTCTGCCCGCCCACGTCCCAACACGAGATCCCAGGCTGTTGAGGTGGCCCACGGCCAGGCTGTTGAGGTGGGCCCCGCCTGCAGTGGTAACGTCACTAAATGTTTTCCAGAGTCCATGACACCTACCGTGTTTGTTTGAGTTATCCTGCGTGAAGACATTTGTTTGTATTTTATTATTTCTGTGGGGTTTTATTCTCCCCCCCAACTGACTTTTTTAACAAAAATTTAAATATGTGTAATATTCCAAAAACAATATATAAAACTATGTAAAAACATATTTACAAGTTTTTTTTTATCAAATTTGTTTGGGCAGGTTTAAAAATGATAGCGCCTCTCCATACCCCAAGGAGGAGCCATCCTCAGCTGCCGCTCAGTGGCAGACATCCTCCTGTGAAGCCAATACTGGCTAGCTAGCCCATATACTTCCTGGTGGGTGGAGAAAAAACAAACAATATAATAACCAGAGGAGTTTTTGAAAAACATTTCTCAAAAGTAGTGTCCTTGTAAAAAATAAATCAATTACATCTAATCTTACCAGGAGGATGTCTGCCATGTCGCAGGGGTCAGGGTGTTGGTGGTGGGGATGGATCCTACTCAGGGCTAGCTGCCCATCGATCTTGAAGTGGCTGTGTATGTGGAAGGAGACAACAAAAAAATTTAGAGATGTAGGTACTAAACAAATGTAATAGTATAATATACAGCTAGTTCATAAACTGTATGGTGCTAAACAATGCAAGTTATATTAATGAAGTTATGACTGTTTTGGTGTTTACACCAAGCAAAACAAGAAAGAAAAGCTGATAGCTGGGGCAAAACTAATTCTGGCAATGAAACTAAAGTGATGCAATTTGTTGTCAATGAAGGTTGTGGGTTTACACAAGGGACAAACTTGGCTAAGTGACATTTAACCTTTGGCTTCTTTGAAAAGCTGGCACAAACTTATCTCCTAGTTTCTATTCAGGGTTCTAATAGAATTTTTCACAATATCAAAAAGGTCAAAATACTTACATTCAGATAAAGCCCTTCTGGCCTCTGGAGCAGATGGTGTCAAGGCCACTCCATTAGCTGTAGATTAAAAACAAACACCATAAGTAAAAGTGGGTGGGCCGTACTAAATTAGATTTTGGAAAGTTTATTCAAGGCTAACTGATTAATGCTGAACTTGTAACACATACTTTTTGGCTATGTGCAACAATTAGGTATAAATATTTGCCAGTAAGGTACAAGTGAACAAATCATATCTATCTTTAGTCATGCTAGCCAACAACCTAGAAAGAACCTTGATTTGACGCCTGATTAATGGCCACAAGCTACATGAAATCATGTTCGATCTTTGTATTTGTAACCAAAAATGGGGAAAGTAGTGTGAGTGTTTTCTTCAAACATTTGGAACAAAAGGTGATTGTAAGGTTAACTTACGGGCAATGTCCCCAGCCTCAGCCGCCTCCTCCCCCTCATTTTCTGACGCTGACTCTTCTGCGGCAGGTTTCTCCTCCGGGGCGGGCTCCTCCTCGGGGCCAGACGACTCCTTCTCCAGCTCCTCTGCATCCGCCAACCGGCCTGCATGGCCGCTCTACAGTCAGCAGCCGCGGGCGTGGTGGAGAGTTGGCTGTAATAGCAAAAACAAACATCCTAAATTAATAAAGGTAATAAAATAAAGGAAGGGAAAATCAAACAGTTCTAGCCTAGACAATACTACTTTCCACAAACAAACATTCTAAAACATCGCCCCCTTAACAAGAGAAGACAAAATGCAAAACTTACTAGACAAGATGCGGTCCCCCACTTCACGGAGGAAATTCACTCTCCTCCCCTTCAGGTCGCTCATTGTGTGCTGTATTTGGCCCACCGTTGGCCGCATATCTGCTGGGGTCCAGAGCCTGTCTGCCAGCCTCTCCGCAATCCAGCACTTAGCATAAATGGACGGCTGCTGATCGTAGCGCAGCATAAGCATTGTCCAAAGACAAAGATAAACAAAATGTTAGTTATTTTGACAACCAAACACCTCATAAAAACAAAAAAAAAAATTGATTGATATATTTTCAGTTGCAAATTGACATAGTTGGTTTGCAGTTGTGAACTGTTTGGTAAATGTGTGTAGATATGCATGTGTATACTATTACTAAGAATGTTCCGGATTCCACCCCACAAAGCTAAATGCTAGTTAGATCATTGTAAAAACAATATTTGGGCTCCTAGATGTAAATTCTGTTTATATAGTTTTAGTTTAGGTGAAGCATAAGTGCCAGACATACATACAATCTAGGGGAAA
Organism: Pyxicephalus adspersus; assembly: GCF_032062135.1. Lineage (NCBI taxonomy): Eukaryota > Metazoa > Chordata > Amphibia > Anura > Pyxicephalidae > Pyxicephalus > Pyxicephalus adspersus. Next base: position 95,349,341 of record NC_092861.1, read on the forward strand.
AAAATAAGCACCATGGCATTATGTCCGAAAATGCAGCAAATGTGTATTTATTTTGTTAACACAGGAAAAACAACAAAAAAGGGGAAATACAAAACACAATAGCTATATGAGAAGGGCGAATGATGTGCCTTCCCAAAAATCTGGGTTGTGGTCTCATCTATCCAGAGGACATTCTCCCGGAAGGCTTCCACTGTCCTCCGGACAAAGAGAATTTCCAGCCTTGCGTGATAGCTAGGAGGCCAATTAGTGCTCATGAAATGATCTACCTAGAATTGAGCTTAGTGGGGTAGAATCATGAAGATTTTTCGCCATTGTATACACACACATATATATATATATATATATATATATATATATATATATATATATATATTGTGGGGGTTTAGGCTCAGGATCGCCTTTGCTGGGGTCAGGACACTTGTCTGATTCATCCAATTCAGACCACACTCTGAGGTAAAGGCTAGAATGGACGTTGCTAAAAAAAAAAAACATCTAAAAAAGCCAGCTTAGTTCTGGAAAACATTCTTTGGTCAGATGAAACCAAGATCAACCTTTACCAGAATGATGGTAGGAAAAAAGTATGAAGAAGGTGTGGAACAGCTCATGATCCAAAGCATACCACATCATCTGTAAAACATGGCGGAGGCAGTGTGATTGCTTGGGCGTGGATGGCTGCTAGTGGCACTGGGACACTAGTATTTATCGATGATGTGACATAGGACAGAGGCAGCTGAATGAATTCTGAGGTGTTGAGAGACATACTGTTTGCTCAAATCCATCTAAATGCAGTCAAATTCAAATTGATTGGGAGGCGTTTCATAATACAGATGGACAATGACCCAAATTATACAGCCAAAGCACCCCAGGAGTTTATTAAAGCAAAAAAGTGGAAAATTCTTAAATGGCCAAGTCAGTCACCTGATCTGAACCCAATTGAGCATGCATTTCACTTGTTGAAGACTAAAGTCTGGTGGTGATGTCCATGAGTTCAAGACTACAAGCTGTCGTTGCCAGAAAAGGGTTTTCAACCAAGTATTAGAAATGAACATTTTATTTTCAGCTTTTCAATTTGTCCAATTGCATTTGAGCCCCTGAAATGAAGTGATTGTGTTAAAAAAGGCTTTAGTTCCTCACATTTTTATGCAATATTTTTGTTCAACCCACTGAATTAAAGCTGAGAGTCTGCAGTTCAACTGCATCTGAGTTGTTTCATTTAAAATTGATTGTGGTAATGTACAAAACCAAAACAGGAAAAAAAATTGTCTCTTATTTATGGACCTAACTGTATATATATGGCGGATGATATGAGCTGTAATTATGAGAAATTGAATGGCAATGTGTTCCTGATGAAGCAAACTTTGCTTTATGAAACACGTTGGATGCTCAAAGCCTACTAACACACACTTGACCAAATATGGAAGTGTAAAGATCAATTTGATGGTTTTTGAATTTTTAATGAAGCTGTGAATAAATAATGTTTTATACTTATGTCTATGAAGTATGTATATTCAAGTTGATCGAATGCCTTTAAAGTCCCAAAGTTACTTATCTGCATCTGTTTTTAAAATTGGGGATGTGGCATATGATACTAATTTGACAATGGTAAAGGATTTGCCAATAATGTATACTTAGAGTACGCTTCTTGGAATATATTGCTACTGTGTGAACCAAACCAGGCCTTCCTTTACTGTGAGCTTGTTTGATGTTCCAGCTACTGGACTTTGAGTCTCAATCCCAACCGTGACACCTAACTGTTAACAACACTGTTATTCGTCCCTCCACTCGTTGTCTTCGCGTCACCTTTGATTATGCCCTCTCATTTACCCCTCATATTCAGAATATTTCCAGGTCCTCTCACTTTCACCCATGCAACATCCCCAAAATCCTCCCCTACCTGTCCCCAGAGACCACCAAACTCCTTGTACACACTCCTATCATCTCTCGTCTGGACTACT
>NC_092861.1:95352545-95354477 GCF_032062135.1 Pyxicephalus adspersus
TGTGTGGTCTGATGATGGAGTTATGTTGCAAATACATACCAGAGCAGTGGATATTGTTCGTAGACTTGAGCAAAGCAAGTTTGAAAGCCATAATGCTGCATAAAGGTAACGAAAAACCTTTTGTTCCTCTTGCTCATGCCGAGGGAATGAAAGAGACATACGAATGCATGGAGGTCATTTTGAAATTCATTAATTAACAAGAACACAAGTGGAGGGGGACATGGCTTGGCGGTCTCCGGAGATGGCCGCATGAGTTCCTAGCTCCGATGGCACCGGCGGCTTTTTCTTCTGAACAGGCACCTCACTGCATGCAAGATGGGCAGAGAAAAGAAATTCAGGGGGGGGGAGCTTTTCCCTACCTCAGCACCGCAATCTTCCTCTTCCCAGCCCTCGATTAGGGCTTTTATTAGTGACTCTCCCGCGGCTCCAAAGCCATCTAAGATGGCGCCGGCTCCATCTCCCCCCCACACATGTGGCATGCAGCCGGGTCCGAGGCACAGCACAGAGAGCAAATGCAGCTCCACACTCCAGCACTTCTCCCCTTCAGCAGCAGTGCAGCCAGGCTTCCCCAGTTCCGGGAACTGAGGATCTGGAAGCAGCAGACAATATTGGGGTCCTACTTCCTCTTCAGGGGATTCATCCTCACCAGGGGAATGCTATACTGGGGGGCTTTCCTACTCTCCTGGAGGCCCTTATACCTCCATGGATGACACCATACCAGCAGCATTCAGACCTCTGGCTGCCTCCTCTCCTAAGGAGGGAATGACCCAGAGCGCTCCCAGTCCACATGATTCAGGTCCTCCAAGGCTTAGCAAGTAGGACTTCCCCCCTCTGGGCCTCTTATCACAAGCATATGGCTCTCCCTCAGCATGGCCTAATACTGTAATCCAGGGCTCAGCAGACCCCTCTAGGCTCTGCAATCAAGAGATTGTGCTAACAAATGCTGGCATAAACCCCCAATGGCAGCAATATTTTCAAATGCTTCCCACCAAAGGGGACTTTCAGCAATTGATAGCGGATGTACAAGCTACCTTCCAATCTGAAATTGAGGTTCTACGTACTGATCTACAATCCTTGGCAGGGAGAGTGGAGGTTTTGGATGGGAATTTACAGCAGGCCAAGTGTGATATTAAAACCCTTACCCATAGATCCCGGGACTATCACTTGAAAAGCAGGGACCTTTATCGCCACCTGGAAGATATGGATAATAGGGGCCGCAGGAAGAATATCAGAGTTCGTGGTCTACCTGAGGCTACCCAGAATTCAGATTTGAAGCCAGTGTTGCAAGCTATTTGCAACCGCCTTTTGGGGCGCCCTTCGTCACAAAATGCTGGCATTACCATGGTTTATCGGGCCTCGAGGCTACCTGCCTCGGCCACAAGACCACGAGATGTTCTCTGCCACCTTGCAGATGCAGAATTAAAAGATGAGATTATGGCCGCAGCACAGAATATGCGTAATTTGGATGGAGCTCCTCTACAGCTTTTTCAGGATCTCTCTTGGCACACCTTACAGCAACAGTGCTTGCTGCAGCCACTTCTGACTACACTGCAAGATCATCACATTCCCTAATGATGGGGATTTCCTTTTAGCCTGACAGCACTCAACAAAGGGATAACCGCTGTTCTGCGATACCCGGAAGACCTTTCTACTATTTGCCGGGACTTGGGCATTGCTTTGCCTAGGCTCCCAGGGTGGATACCGGAGTACTTTTTACCCCGTTTGCCTCCACCTTGGCAGGTGGCTATACCCAGGAAGAGATCCAGGCACAGGATGCAACATTCCCCTCCCCGGTCCCCAGGGACAGCGGACAACCCTGATGTGACACAGTGCCCCTGATTCATCATTGAAATCCGCGATCGCTGGAAGCGCCAACGTACGCGCGGCCAGCGATCGCGGATTACCGCGGTCCGGACTCGAGTATGCGCGTAC
>NC_092861.1:95358062-95456362 GCF_032062135.1 Pyxicephalus adspersus
CTCAAGAATTAGTGACATTTTCGGGATATTTTGAAACTGCTGTTTTCATGCTGTTTGTCTAGGAAATACTGCGGTTTCCGCATTCTTTTTACATAATGTTTAATGTCTTGCCTCTTTTTGCCTTACTCTGTTAGAGGTACTATGTACTGGACATCGCTTATTTTAGGGATCCCATGTATCTAGATCAGATATCCCAAGGATTACTGCCATTTTCTATCATGCTATTATTTCACCTAGATATATGTCTGGCTAGCAGTGAAATGTGCTAAAATTTAAGTTGGTATTCTGATTGCATTAGGATCTTGATCTTGCATATATTTGTTGCGGCATATGGTATTACTTTTAGGCAGGTTTTCTTGCCCCACGATTCCTTGAGGGGGGGTTCCCACACTGGGACAAGTTTTACTGGGTGTAGTGGGGGACCTCCCCTTGAGGCTTTTCTGCTGTTTGACTGCTGGTGCATGTCGACTTGGTTAATGATGTTATCTCAGTTACTTGACGGTTGGTCCGGGGACTGTTGGGTCCTAGACCCCCTTGGGAATGTTGGTACGCCCACCAGGTATAGTTGTTTCCCAGTAGTTCTTAGGGACTCTTGGGGACCGGTGGGCAACAAAAACCCCTTAGTCGCTTGCATGCGACTGATTCAGATTGGTTTACTGTTTATATTCCCCTGCCCTCCTCTTTTTGTACCTGTTTCCCATCTTTTCCCCTTCTCTAAAGGGTACTCTGCACTATATCACGCTGCTATTCTGGATGCAGGTGACTGGCCCTTCTGCCTGTCTTGCTGAGAAATGTGGATGTTGTGGCATAGTTTTAAGCGCATTGTACTTTACTGGCTACTTAATTCTTTTCCCTCAATGTTAAGGGGCTGAATTCTAACACTAAGGGAAAACTCTAATTTTTCCGCAGGAGACACATCTAGATAATGCAGGCACTTTTCATTTTGTTTTCAAACACTAGCCGCATGCCTATAGGGCTAATTCTCCCTCCAGGAAGAGAGCGGGGGTGGCTATTTTGATTAAAGATTCATTTAAGTTTACATTAACTCGCTCTGTTCCCGACCCAGAAGGCCGATTTCTAATACTACATAATATTACATGGTACATTACAGGGTATCCCCTTGACTATGTGCAATGTCTATGCTCCCAATGTGGGACAACTGACATTCCTATCCAAAACATTTGCCCTCCTGGAGGAATTTGCCCATACTTACCTGATAGTTGGGGGTGATTTTATTGTGACTTTCTCCTCTACGCAGGACAGATTGTCTCCTTTCAAATCCCCCTCGCCAGCTTCTATTTTACAACAATCCAAGGCCTTCTGGCAGCTTATTAGATGCTACTGGTTGTATGATAGCTGGAGAATTTAGCATCCCACAACCCGGCAGTTCACATTTTACTCTCCACCACATCACACCCATACCCATATTGACTATATTTTTATTAACCTACTCTCTGCCAACATACATTCTATCACATGGTCTGATCATGCCCCGATCACCCTAGATGTCCTTTTCGCCCCTTCCAAAGTTAGAGTTTGCCATTGGGGACTCAATGACTTTCTCCTTAAAAATGCAGATACCAGATCGGTCCTCACTATGGGTGTACAAAATGACTTTACTGAAAATAAAGGCTCAGTGGCACATACCTCCACTCTTTGGGAGGCACACAAAGCGGTTGTTAGAGGTCAGTGTGTGGCCTTGAGCTCTCGGTTAAAACTTAATTCCAATTTGCAACGTGCCTTGACTGAGCAAGAGTTACGCCCTGCAGAAGAGAAGTTCAATGACAGGACACCGATGGGTCTCTTGCGGAAGGTGACCTCCCTCCTCTCTAAATTGAGAGCTTAGGAGTGAAAAAACTACATGCTGGTTTTCTGAAATGTATTTGGGCACACAGGCTCTCCAAGTCAGTAGTCAAGGGAATTTGGGGGCCTGGGAGCTCCAGATTTGATTAAATACTATGTAGCAGTCCCTTTACGCTATTTGCCTTCTTGGACTACATTAGCTTCCCCTACTTTTTGTAGGGAATTGGAGGAATCTTGGATTGCTCCGATCCACCCTAATGTAAAGCTATGGAGTTCCTCCTTCCTATTGGCGGATAAAGATATACTTTCCCCAATGATATTTACAAGGAACCAATGGCAAACCTACAAGTTTAAACATGGTCTCTCCAGTCCAGTTTCAGTATTGACACCCATCATTCTCAACCCACTACTGCCCGATAGTCTTACCAGAGGGATGTGGCAGCCCTGAAGAGAAAGGGGGCTATTTCATCTTAGGCATATCCTGCACCCTGTGGAGAAGAGGTTGCATTCTTTTTCGGAACTTCAGACTAAATTTGACCTCCCACAAACTTCCTTTTATGGGTATTTGCAGATCAGGCATTATGTCTGTTCCCTTACTCAAACGTCCAGATTTACAGAGGTTACTTCATTTGAAAGAATATGTATGGATGGTCCCTATGCTCAAGGCCTTATTTCCTCAATATACCACCTTCTTCACATATCTATACAAAAGACCTCTGGCAAATTTGCATATATGGGTACATGGGAATCTATCTTAGGCCGTACACTGGATAGTGATGAGTGATCGGATATTTGGGAAGCAGATTTGTAAGAATAAGGAGAGCAGGGTTTTTTGCACAGAACAGAGAAGTTGTATTTAGTGTATCATTAAATATACAGAAATTAACAACTAACATAGACAAATTTACTTACATTTGCCATATATAACAATCTTTCCTTATAAATATACAAAATAAATACCAAAAAGTCACAGAGTACAAAATGTCATCAAGTGTAATTAACAGTTTTGATGTTGGACCACAATGTAAATTTTTTGGGGTCCACCAACTGTTGAATTGGCCTTATTAGGCACTAGACATAGTTCGTCTCAACACAGCATATATATTATGTTATTGCCATATATTTATAATGCTTCAATCATGTTGGTAATTGCAGCCAACGCATTTCACCTTGTTAGGCTTCCTCAGGGGTAGTAGTTTTGCAACATGTATTTTGGTACTTGTAATATTTATATATTATTCCTGTGGGATAGTACGATGTGCTTACTGCAAGTGTTTTAGGCTGATGATCATCTCCACAGCACAGAGAATAATATAGTGACAGATATATACAATGATTGAGTACCTTAGTATCAAGAGACTCATAGTCTGAGGATGTGCAGAGTAATAGTGATGGGATCTGAGTTTTGGTATAGATCAGGCAGACAGGAACACAGTGATGTCTGCAGATAAATGTGCAGAGGTGCAGGAAGGAAGCAGCACATAAAAGTTCAATCTGCACCCTATACAAAGAAAACTTATACAAAATAATTTTTAGATGGTACCATATGCTGGATGTCTTGCACAGGTTGTTTCCCTCTGTGGACCCTATCTGTTGACAATGCAGGACCCAGAGGGGTACCCTGGAATATATATTTTGGTAAAGTCCCATTATTAAAGGGTATTGGGACCGTGTCCACAAATTGCTTCAGGATGTGACCATCTAAAGTCAGGTACTGGGCAGGCGGCAGCATCATTTACAGCAGGAGGAAGAGGCGGTGGGCTCTGAGACGAAGCGTGGATGGCATTAGTGTCTGGCATCTAAAGTCAGGTACTGGGCAGGTGGAGGCATCATTTTCAGCAAGAGGAGGAGGAGGAGGCGGTCGGCTCTGAGACGGAGCGTAGACGGCATTAGTGTCTGGCATTTAAAGTCATCTACCGGGCAAGCGGCAGCATCATTTACAGCAAGAGGAGGAGGCGTTGGGCTGTGACACGGAGTGTGGACGGCATTAGTGTCTGGCATCTACAGTCGGGTACTGGGCAGGTGGCAGCATCATTTACAGCAAGAGGAGGAGGAGGAGGTGGTGGGCTCTGAGACAGAGCGTGGACAGCATTAGTGTCTGGCATCTAAAGTGAGGTACTGGGCAGGTGGCAGCATCATTTACAGCAAGAGGAGGAGGCGGTGGGCTTTGAGACGGAGCGTGGACGGCATTAGTGTCTGGCATCTAAAGTCAGGTACTGGGCAGGAGGCAGCATCATTTACAGCAGGAGGAGGAGGTGGTGGGCTCTGAGACAAAGTGTGGACTGCATTAGTATCTTGCATCTAGAATTGGGTACTGGGAGGGCAGCAGCAGTAACAGGCAGTAGGAGGCGGTGGGCCCTATTACAGAGCGTGGACCGCATTGGAGGTTGAGGCCATAACCTCTATGGACAGTGTAGAAGCTGTTGCTAACGAAAATCACACTTTCCATACCTACTATTTAGTGAAACCACATAAAAGGGAACGGACTTTTTTTAGGGTTTTAGGATACATACCAAGTGCTATCAGAATAAAATATCTGTATTTTTTGGAGAAAAATATATGATTTTTTATGGCCTTTTGGATGGATACCAACTACCAAGTTCTATTAGAATTAAATATCTGTATTGTTTGTAGAATAATACATCAATTTTTTTTTGGCTTTAGGGATATATAGCAAAGTGGGATCAGGACTAAAGATCTGTATTTGCTGTAGAGAAATATAGAATTTGTTATGGTCTTTTGGATCAATACAAAGTGCTATCAGAATAAAATATCTAGATTTTTGGTAGAGAAATATAGAAATTTTTATGGTTTTAAAGATATATAGCAAAGTGGGATCGGAATGAAATATCTCTATTTTTTGGAGAGAAATACTAATTTTTTAAGGGGTTTTAGGATAGATACCAAGTGCTATCATTATAAAATATCTGTATTTTTTTTACAGACATACAGACATTTTTAGTTTTTTTGTGATAGATTGTAAGAGGTATCCTAAATTATACCTCTTGTAATATATCACAAAGACAGAAAAATTTCTATATTTATCCATCAAAATTCAGATATTTCATTATGATAGCACTTAGTATCTATCCAGAAACCCATAAAATTTTCTTTATTTCTGTAAAAAAATAATACAGATATTGAATTCTAATCCCACTTGCTATCTATCTAAATAGCCATAAAAAAAAAAAAATTTCATGAAAAACAGTGGATCACTTTTGGAACAGAAATCTAGACCTCAGTGTAATGCTCAGGTGGTTAATACTATTTTAGAATTTTTGTAGAAGTTTTAAAAGACACACTTCAGTGAAGTTAGAATTATAGACAATTGTCCTTGTCACGCTTGGAGAGACATGACCACTAGGGGCACTACAGCTTGCGCGGAGGTGGTGTGAGCCCTGAGAAGGGCCAAGGCGCAGAGTCTAAGCAGTAACATGGTCTTCTTTAGAGCCTCTGATGGTGAGGATGTTGCGCCGCTGGTTACTGGAGTCGAGAATCGAGACAAATTCCTAGTCGAGAAAGGACAGGGTCGAGGCAGGCAGCAAGCAAGAGAGGTCAGGTCACACGCCAGGGGTCAATTACCACGGATCCAGGAGACAGACACCAGTGACACAGGGGCCACTGCGAACACGGGGGACACAGAAGACACTGGAAACAACAGGAGGCACTGGTGACACAGGAATATCCACAGAGAGACAGGAACACTGAAACAGCACAGGAAATTTGGCTGGGAACCAACAGACTGGATAAAGAGGGGTTAACGCAGGAGCTGGACAGAGGAAACACTGAATTAGCCAACAGGTGTACAGGAACTAGCTCAACAGAACTATGGAGACACATTGCACGAACACTGAGTGCTGTGTCTGAGCTAGCTAAATAGCCAGGGATGGTAAAGAGGCAATTTCCTAATTAGCCGGCGAAGCTGATAATGCTTGCTAGCATAGGCACGCCCAGAGTCAGAACTGCCCGCATGCGCAGAAGAGATGCGTCTGTGCTTTAGCAAGGAAAAGGTAAGTGTGACAGTCCTAACATATAAAAGAGAACAATACTGATTATCTACTATCATGGTAATTACCAGAAACACAATATGGACATGACTGTACATGGATCATGCACACAAAAGTATTCAAATTTTCTATACTTAAGTTCACATTTATTTATTTTTTATGAGCACAGACTCAAAAAAAGGTATAAAGGTTGACGCAGCATGCAGCGAATTTTGATACCAAAATTTGGAGCGTATTTGGCATCATGTACCTCAATTTTACTGATTAAAAGGCCTGCATGTGGCTGTCAGTTAAGGTGTCGCTGCAGATTGGCAGCATTTTATATGGGATCCAGGTCCTGAAAGAAATGGGTGGGCAAGGCATTTCCAGTCCAGAAATTGAGGATTGCTAGAAAGCACCTGGCTGATGCTATAAAGGCATCTGCCTCTGAGACTTGGGGAAGTTGTCGTGTGAGGCTAGGTGGCTCAGGTGAAGAGGCTGTGTGCTGGGGGAGCCCAAGAGGTGTCCCAAAGTTGAGCTCTGTGGAACTCACAGCGAAAGCCAGGAGGCTTTGTGTTTTTGTCATGCTGTGGATAACTTTGTATTTAAATCTTTCTATTGTTTTTTTCAACTTATTATTAATTTACAGACATTTAGGGTATAACATATAACATTGTCCTTTATGGACACAGGTATAAACATCATAAAACAATTTCCATTTTTAAATATAAGGATATAAACTTTAAATGAAAATAATAATGCATAATGAAAATAGTAATAACAAACACCAAACGATAAGGACATAAGAAAATTCAACTTTCAATCCGATTAGGTTGGGATTAAAGTAATTACCAGCTGTTTAACAAAAGAAGTTAACTGATCAAGAGAGGACCTGGGACATCCAGCCCTCTCTTGTTTCCAAGCTTTCGCCAGTGAAATGTGAGCAGCTAGTAGAATCAATCTGATTAGTTTTCTTGAGCATGTGGAAAGAGTTTGATCTAGTTTACTAAATAGGACAGGTTCTGGATATTTATCAACATTATAAGAGATAACATCCAAAGCTGGCTTAAAAACTGCTGACCAGAATATTTGTGCTTTCGGACAAGGCCACCAGATATGAAACATAGTTCCTCTTTCTACACAACCTCTGAAACTGAATGGGGAAATTGTTGGTTTGATTTTGCTATACGACCTGGTACTAAGCACCATCTCCAGATCACCTTATAGTTAGCTTCAACCAAGCCAGAATTTAGAGAGACTTATGATAACGCCAAAGATGTTTTATTCCAGTTTTCTTTGTTCCAGCTCACACCTAGGTCATGTTCCCATTGTTCTATGTATTTAAGTTTACAGTTGGAGCAGCTAACACTGAGTATAACAGAGAGATCTTACCTTTAGTGTCTGCTAAAGAACGACAAGAGATCTCAAAAGATGTAGATCTATATGGGGGAGCCAATTTAAGTTTAGAAGAAACAAAATATTTAATTTTTGTCCGTATCTAAATATTTTTTAGCTGGAAGTTTTCTTTCACTTACTAAATAATCAAAGCCAAACATCCCTCTAACATCTAACACATCTTTTATTTTCAAGAACCCTTTAGCTATCCACCATACAAAGCTATCCCGGTTCTACTAGGAGAAATATTCTACTAGGAGAAAATTCTGGATTTTCCCGTAATGGGGTTAAGGGTACATAGGGTGAAAAAATTTGAGTATTCAAGCTTTTGAAGGTCTAGTCTTTTTTTACATCCATTAAAGGGCTGGTAGTGAAATCTGTTGGCCAGCTAGACCCTCCAAGTCCAACCATTGCGGTTTAGGGCCAGCAATATTACATAATGAGATTTGAGCCAATTGGGCTGCTTTATGGATGACATGGGGAACCCCCAATTCTCCATGAATACGGGGCACATATAGAGTAGCTTTTTGTTCTTTTCTTCCCATTCCAGATTAACTGCATTATTTTTTTTTTGTAAGTGAATTGAAATGTGGGTTGGAATTTGGATCAGGGGAGTACGAAATAGATATACCACTTTTTAACATTAATTTTAATAGTAGCTAGCCGCCAAGTCAGGGGCAATTTCATCCATCTTTTAAGATCTAGAAGGATGGTTCTAAACAAGGGTTAGGCAAAGTAGTGAGCGGAGAGGTAATGTACATTACACAAAAAGAGCACACTTGTATTCTCTATTACCACAGAGAATGCCTTTAATGTTAGGAATGAATCTGAGTGCAATCGCTAGCAATTCTATTGCTAAAGCAAAAAGGAGTGGGGAAAGAGGGCAGCCCTTTCTGGTTCCCTTTTTAATCGAAATGGAAAATGACATAAATCCTTCTAGAGAGATTTTGGCTGAAGGTGAGTCATATAGAGCCTCAAGAAGGTTGAGAAAATGTGATCCAAAACCCATTTCTGTCAGTATTACAAATAAAACCTTCCAGGATAGGCTATCAAAAGCTTTTAGAATATCCAATGATAAAAGTAATGCTTCTCTTTTAGGCCCTTGATCCCATTGATTATTTTAAAGAGATATTAGATTGATAGATCCCTGTGTTTGGTGTGAGGCCTGTCCATGTAGTAACCCCCCCTGGTCTGGATGGATTTACACTCCAAGAAAGGAATTTAACCGAATTGCCAAGATTTTTATCATGATTTTTAAATCATAATTTAATAAAGAAATTGGTCTTTAATTTGAAACCTCAGTAGTATCCTTCCCTGGCTCAGGTAAATTTGCTAAATTTGCCCCTAAAGGTAGTGATGTGGACTTTGTTATATATTTTTTTGAGATATATATATATATATATATATATATTTTAATATATAGGAAGGAATCATAAAGTATACTTTATACAACGCTTTTGCCTCATACCCTCTACACCTTTTGTTTTCCTGGGATCAGGCTTGTGACCAGCTGACCATTGTTCACCATTTTTGAAATATTTGGAAAGCTGACTGCATTGTGAAGAGTGATTGTCCTGTAAATATCATTAGGTTTATTTTGTGTAACAATAACCAAAGTATAAATAATCAATACCAACAATGACAATGACCAAAGTATAAATAGGAAACAATGGCTAATAAACTGGGGCATGTAAGGCGATAGCCTGGATATCAGGGCCATGCATTGTTCAGGGCCATCAATGACTCTGGATTCCTGAAAGATCACTGTTTACTTTTAATTACCCATATGTACAACCTAATTCACTTTGTATAAATACCACCACCTTTTCTGAATAAATCAGAATAATAACCACATTTGATTGTTCTCACACATGTGTCCGTGAAACTTCCATCTATAGCGAGAAGTCTCTGTTCTTTTAAAAGGGAAATACGTTCATCTTCAACAGCTTGGTACCCGGTTGCGAGGAAAGACTGAACTCCTGGATGAGCGACAACTACGGCTGAGGAGAGTGAGGTCAAAGCAGACACAGCACGCTTATGGTAAGCTTTTTTACCTTTTATGTCTGTTTCCACCTTGCTCTCTTCCGAAACCAGCTCGCTCACCTGAGATAGTAAGTTTTTACCTGAACTGCACTTCTTGCTATAAACTAATACTTTGTGTGAATGTTGTATGAGACTGATGTACAGTGTGGTTATAAAGCCTCACTGGGAGTGAAAGTGATAATACATTCTTGCAGTCCAGATGCAGCGCCTTTATGTGAGTTGTTTGCTGCAGTTTTTGGATCGATCTGCCTATCTATGAATAGATATTGTATGTCAAAACATCACTAGGTCGATGTCTAGGAGGTGGTCTGATCGATAAAGAGACTGTATTCCATCAGTAGCATTACTCACCTGTGTGAGGTTTAGGAGACTTCACACATCAGGATTGCAGAGTGTAGGCGTGACTAATAGAGATCTGACTGTAAAAGAAACAGTTGACCCTTGCTTCTGGCACATGTCAAGACGCTCCCATTCTCTGAATGGAAAGCCAGTGGGCAGTGCCGCCCAGAATGGTCTTGTTATGAATGCTTTATCTTCATTATAATTACTAATGGAGATTTGTAATTTTTTGTAATTAATGCATTATTATAATCTTAAGGTCAGTTGTTTATAAATATCATCTTGTGTAGTATGAGGTTTTCATGTTATTGTGATCATTGTGACAGTGATAGGAGGGATATACTGGCTTTGAAGAATGTGGAAAGATTCACATACAGAGAAGGGAATTTATTAAGGCAGGATGAGAAAGCCACCTGACGGAGTAATCCAGACCAAGTCAGAGACGCTCTAAGCTGTTTGGGGCCAAGAGGAACGGGGGAGGAACCTGTTCATCAGGTCACTGGGCTAGGGAAATTGGCCTACCCTAGCGAGGATCACATGAGATCCACTGAAACCACTCAGTGTTTGCCAGTATGGGAAACGATACATCATCTAAAGGAGATGATAGGTATGGAGACTGGGCAATTAGAATTTTTAGGTGACTGGGATTTGATGGAATGAAAGGAAATATGCTAGAAAGGAGACTTTCAATCTCAGCAGCGTAACAATTGCTGGAAAACCGTCTTGGACACCAGCAGGAAGTAAAACAAGAAACATCTTCTTTCTAAAGTGCAATGTACCTTCATTTATATGAAGTGCTCTGACATACAGCACCTTTAGCAGAAATCCCACCATCTTACTGTGAGTATAAATGCACTGGTAAGGCGCAGGGATTTATGTCAGGAACATAAGTTCTAGATTCCTCAGCAGTGGGAGAAATAAAAAGTACCAATCTGTTCTGTTCCAAATGTAATGTCAATGTCAAATCTTAATGTTTTTTAAGAAAATGCCATACCCAACCAGATGATGTCTGAAACAAGACCCCCAGGCCCTGTTAGGCGTGGACTGCTCTCTTGTAGGAGAACTTAAATCTGTCCCGTGTTAGGCACAAAGGAATTGAATTAGAGGGTGTTCTTTACCCCCTATTAGAGACCACTCCCACTAAAAACCTTTAAATTGGCCCCTTTCAAAGTGAAGCCTCTTTACTTCTAAGTGATTCTGTTCCCTGCAATTTGCTAGGAATATATTTACTTACCCAAATGAAAGCTGGGAAATGGGAGGTTATGATTGTTATGAGGTAATGTAATTATAAGGAAGCAGAAAGGGTGAAGGATTCCCCAATCAAAGATGCTGATCTCACTGTTTTCATAGATGGGTCTTGTTCTTATACTGAGGAGGGATATGCATTTTCTGGCTGTTCTGTTGTTACTCAAAGATCAAGTAATAATTTAGGGGAAACTACCTGGAAATCAATCAGTCCAGGTGACAGAGCTAATGGCTGTGATACAGGCCTCCATAATAGGTAAAGAAAAAAAAAGTGTCTTTCTGAGATTTATGAACATACCTGTCTCTATGGGTGAAAATCCTTCCCCTTATGTTAAAGTCTATTAGACATACCCCTGGGGGTCATTTTTAAATATTGTTTGGTAGGATAATATTTTTCTTCCATAAGAGATTAAGTTAATACATTGCTTATTGAATATACAAGAGTTGCATAAACAGCTTACTGAGTTGCATGTCCAAGTTTTCTCTACTACTCCAGATCTCTAACTCATTAGCGCACACCACCTACAACCAAGAAAATGACCCTACAGTCTATTATGAATTTCACACCAAGGAGTCCATCTGAGAGTTATGCTATATGGGGATTAAAATCTAAATCCCATAAGGGCGTGTTTAAAGGAAGTCTTGGGATTGTCTTGTTTGTGACATATCTACCAGATGAGACAATCCCAGAGTGTGAGGTCTGCCCTATTCTAGAAAACTTTCCAGAATAGGTTAATATGGATGACTGAAAAAAAAAAACTTGACTTATTCAACCATTAGTGTAGATTCTATGAATGCTATAGATCCATTTTTGGTAAGATGTAAACAAGGTAAATTATTTTCTGAGGATTCCGATGGGG
This sequence comes from Pyxicephalus adspersus, assembly GCF_032062135.1. Lineage (NCBI taxonomy): Eukaryota > Metazoa > Chordata > Amphibia > Anura > Pyxicephalidae > Pyxicephalus > Pyxicephalus adspersus. Next base: position 95,369,734 of record NC_092861.1, read on the forward strand.
AAAGTTATGCATCTTGGTATAATATTTATGTTACTAGTAATGTGGGGAAAACAAAAACAACATACAAGGTTAATGACAAAGTATGCAAGACACTGATAAGGTGAAAATATGCACTAAGAGGAGAGGAAGTGTCTATACTCGGTTTCATTTTCCATGTTCTAAGAGACACTTGCTCCATTGAGGGATAATAATTCTTTAAAGTGGTATATTGGTATGCAAATCAATCTTTATATTTTCTTGGTCTAAATTCTTGGAAGTGGAATGTTTTATGTAATGGTATAGATTTACCCTGAAGAAAAGAGTGAATGATTGGATGGCCAATGAATGAGGATATGAGAGGTGTGAATGTGACCACTGATTGCAGGACCCTGTGGGTACGATTTGGGCCTTTTTTATGGCCATTTTGTACAGTCAATACAGTTGAGTTGGAAAAAATAAATAAATAAATGATTACCTGGTTGTAAGTGACCGAGTAACAGATCCAAGACAATGGCGCGCATGAATGAAGTACACCCAAAGTTAAAGCTGCAGACTTCGTAGTCCCACAAGTTATCCTCACAATGGACTGTATTAACAGAAACTCAGTTTGTATTGTACACTTGGAGGATAGCAATTAGAGATTTTAGGGTTGACAGTTGGGATGAAAGATGTGTGGCATATGTAAAGAATCAGATCTAGATGCTCAAGGGATGGCTAGAGTCAGGGTATACTCGCAGAAAGGTAAAAAGAGATATCTTGGATACAGCTTTGGGGACAGGTGGGATTGCAATGGGAACAATAAATAGTATGGATTTGGAAATGTTAAGAAACAAATTAGGGAGTCTGGCTCAACATATAGGAAAGGGAGTGAAGACAAAATTAAACAAAAATCATATATTGGAAAATCTACAACATGCACATATTGATGCTACTGTTTCTTTGTCTGATATCATGCAAATTAAATTTAAAGGGTTGATTGCTGGGCTGGTAAAACAGCAGGAAAAAAACTCAACTTGCTCTTTCATGCACCCAAATACAATCTGAGTTATCAAAAGATCTCAGGTTGATGATCAAATCCTTTTATGAAGGGAAATTTCCACTCAGTCTCAGAAAATTAGCTAGGAAGGTGGTACCTAAATTTGCTATGAGTCACATGAGTTGGTGGTTAACACAATTTCATGGTTGTTCTAATCTGACAGTCTCTCTTTAGTACCCATCTCAGGAACCGAATACTGTGCTTATATAGCTATTAATTTAAGTACCATCTTTTCAGATGATATTGTCCTTCATCCTAGGTTGAATCATGAGCTGTTTATGAGTAAGGGCAGCCTAGAATGATAGACACTGATGGGTGCTGGAAAAGTGAAAATGTTTGACTGTGCCAGGGAAATCAAGAAAGAATTATAAAGGAACAATGTTGGGATAAAACAGGATCATGTTTGATGGATGCTCGTAGTTTTCCAAATAACTACCTAAAGCATATGGGACAAGGTTATTGGTGCTGGTATCAAGTGAGTAATGGTACAACATTTTCTGTGTATGCCCTCAATTGTACTCAGAAAGGTACTTTACCTTGTGCAGTTTATTGTGTCACTGCTCCTATCCTGGGTGTGGATATAGCTGATAAAAAGGACGAACCCCTATCACCCCAGAAAAGAGATTAGACATCAAAACTGATACTCCTGTAAGGTTGCAGAAAATAAATCTGGGGTTTTGAGCTGAGTTAAAAACTTGGTTATTGAATTTTGATAAAGAAAATGAAATACTGAATACACTACAGGTTCTTGAAAACCAAGCAACCATACATCTGACCCATGATCAAAGTAAACTGTTGCAGGTATCACGTGCTCTTGAGAAGGATGCCAAAGTAACTTGGTGGGAAAGTTTTTTTGGATATAGCTCTAAAACAACTGCTTTTTAAAATGTTATGCTTCATCCAGTAATCATATTACTTTTTTTTCACTGTGATGCTTTACTTGCTTATGATAATCATGTATTTTAAAATTAAGAAACTAAGTCTAAAAACTAAAAAAGCATGTAACTCCACTGGATACCCCCTTTTGAACAGTAAGAGAGATAAATAGCGTACAGGCAACCCTTCAATGGGACTCGCCAACTCCTGACATCTAAGGGGGCACCTCCTTTTGTTTTGGGTATCAATTGAGTTTGATCACCTCTGAGATGTATTGGACCTCATTGTAAACAAAACAGGTATGGTAGATGTGGGCAGTCAACCCCCTAGGGATGGACGAGGGCATTATTCCCGCTAATCAGAAGGATTAGCCTTCTGGTGAAGTGTATGTACAGAGAGTGGCTCTGACTGCCCAGAGTAGAAAGGTTTGTTATCTTTAAAACATTTTTTGATATACAATATGAAATTGTTTATGGCTAAAATTTTGTCTATGTACATTCTTACCTTCAAAAGATTTTGTTGTTTTACTATATATTTCAACAATATTCAATGTTGACCTCATCTATCCTGGAGGATATCAATAAATGTTTTGTTGTCTGTAAATTTTGCATTTATCCAAGATTGCTAAGGAATACCTGACCCTGTTATACCCACACCTGAAGATTATTTGCTGATCAAACCAAAGTCTGGATAAAAGTTGCTATGAGGAACCCATTCTCGATTTAATGTACAGCACTGCGTAATATGTTGGCACTAAATAAATCCTGTTTAATATTAATAATAATAATTATAATAATTACCCTCCTAAAAGTTTCCAGGAGATCCTGAGACAAGCCCAGTAGAACCATAGGCCATTATTTCACCTATGGGGTTGCTACTCCACTGTTCCAAGGCAGAAGGTTGAAAAAGTACTCCTGTGAGGGTTGCCTGTGAATACCATGATGCATTGTGCACGTTCCAGGCCAACAGTCTTCCCTGGCATCTAAGACCTATGTCCAAAGTTCGGGAAGTCATCTTTGATTACCAGTGCTGGATACCTTTTATTTTTTTTGGCTTATGCAACACCAATTTGAATCTAAGCCAGTGTTGCCAACGAGTAAGTGGTGTGGGTTGCAGGCTCCCCAAGTCTCTTGTATGAGTACAAAATCCTTGAAGGTAAAATAAGTAAGGGAATGAACTTGAGGAGGGAAATGATGTAGACTTTTTAACATATATTTTTTTGTCATATATATATTTTGATATATAAGAAGGAATCATAAAGTATACTATATACACAGCTTTTGCCTCATACCAAGAAAATACTTTTTTTTTTATCTACACCTTTTGTTTTCCTGGGATCAGGCTTGTGACCAACTGACCATTGTTCACCATTTTTGAAATATCTGGAAAGCTGACTGCATTGTGAAGAGTGTTTGTCCTGTAAATATCATTTAGTTTATTTTGTGTAACAATAATCAAAGTATAAATAAGAAACAATAACAACAATGACAATGACCAAAGTATAAATAAGAAACAATGGCTAATAAACTGGGGCATGAAAGGAGATGGATTGTTCAGGGCCATCAATGACTCAGGATTCCTGAAAGATCACTGTTTGCTTTTAATTACCTATATTTACAACCTACTTCACTTTGTGTAAATACTACCACCTTCTCTGCATGAATCAGAACAATAACCACATTTGATTGTTCTCACACGTGTCTGTGAAACTTCCATCTATAGCGAGAAGTCTCTGTTCTTTTAAAAGGGAAATACGTTCATCTTCAACAGTAGGGATAAAAATTCGTGAAACACAAACAAAACATTCTCAGGATGTTGACAATTTACGTCCTTTCAACTTGATTTTGGGAAAAACATGGAGGTTAGGTTTTGGGTTTAATTTATTCACCAAAAGTTTACTTTTATCACTCCATCTGTAAAATGTAGAGACTTGTCAGCTCTGGTGGTAAGTAACATATTAAGTTGCGTGCGAACAGACTTTAATTGTTTGTTGTTGTTGAAGGATATGGTATTCTTTAAATTTTAGTTCTATTTGTGGTTACGGGTATTTTCAAATAGGATCCTATTTTGATAATGTTTCCTCCAATCATGGCTTTGTGGGCTTCCAAATGCCTGGAAAGGTGTCCGCTAAATTATTAAGCAAGAAAAAATTTTTGGATATTCATTTGCATTTTGTCTCTAATCACTGGGTCATTAGGCAAGCTTTTATTGAGTCTCCATTTAAATGAGGAAGGAGACCTTTTAAACTTGTCATTTGCATGAAAACCGGGTCATGGCTGTGGATAACTTTGATCCTATAGGAGGGGAATAACCCTGGAGCTTTGAAATTGAAATAAAGCCTGAAGCTAATCTCCCACAAAATATTTTACTATTATTATTATCTTTCAGGAATAGCGCTTGCCATTTATATATTTACATTCTCATAGTGATTTGGTAATGCTTTTGTTGATTAATGCTGTTCATTATTTTATTTTTTTTTAAAGAGTTTTTTTTATTAAAAGAGGCTTCCAGATTTCAGTAAGTTCCCCCACAGATTCCTGCAACCATTTGACAGGTTTTATGGATGAGGTGATTGATGTCCCTAAAGGTAGCCCCCCATCCCCACAAACACACATACTGTTTAGGAAGAATTGGGATCTGGTATGCCCAGGTGGGGGACAGCTCCCCTCCACTTTTTTTCTTGGCCATCCGGGTTTCATGCCTTAGAAGTTCCTGTTATGCATATTAGAGGAACATCTACAACTATCAGGCATTCTAGACTTGTTGTTGGAATAATATGTGTCTTAACTGTTTTGCAGCCTTCAAATGCCCCTATACTTTACATTGCTATAGATTTCTTTTTCAGCGGAATTACCTGCAATGCTAATGAGCTAAATTATAATGTAAATTATTCTTCCAAGTGAATTTAAATATGAATTTTTCTGAAAGTATTTCCACTTGGAAAAACTACATGATTTTGTGTTCTTTTTTAACTTTGGATCATGTTACCGCAGGCACTACCAATGCCTCCAACAATTTTGGTGATGATACTATATTTAGAGGCTATGCTGTAAAAATTTTAAAGTGTGTTTTTTTAACAAAATTTTAAAAAGGCCTTGGAAAATCATCAGGCGGCTTTTTACTTTCAATCTAACAGAAAAATAGGCAATTAAGATCAACAGGCCACCTCTCCCTATGCCTGTATCTTCCTCTAGCAATTGTGATGGCAAAAATATGTTCAGGGGTTTAGATGCTTTGCAAAGGCCACAGACTTCAAATTATTTTGCAAAAATGTTTGCATTCATACAAAATATGCCATGTTCATGAGTTTTTCAATTCCACTCATCCAAAGTTACCACTCAGGTATGTAAAAAGACAGAATATGTAATATTTTGACTTAAACATGGCAACTACTGTTGTTTCAAAAATTAGCAAACAAATTACCAAAAACCAAAAAGGTCCTCAGGAAATAAAAGAAAATATAATACAGCAGGGTGAGAGTGGAGATTGTTACACAAAAGGTTTTAGAGTGGTGGGACTGAGGTCAAAATCAGTGTCAAAGAAATATGTGTATATGGAACTGCATAGCACTGAAGACCTAAGAAAACCAGTAGAACTGAAGGTTTAGTCTACAAAGACGTTTTCCCCAGCATTTAACCTGAGGTTTTAAAAGCCCATGTTTGAAATTCCCATGCATTAAAATGGGCTAACCTTCACCAGGGCTTTTTCTTGAGGAACGTTTTTTAGCGTTATAGATAACGTTCCTTGCAACGGTTCAAAAATAAAATGCGGGAAAATGCAGGTACATGCATCTATTGATTCCAATGGGGGAGTTTTCCCACATTTATAAGTGCTTGAAACGTAAACTCAGTAAAATGGAAAACGTGGCATAGAGGTTTTCCAGCGTTTTCCAGCAGTTTAAAGGCAAGCTTTAAAAACACTAGTAAAAGTGCATAAAAACACATATAAATGCGGTAGAAACATTTACATACATTTTTTAAAAACGTCCATGTAGACCTAGCCTAAAGTTGTAAATAGTATAATGGTGGCATGAGATTTATGAAACCATAATACCTGCCAACTCCAATAGTTATGAAAAGAGGATGCAGTGGCGCAGAAATTCTTTAGAAATTGGTCACAGCTGTCACCAAATGAAAGGGCACAGGAAGGATAAGCATAAAATGTATCATTATTACATTAATACTACCTTATTATTAATCTTATTATGGACATAATGTAATGCCCCAACTAAAAAAACACTTTTGAGGTAAGTCAATATACCCTAGCAATATGTTTTTTGGGAGAGCTTTAACTGCAATGTCTGGAGGATAGGGCAAAAGTGCTACCCAACAAGTCATTTTGCCACCTATTTGCTATCACTGGTTTACCTTTCACCAAGGAGAACAAAAATGGACAAAGTGACAAAAAGACCGAATTGACGGTCAAAAGGGATGAATTGACCTTAAATTGTCATTGCGGTCTTGCGGCGAATCGGGCCTTTCTCGCTTACAGAACATGTAAGCTAGAACAGCCTTGTGATTTACCACGAGGTTGTGTTCTCTCTGAATTTAGAGTTCATCAGAGTTTGCCTGCAGTCACAGCTGATCGAAGCCACCCGCGTGCCTCCAATTAGCTGTGACCGCAGGTTCCCATGGTCACTGGGCTGTAGTTATCAATGATAAGTACAGCCGAGTGACCATAGGAAGAGGCACCTGCGTGCCTCCAATCAGCTGTGATCACAGGTTCCCACGGTCACTGAGCTGTACTTATCAATACAGCTCAATGACCATGGGAACTGAACTCAGATAAACTCGGCTGCAGTCACAGCTGATTGGAGGCACCTGCGTGCCTCCAATCAGCTGTGACAGCAGGTTCCCACGGTCACTGGGTTGTACTTATCAATACAGCCCAGTGACCGTGGGAACTGAACTCAGATGAACTCTCAAAAGAGAATCTCCATTGAGAGTTCATCTGAGTTTGCCTGCAGTAACAGCTGGATCGTAGGAACCTGCACCCTGGACTTCAATTGAATTTGTGAAATCGGTTTGCTGAAATTTCGCGGACTCATCAGATATTGGGGAAATTTTCACGAGACTGTCAGAGGCATTCTCGTCCATCCCTAGTGGTAATGTGGAGGATTGAAACTCTGGCATTGAAACCTGTGAAGATGAATGTGTGGACTGGTAATAAGCCAAAAAGAAAATGAGTGTCAGGACCCGATTCATTAAATTTCCCCAAGACTGGAGAATATACACATCGGTGAACCTGGGTAGTCAAGCAAACCTGGAATGGATCCAGTCCGGGATTGAAAATGTTTGCTAACATTTAGGAAATTACTTTTAAGAAATCTATATCAGGTTTGCTGGATCACCGAGGTTCACTGATGAAAGTGTATCTTCTCCAGCCTTGGAGAGCTTAAATAAATCAGGAAGTAATGTTAGTTTATGAAGATTTGTAAGATATTGTTAGTAAATTGTCTACAGGATAACATAAGGGAAAAAAAACACTGACAGTATTCCTGGCTTTATGTACCCCCTGCATTTCGTACCACCACTGAGAATATCATGGGTTAAACCAGAAAAATTACATATTTTAGAACTTGCAATATACCCAGATACTGGCTTCATGGTGTCTCAATTTCCAGCTACTCTCCACGACTGCATCCTGCTTCTTTGCTGCAAAGTGCACATTAAACATTTTCAGTCATTCCACTGCCAAGTCCAATCTCCTCAACCTAGTTTATATCCCCCACTGCAGGGTAAACAATTTACTCCAGAGACATTTTTGGAATCCAACATCCCTAAACCAACAAAAGTAATCTCAACAAACAATAGGCCTGGTTTACCAAGTTCACTAATGCTTTGTATATACGTTTTAAACACATTAGCACAAACGTGTGTTTTTGGCAAAAATCTGGCATGTATACAGTGGTTTTCTGACGGGTACAGGAGTTCATTCAGTCCTGGAAACCGTGGGCGATGCTGGGATACCCTATGCTTCCTGGCTTTGTATGCTGAGCTGCTCATACATCTTTTCTAAAAAGAAGGCAAAGATTAGGCAGGTAAGTGATATACTGCAAAAGGGACATTCTCTGTCCCCAAAGACCTTCCTAATTGCAATTTTTTTCGTTCAAGTTTAATTGTGATTAAAAGGTTTAGTTTATGGGTTTTTAGGAAGAAGATATGTGTAAGAGTGAGATAAAGGTATTAAGAGTGAGTTAAGTGTTAGAAAAAGATAAAGGGGCAAGTTTTATTAAAGCTCCCCAAGGCTGGAGAGAATACGCTTTCATCAGTGAAGCTGGGTGATCCAGCAAACTTGGAATGGATCTGGTACAGGATTGAAAACATTTGCTAGGAAATGACTTTGAAAAAATCCATTCCAGGTTTGCTGGCTCACCCAGCTTCACCAATGAAATTGTATTCTCCCCAGCCTTGGAGAGCTTTAATAAACCAGTCTCATAGTGTGAGGTTTGATTATTGAGGTAAGGAAAGAGAAATATGTTATGGGTAATATATTAGGGGTGAACAGTAATACCAAACTTTTCTCATATGGCCTAAAGTTAATTTATTAAAAAGTTAGCGATATAGCATTTTTATCGGTATTACAATTAATATTTACAGCATCACTACCTCTGTGTGCCTCTTCTCTAAGAGCACTTAGAACTTTAATCTTCTACTGCTAGGCACCAGAACCTTCTTCATGGTGTACTTAGCACCAGCAGACTTAAAGCTGTCAGTCTCTTGATGATATGTTATAATCATATACACAGTCTTTCCAAAGTGGTGTTAATTTTTTAAAAGCTAAAGTGCACACTTGAGATTTTAGTATTGTACTATAAATTTTATAGGTCACTTAGTCATTTGTTGGGTAACTTTAGGACATACCTGTAGGGTTAATTTTAGGTGTAAAGGGTTAAGTTAGGAGGAATGTTTGGAGTAAGAAGGCAATGCCCCTGATTCATCAAGCAAAATCGGATTATCGGTCGCGCATTCGTATTAGCGATCCGGAATCGTGCGATCGCTGGCCGCGCGTACTTTCGCGCTTCCAGCGAGCGCGGATTTCATTGATGAATCAGGGGCAATGTAGCAGGGAGAGAAGCAGCATGTTGGGCATTTACCAAGGTTTGATAGGCTTAACGAGATACGTTTTTACACATGCAGGTTTCAAAACACATTTGTTCCCAGTTAGCTATGCCTAATTAATGAAGTAATCTAACACATTTCTCCAAAGTTCATCTTAAATAGGTTAAATCTGACAAAAGGGTCACTTAAGCTCCAAACTTTCTTCATTGATTAAAGCGGAACTAAACTCTTTAAAAAAACTGTAATCTTGCAGGTCATTTATTGCAAAAGGGACAATGTCCCTTCTGCAATAAAATAACCTTACCTATACAGTTTTCCTAAATGCATTCTGGCCATCTTGTTTGACAAGACTGGATAATGTACCTCCTGCAATACCCAGCGTATCTCGGCATCATACTCAGTGGTTTGAAACCTAAAGGCAGCGATCAGGCAAGTAAGTGTGATTTATTGCAGAAGGGACATCACCTGCATTTTTTTTTTTGCAGAACTATAGTCCCACTTTAATGCCTAACACATTTCAACACAATAGCCCTAATTTATAGAGCAAAATTGGAAGTTCGCTCGCGCGGGCATATTTGCAATTCGACTTTGGACACATCTAACCTATTTATCAACGTATTTTAACCCGCCAGGAATATGCTTTAGGGAGGAAGAAATGAGAAATGAGAAAAGTCGTGAAATACTTACCTATGGTTTACAACATTTAATCAGCTGATGGCACATAGCTGGGAAATTATGTGACTGTTGTCAAAGTGGAGAATCTGTGTTCAGGTGAGCAGATGCAGCTATATAGCCACCCACAATGAGCAGGAAGATCAAAAAACATCATAAACGAATGTTTACATTCTATCATTTGGGCACTTTTGTTATTTATTTCATTTTTAAACATATTATAGTTGACAGTACAAACACACATGCTTGTAGTTATAACAAACCAATTTATAATGTTTACATTGCAAAAATTATCATTCATGTTTTTTCTTTACAGGCATGTAAATGTGTGTAAATGATCAACTTGACATATTAGAAAAAGTCTTAAGAAGTTTGGCTTGTTTGTGTTGCCAGGAAAAAGCATGTTCTCTCTGAAAGAACATGGCAGCATGACTTGGTTTTCAAAGTTGCACTTCTGGAACAGTGTCCTTTGGAGGGACAAGACCAAAGTGAAAAAGTCACAGGCCACATTTGTATATGCTATCCATAGTCATGTATTCTTTCACACTCAAAAGTGAATAGTTTTCTAGTTATACAGAAGAGTGCATGTGTCAGAAAACCTGCAGCTCCCTATGTCGTCTGCTGGTGGCACTGTGGTTTAACACACCTTGCATGTGCTTCCACTGGCAACCAGCAGGGAGGGCATCCTGCAACCACACTTCACGTGGAGCTTGTTATTATGTAGGCCTATATAATATGGCTTTATATGTCTTCCTCTGCCTTTGCATTGGATCTGTATCCTTGGACTTGAATCCTTTCTGGTGCTCTTGCCTCCAGCCTCCTCTCCTGAAAACTCAGTTGCCTCCTGCTTCCAATGTATTGCCCGAAATCTCATTGTCTGATGGGCAGTGGTTCAAATTGTGTAGGCTTTCCTGATTTCATTGGCTCTTTGAGGGATAGAGGAGTTCCTTCTGGACTTTTAAGCGTCCTGAGAAGGTAAATTGTGCCCTTGGGTGTTTTGGGAGACCCTACAGGATTTGCCAGCATCTTAAGAGGGCAAAAAGCTCAATCTAGACTGGTATACTGTCCGGTGAACTGTGCTAAACAATCTGCTATAAGCCTCTGCAGTGGGTCTTTACTTGTTAAGGATCCTGGTAGCAGGGTTTCCGGAGCCTGTTTTTGACCCCGACTGTAGTCCTTTCTATGATACTGAGAACCCCAGTGTTGCATATTCCCTTAAGGTAATTGAGATCAGCAGCTGGGTTCCTAAGTCAGGCTTAGACCTTAGTACTAAACAATCACTAGCTTTCTGGATAATTACAATGACCATTCATTCAACTATAGCCTTTTTGGTCCTGCTGGTAGAACATCTGGCAGTTTGCTGTAGGACCATTGTGCAAATTTGTCCAACAAACTTTGGTTTATTGGACCATATCTCTTCAAGTTACTACACAGCCTGCATCTACTTGGAGTTTTAAATCAGCCATGTTCATTACCTTACCTTTTGTAAAAATCCACTTACAAGAGACATTCTTCAGACTGACATCTAACAATCTGGACTTATTGATGCATCTGGAGCCTGCTCCTGAAAGGGGGTAACTGTCAGGAAACCTGAACATCCCTATTTCCCCTGCTAGTGGCACTGTGAATTAGCATGAATTGCTTCCAAGAGCAACCTCGCTACACTTGGGGCTCGGCATTAGTAGGATATATAAATATTTTGCCTTCACACGTCTTCCTCTGCTTTACCATTGAACTGTATCCTTGGACCTGAGTCCTTGTTGGTATTGCTGACATCTGAAATCTGGTCCCAACCCTCTTTCTGCTCCTGATATTCCTTTCAATTGTGAATATTGGTATATAGCTTATTGTCTCTGTAGGTTTCAGCATGTTGCACTATGTTTAAGATGCATTGTTTGCTGTACTGTGTATGCTTTCACTTATAAGAAACACTTTTAAGTTATTCCTGACTTGCAGCTTTTTAGTGTATGTTGCTAATGCTGGTCTTTCCCCTTGTTCCTGCTGTAAGAAACCCTAAAAGCATGACATTTAAAATGTTTTTCTCAGTTTAGTTTAAATTACCACAGTAATTCATCTAATTAGAATTAATATTATTTTTCACCTTAGAAACAATAAGGCCTCTTTAATAATAAACTTATTTTCTACGCTGGCTAACTGATTTTTCATTCCAAATACATAATCTATTCTCTGTATGCACCTAGTGAGGGGAACATTTAAAAGAAGCAAGATTATTGAGATTCATTGAACTGCAATGGATACAGCAGTGACAACTTTTTATAAGCTCTAATTTGTAATTCTAAACATTGTTACAGTAAATACAAATTATTTTCAGTAATTGTGTAAAATGTGTAATTAATGATAACACACTTTTTTTTAATCTCTAGAAAAAACTGTTTAATTTTATATCACTACCATATCAATAGAACATAAAAAAATGTCATTATTATTTTAAATATTTTTTAAAAATGGTATCTGCCTTTATAAAATACATTAAGAAAGAATACAGTAAAATAATAAGATGGTGTGTAAAACCTATTATGCACTAATATAAAACGATCCTCGACAAACTGCATACCAATTGTTATACTGTATAGTTGTGCTGCAACTAAAATATATATTATTGGAATATTAAATAAAATAACAAGATTTAATGATTACTAACCACAAACTATTTGTCATTTGAATTATATCAGTTTTACAAAAATGGTCAATATAAATATCATGTCAGCAGTTCAATCACCCCAAAATGAATACTTTTTTTTATGAAGATGCAGTTAACTAAGTAATCTATAAATTATTATGTTTCGTGAGGCTGAGCCAACAGTACCTAATGCCAGAATCTGTTGTTTCTGGGTGGTCTGACTAATAAAAGTCAAATGCTTGCTCTGTATAAATCCATAATATTAAAAGCAGGCACTTTGCAATTCCTAGGCAGGACTTCTGGCTTTAAATATTTAAATAATTCCTCAGCTAAAAAAAAAGAAAAAAAAACAATAAAAGCTGTACGATTTTTTAAAAAGGTTGTAGCAGTTAATATTGCATTGGATATGTATTTGTGAGGGTCACTTTAATAACTGTTAGTTGATTATACATAAGTAAATTATATATACAAAGAACAATATATTTTATATAACACTTTATGCAGAACACACATTCTTTACATTATAGTTTGAGCTCAGCAATTTATTCTCATAGAATGTGTGAAGGAGAAATAGAGTGGAAACTGCCAATCCTTGATTATGATCTATAAAACTTATTGTGTGACTACCCCTAGTAGAGCATAAGTGAAGACAAGAAACGTTGGGGTTTTAAGGCAAAATATTTTGGAGTGTATTATTTGTAGGTTATATTGTAAGTCATATAATATACATACAGTGCAAAATCAAAATATAGAATACCAATCATCAAAACAGTCCCATGCCCAATACAGACTGTAATAAGTGGGATAAATTGGGACAAAGGTGATCCCTGATGGAGAAACTTTACAATCATTGGAGGTTAAGTTGTGTGGCCCGATGCATTTCACCTGTATCGGCTTAATAAGGGGACTTGTGAGCCACAGGGAGTAACTGTGTATGGAAATATTATATGTATAGATATTTAGGAACAGTACTATTGAATGGAATTAATACATAATTACAGATTTCTAAAGTAATAAAATGATAATAAAAATAAAATTATTGTTTTCTGTTGTTGCAATATTAATCCATACATGGGGATTGGTGATGATCGATACATGGTTTAGTAATACTAACATCAAAGGTACCTTTAAATGTGGCCACTGTACCCAATGCCAATGGTGGTACTTCCTAATAGTGTCACTCATAGCCCAAGCCATCACATTGTACCACACATGGGGTTGTTTATCCATTTCCTTCAAATGTGGCTCCTTCTATGTGGGCAAATCGAAGAGACCCTTTAGAAAAGGAAACTTATGAACACATTTATTCAATAACATCAGGATGAATTACCACACCAATCAGTTACCATGTTGGAACTCCCCACAAATTTGATTCCACCATGATCCCTTTCACCGGCCTGGAGCATGTTCCTAACATGTAGTTCTCATTAAAGGCATTATGTTTATTATGCCCTACTACGTTTATGTACTTTATAATATAATAATTACTAAATAATTAGCATTACCATGTCACCCTGATTTATAAAATTTATATTAGAGTTATTATGCTTATCAAGCCAAACCAATTTCATGTATCCATGGTAATATGCATTATTGCTGTCACCACTATGCATGTTTCATTATTATACTGCTGTTATCATTATTGTATTATTGTTGCTGCTGATTATTATCATGTATTACTGTCTATGTACCTCCAAATTCCAAGTCCTTCATTTATTGGCCCTGATTCATTAAAGCTCTCCAAGGCTGGGGATAATACACTTTCACCAGTGAAGCTGGGTGATCCAGCAAAAGGACATTTTACAGCGTTCTGAGTGCAGAGAGAGACGTGTGCAGGCGCTAGGAGAAACCTGATTGTGTTAAAAAATTTAAAAAAACGATTTATAAGTGCAGGGAAAGGATAGGGAGGAATCATTTCACAGCATCTCAGTGCAGCGAGAGATGTCGGAAGGCGCTAGGGACAGTGCTAGAAAAGTAATATACAAGTGCAGGGAAAGGATAGGGAGGAATCATTTCACAGCATTTTAGTGCAGGGAGAGACGTCAGAAGCCGCTAAGGACAGTGCTAGAAAAGTGATTTACAAGTACAGGGAAAGATTAATTGGGGATCCAAATAGCCATTTTACAGCTCTGTCATTCCATCAATTTATATATCCAGAAAAATATACACCCACGTGTATATTTGACGAGATATTTATATATATATAGTGACGTATTTCAGTACAAAAAAATATATATATATTCTCAGTTCACTTCTGCAGTTATATGTGGTGAAAGCATTTAGTGACGTATTTGAGTACAAAAAGAAAATTATATTCGTCGCTTTTAAGTTTATTTTAATTTGCTTTAAATTTATTTAGTTCAAGTAAAAGTATGTCAGTGTGCTTCTTCTTGACGCTAACATGGACCTGTAAGGCTGAGTTCATACTTGAGTCAGTTTGGCCCCGTGACTGCCCAAATAAGTGAAGTGTGCATTGATTCTAATAGCGACGCCTGTCATCTGCATGTCATACTGACTCAAAGTATTATTTTACTACCACAGAAGACTCCCCATGTGTGTTACTGCAAGGCACAGTGTTCTACACCACTATCAAGGCTCTCTGCAGGCCGGAAATAGGCGTTTTTTAACACAATTCGTTGCGAATAAATTCGGATTGAAGCAAATCTTTTCGGAAAATTCGGCGAACTGGCCGAAGTTCACTCATCTCTAATCATCAACAACCCCCAAGTATGGATTATTATCGCAACAACAGAAAACAATAATTTTATTTTTATTATCATTTTATTACTTGGAATTTGTAATTATCTATTAATTCTATTCAATAGTACTGTTCCTAAATATCTATACATATAATATTTCCATACACTGTTACTTTCTGTGGCTCACAAGTCCCCTTATGAAGCCGATACAGGCGAAAAGCGTCGGAGGACACACAACCTCCAATGATTGTAAAGTTTCTCCATCAGGGATCACCTTTGTCTAGAACACAGTCCTAATTTATCCCCCCTATTACAGTCTGTATAGGGGATGGGACCGTTTTCATGATTTATATTTTATATTTTGATTTTGCACTGTATGTATGTTATATGACTTATAATGTAACTTACCAATATTACACTCCAATAAGAATTTTGGCCAAAACCCCTAGCTTTTCTTGTCTTTATTTGTTTTCCCATAGAATGTGGTCGTATAGGTAAATTGCAGTAGTTTCAGTAACATTGTAAAATTGGGCCTGAGAAACTCTATCCAAGAACATATAGTACAGCGCTGCAACACCTATTGCTGTTGCCGCGCTGTGCTACTACTATGTGTTCTTGTATAGAGTTTCTCTATCCAAGAACACAGGGCACTACAGGTGATGAATAGGGACAAGTCCCCATTCATCACCTACAGTGCCTGGAGATCTTAGTGAAACTGCAGAGGTAATAGGGAAACTCTATCCAAGAACACATAGTAGTAGCACAGCGCGGCAACAGCAATCGCTGTTGCAGCGCTGTACTATGGGTTCTTGGATAGAGAAATTCGGAAAAGGGCTGCAAGCAACTAGTAAAGGGCTACAAGAGCACTCTGATTGCTCTTGAAGCCCTAAAAACACCCTAAAAAATCCCAAATTCTCACTTCATTGACATCAATGGTGTTCGAATTCGGCATTTGATCACCCGGACAATTTCTCACTATTTGATCGAATAGCTGTCGAATCCAATAGTGAGATATTCGACCAACACTAGTCACTGACCACCAGTTATGTTTGCTTCTTTTCATTATAATCACACTAAACTTGCCACTCATTAGATTTGGTTTTGATGTTTTTCTAATTAACACATATATTGTATAAACCTGGATTTTTTTCCCCATCAAATTGCTTTTAGAAAAAGAATCTTGGTTTATACTAGGGTTACACTGTTAGATGGTGCTAGGGGGGAAATATACAGACTGAGCATTTTCTCATTTTAAATAAATGTTTTAAAAATAATACAACATGGATTCATTTATTCATGTTATTTTGGGGGGCATTTCACAGCATTTTCCTGCATGTTTAGGTACAAAAAAGTACTTTAGTTTATATTCAGATTGGTTGATATCTGAGTATATACAGTATCTCCTTTTTTAAATTTTTGTTATTTAATAAATGTATTTAAACAAATTGGTCAGATCTTAGTAAAAAGCATAAGCGATAAGAACTCAAAAAACAAACTGGGTTAAGAGTGTGAGTAGGAGCCTAAAAGGTAAAAAAATATTGACCTCAATACCATTGTCTGCATTTATTTATAATTTATTCAAAAATGTATCACTGTTCAGAGTCTGAACAGAAATGCACCACTTGGAAAACTATCCCATATTCCCCCACACATACCCCTATATGAGGAAAGATATACAATACCAAGCATAGAGGAAGCTAGTATATGTTTCCCTCCAGTGTTCACATGTGAGCAAATTCCTTTTGTGATCCACATTGGTAAAACACAACTGTACAGGGAAGCTGCAAAGGCTACATGCAAGCCCACAGAAAAATAGGAAGTCAGCAGAGAAAGTAATAAAATAAAAAAAATGCATTCCTCAGTTTAAAGAGGAACTATACTCAAAAACAAAGAAACAAAACAAAAACACACTTACCTTCAATCCAGGTTATCCCACAATGACATTATGAATCATTACTCCCGAAGTTTTGCTGTCGAATGCAGCAAAATTCGGTTCAGACAGATAGTGCTTCCTGTCTCTGCTAGCTTGGTCAGAAACCCCTTGCTGGAGGACTATGTGTAATACATAAGAAATATTCCAGGAAGTACTGTCAAAAATGGAACATATGATCACTTACACAGAAGTGCTTTTTTTTAGTTGCTGATGGGGGCTAAAATGAGTACTGTAGGCTTTGACCATCAGGCCTTTATAACAGTCTTTTGGAAAGCCTTTTCTAAAAACAAGGCAAAAAAATAGGTATTACTTTGTTTAGGCTCTGCAAAGACCCCGCCTTTGCAAAATTGTCTTCTAAAACCTCCTATTCATCTGTGTTGTAGTAAATCTAGATAATAATCTAATCTCTAGACTCTCATTGTGAGAATGTAACAAAAAGCTTTTGAACTCTTGGTTGCGTCCCTACCATTCAGTCATTGATACATTGGTAAGTTTAAATTAAATACCATCTGAATGGACCTTTGTATGCATGCGATTTTGACAGAAAATCCTGTAGTGGGCACCTGCTATGGCTATAAAACTTTTTGGCATTTGCCAAATACTGGACACCAATTTTCAAAGGGCATCTAGATTTCCTTGCGTAAGACTTCATGCACACTTGCAGCTTGTGCAAGTGGGAACTAGTAGATATGCGTGAATATGTAACACATGCAGGGCTATTTAAATCCCCCCCATTTCAAGGTGCAGGTTGCTGGATCATCAAATCAAAAAACTACTCCAACTCTGTCCAGTGATATTCTGCGTGTTAGACTTCTTGGATATTCACCTTGATTCCTGTTTTCTGTCTGACTTCAGTTTGTGCGGACATTATTACCTGTTTCCCGCTCTGACATTAATTATTGCCTGTTGCCTGCCCTCCCTGAACACCCTGCTAGCCGTCTTGATGCCGGCCTGTTGGCTTCTATGCCTCCTGCTGACACCAAGTCTACATAATACCAGTTTACCAGCTGTTCCTACACTCAAACCATCCATTCCTCTTCATTCTTGGTGGTGAAAGCCTCCAGGTTTATTGGCCTATCACCCCTTGCAGGGTGCTTTAGTGAAGACTGGATGTCACTGAGATTCCACACCATGGGTAAATAATATTATTAATAAACAGTATTTATATAGCGCCAACATATTACGCAGTGTTGTACATTTAATAGGGTATCCTGTGTCACTTGCTAAAGGGTGAACCCAAAAGGTGACCCTTCCTATTTAAGAGCATTCTTCAATTCATATTTAAATAGACTTTGTTACTGATCATTCTGTCCTCAGTAATTTTAAAGCCATTGCCTTGCCTGTAAGTCAGATAAAGGAATGAAAAAAACATTTGGTACAAGATGGAAAATGTTAACATGCTGACTGGCTAGTCAGGTACAATGCACTGTCCACTTCTAAAACATAATGCAAATAGCATGAACACTAAACACCTGGCCATTTAAGGTTGTTAGTCATCTACAGTGCATTGCATGAGCATTCAGAAAATGCAGCAAGAGAGGTGTAAAGAGAGATGTTTGACTGAGGACAGCAAAATAATAGTATACATAAGGTGAGAGAAATGTAAAGCATTTTATACCTGTTGTTGGAGGTCCTTCCATTGGGTCGCGCGTCATGCCGTCATCTGTCTTCGGGCCGGCGCCCCAGGCGACACCATCTTCTCCACCTCTTCTGGGTTCTTCTTCCTACGTCACCTGCCACAGGCCCGAGATGGGGGTGACGTAGTTTGGGAGGAAAACTTGCCAATCTCACTTCGCATGCATTAGATCAGCTTTTTTTCCCTTTTGACAAAAGGGTTCCTTGTGCGCATGCCCAAGGTGCCCGAGCACCTTGAGCATGCACAGATAAAGCACCTAAGCACCTCTCCGAATGCGTGACATAGGTATCCCAGGAGGCTTTGCGCTCCCATTAATTCTCGATCGTCTAGGCCAGGCATGTCCAAAGTCCAGCCCAGGGGCCAATTGTGGTCTTTGTTCAGATTTCCACCAGCCCACAGCCTCTGTCATAAAATCAATAATATGCAGCCCGCTAGCACTGTTGACCACAGTATAAAATACACGTGTACAAAAAAGCTATTTTATATTTCATTAGAGTTGATCAACCACCTTGCAATTATCGGCCCACTACTCAGCGGGCATAATCGGCAGGACGGGAGTCCCCATGTGTGCACAGGGAATCCTCTACATCATTATAGTGGGTGTAAGGACCTGGAAGGACCATGCACACTCTGATTCCAGACACCGGACTCCGTGCACAGGGAATCCCTCACTCCACCATGGTGGGAGTGTGCAGGACCCGTGCAGACCACGCCCACACTAACCCTGAGTACGTGTTGAACGGTCGGCCCCCACACATTTCACCTCACCAAATTTGTCCCTCTTTGAAAAACGTTTGGAGACCCCTGGTCTAGGCGATCGAGAATTAAGGGTGCGGTGCTGCACCCTTTTTTTTTTTAAAAAAAAAGGGTGTTGCACTTAAAAAAAAAAAAAAGAAACAAACAGAATTTTTACGTTACATAAAAGGATTGTCTATTCTTTTATGTAAAGTGAAAATTCTGAGTTTAGGATCATCTAGTTTTTACACACTCTGCTATTGCTTAGTGGACATATGGTGAACACACTTCTCATATGTCAATGTTCCTACGACAGACCAGAAAAGGATCTACTAGTGGCTGGTTAAGTTTGGGGAGAATATTTCAGACTCAAGGTCTGACCAATACATTCTGTGTCAGGAGAAGGCCATAAGCACTTCTCCTGTCACCACCTTATGCTTCCTCCTATAGCACAGCATAGTGCAAAGGCTGTGCTTGAACTGTACCAGTTTGAAAAGCAGTCGGTTGATGCTTCTGCAGACGTTGTTATTTGTATGGGGAACAAACCATTTGCAGAAAAAACTGTAGATGTGGATAAATCATTGCCTTCAATGTTTATGTGGTACCCTGACAGATTTTCTTTTTGTGAGTATTTGAGTTTGAGATTGGTAATTATTGTTGTACTTGTATTGTAGTTCTAGTGGAATTTAAGGAGTTCCTCCTCACTCACAGTCCAGATCAGCAGAATGTCATTGGAATGCTAATAATGCTTCATATGCTTTGTGGTGCAGGTAGATAAGTAGCTCTCCTGTAGAGGAAAAATGTGTGAGATCAGCTTTTTTACCCCCAATGTAGAAAAAAAGCTCCTTCTGCGCATGTTGGGGTTGCCTAAAAGGAGCAGCCAGGTGCTAACCTGGATGGGTGATGTGGGTATCCCAGAAGGGTCTGTGCTCCCATCCTTTCTTTATTGCCGTGGTGATAAAGACAGAAGAGTAAGGTGTTCACTTCTTTTTTTTTCAAAAGAAGGTCATTTTTACTTTACATAAAAGGGTTGTGTAATTTTGGGAATTCAGTGGCTGTTTTCAGATCTACGTTATGGGCTTAGTCACTCTAGTGTGTTGCAACAACCCATGAGACATTTTGGTGTGCTGGATTGCCATCGATTTTTATTGTACCTCATACACACCTTGCCACGCATAGCAACAAACTACTGTACACTGCGCTTCTCGTGCTATGTTGAAGAGCCCAACCCATCACAACCCAAATGGTGATATGCTGCCATAGTTGGAACAGGCCCCAAACTGCTGCATGTGAGTGGGTGCCTAAAGTATCACTTCATGAAATACAAGCTTCCCACCTAAATCCAGTCTAATTGGGATAAAAATAATGCTTGAAAATACTGCAAACATTTTAATCACAGAGCTCACACCGCTGTGCTCTGCATAGTATATTTCCCCAACAAAAACATAAAAGAATATTGTTGCTGATCAGAGACATTATGACATAAATGTATCCTTTCCCCTGCCCATCCCCCCAGTAACCTGCTGCCTATCAGCATCTAATGCACACAATACTCACAAAACCATACAAACATTACAACAAAACTGCAAGCAAACTGTGCGTGCAGGAGACTCCTAAATTCCAATTAAATAACAATTGAAGTAGCCCCAATGGCCTTATTGGCTTTCTTACATCACAAAAGGGGAGAGTAAATTACTGTGGAGAGGATATTGTTGTAGCAATCAGTGAAGACTGGATATAGGGGACACCAGCTTATAGATAGGAGTTTTTTCTTAGCAGAGTGCATCACTGTATCAGTGTGTAACTCCCCCAACCCCTTCAGCTTCCTCCTTGTCTTTAGCTACCAACTCACACGCTACGTATTGTTGATATGTTGCTTAGCAACGACGGCCAGCGTGCTCCGTTGTTCCTGTGGCAACGGACGTAAACATCAGGAAAAGACTACAAACGTGAAAACTTTTCTAACATTGCTCACCTGTAAACCTCCGGGTGCACTTCATATAGAAAACCTCCCTGTTTCACAGACAGTTCTCAAAGATGGTGATCGAGACTTGCAACGTGAAGGCTACTCAGTCTGAGCATTCCAAGATGAAAGGCAACACATCTTCCTCTGAAGGGTTCACAGTTAAAGCTATGATGAAGAATTCAATTGTAAGTGGTAAATTCTGTGTTTTCAAAAATTTTGGAACAAATTCAAAATAATTATGGGAGAGGATGATTTTCAGCTGTTCTGATAAAACAGGTGTAGGAAGTCAGAAGAAACCTGTAAATTAATAGAACATAAGGGTAGCACAACATAAAGGTTCATGTTGTTAAATGTATTAGATACAAAAATGCCATTAGGACTCATTCAAACAAGCGTGGTGCATAGACGCACACGTTTCCATGGAAATTGTAATATCACGCCACCCACCATACCCACACACTCCAGCGCGATGCACACCCATTCTATGCTTTTTATACACACACGTGTAATGTGCTGAATTCACTGCCCATGTATGTATTGCAATGTGGGTGGCAGTGCATGTGAGTTCTATATAACCCCATCAATCAGATGTTTTAATGTGTTAAAAATGCTCTGAAACGTCTGTAAAAAAAATAGCTAAGATTGGAGCGAATGAGTCCGTTGGTTGTGCGGACGGCAGGAGGCAGCTGTGTTTTCTAGCAGTATTCCAGGGGCTCCATATAGTTTCTGAGAGGTATTTTCCCCCTCTGCCACCCTATAGACTTCAATTGAAAGAGAGTACAACCTGGAAATCCAGGTGTGCTTGGAAAGACAGCCAGGTGCATTGGTAAGCCAGATGTGATTGGAAGGGCAGCTGGGTGCATTGGTGGCTTACATGTGACTGAAAAGGCAGACAGGTGAATTGGTAGGACAGATGAGGATCAAGGAGCAGCCAGGTGCAGTGGTAGGTCAGATGTGGTCGGAATGGCAGACAGGTGCATTGGTAGGGTATAAGAGAAACAAGGAGCAGCCAGGTGCATTGCTAGCCCAGATTTGGACCACAAAGCAGCCAGGCGCATTGTTAGCCCTAATATTGTTAGAAAGTATGGTGCATTTGTAGGCCAGGGGTTGATATAATAGGGGTCTGGGAGGGGGGCTTATTTGATATCTGGAAGCTACCTTGAACAAGTGGGTCACCAGATGTTTTAGATTGTAAGCTCTTATAGGCAGGATTCTTTACTCCTCCTGTGTCATTGTTTGTATCTGTTTGTCATTTGCAATTAGTTAATATAAAGCACTACATATTATGTTGGTGCTTTTGAATACAGTTTTTTAATAATAATAAATAATAATAATAATAATAATAACATATCCACAGTGGGGACACAGACAGCAATATAAACTTGTATTGTACAGTGCTGCATAATATGTTGGTGCTATATAAATGCTGTTTATTATTATTAATAATAATAATAATAATAATAATAATATTTATAATAATAATGTCTGCCCACCAACACCTTGCAAATGAGTACAAATGGACACCAGCACATCTGTGGGTACAGTAAGTAAAAAGAAGTGATGTCATTCCCCTTTCTTTCACCAGCTCAACTTCCTGTTAAAATAATGGGGGAAAAAAAGAAACTTTTAAAAAAGCCCAAAACAGATATGTAAGCCTTTGCAAACGTCTATATAGAGATTTGCACTTTATTATTGTTATTATTCTTAATAATATTGTTAGAAAACTGCATTTAAAAGCACCAACATTTTTTGTAAAAAAATTTTTAAAAAAATGGTTGGTAAGTATTAAGTAGTAAAGAGTAAGCCTAGCATGTGTGACAACACATTAGGAGCATGTTTCTAGGTCCATCTGGCATAAAGGAACAGGCACCTGCTAACTTTCTAGAAAATTTCAATACTCAAAACCAGTCTCCACCTGAATTTTTTTGAGAATAATTTTACTAAAGTGAAATGGAGCTAATAAAATTTCCCATCACTTTGAATGATCCTAATCCTTGATATGGGTAAACCTGTTTCCAGTTTTTAAGGGATCCTACTGGTTTAGAACAAAAGAGGTTGCCATTGGCTTTTTTCAAGGTGCATCTTTTTCCTAAGATTTTGCATAAATTGTATAGCATTGGCCGGTTTTGTAGCTTTAATTGCTGGATAATAATAGAAGTAGACTCACATCACTACTCTATAAAGCCAATGTAAATCATACAGTGTATTATATTTCTGTAATAAACTGTTCTTCCAGTTTCATGTACCTTAATGTTTCCAAATTGTGAAAGAAGTATAAAACCATTATGTATAGGTCTTACCATAGTAAAATTTAATTATTTAATTTATCATTCCAGAAAGCAAAGCTTTGATACTAGTAATTTGTAAAAAAATCTGAGTGTTTGAATTTATTTTAATTCATCATTCTGCATTTGGCTGCAGGCTTTTCTGTGAAGGAAGTGCTTGACATTTCTATGAAGTAGTAATGGTGGGTTCTAAATAGACGTTACCGTACTGGTCATACAACACAGCAAATGTCAAAAGAAGTTCACTCAGTTCCAAACACATAAATGATGAATCATTTTTCAACCAGAAAATATGGTAGTTATAACTCTTTAAAATACACAAGATCATGTGTGTACAGTGTTATTATATCAGATTTATTGCAATATAGAATGTTAATACCCTTTTCAGAATGTGAATCATAGATCTGTGTGTATACCACTTTTGTGTCAGTATATTGTTTACTACATCTCAGAGGACAACACAATTTAGATATATTTATTTAATAGGGCTTGTGTAATAAACAGAATAAATAATATATTGTCATTCTAGTCTAAAGAGGCATAAAACAAAAGGATCTCTCTGCAAGTAAATAATCATAAAATGGTAACTTTCCTATTTTTTCCCAGCATTTAAATCCATTTAATGCATATCAGTTACATTTTTTGTAGCACATGGACCAATATAGCATAGGATTATTTGTAGAGGAAACAAGAATAAACGTAGAGCTTGGACTGTTGCTTTAAAAAAACCTTGAGCTACATACATACATACATACATACATACATCTTACCAGTATGTTATGGTGATTACATCAAGAGGTTAGTCAAATAATAGACCTTATTCATTTTTTAATTGTATTATAGTATTATAATCTTCTTTATCCAAGAAAATACAATTTAAAAAGCTCACATAAAGCTAAAAGATTAATTTACTTAGAGCACCACTGGTGGTCCACAAGCAAATTTTGGGGGTCCGCGGCTCTGGTCAGTGCACCCCTGAGCGGGGTCAGGAGAAGGACCCCACTGGGGGGACGCACAGGCCAGAAGCGCGGACCATGTAACCCAAGCAGTTCCTAGGCTCAGGGAGGTGGGCGGTCTGTGTCTCTGCACACAACCCGCCCACTGTCCCATTGCAGGCTCAGATCTGATCGGAGAGTGGGCGGGGTTATGTCATAATGATGTCACTCTGGGGGAGGGTTATCCCCCTTTGAGTGACACCCGGCTCCCCACGTATGCACGGTCGGGAGCCAGTGATTTTAGTGGCCTGCGGACCTGAAAAGGTTGGGGACCGCTGACTTAGAGGATGTGTTATAAAATAGTGCATTTGACATGTCCATATTTGATATTTGTTTTCATATGATATATGGTCTCTGTTTATTATTACCTATGTAACAGCTTTGTTCTGTTCATACAATAAAATATTTGTGATTACATGATCTCTTTTTTGGTGATTAGTAATAGGAGACTGTAAGAGAGTTAACCTATTTTAATAAATATTTTTTCATTTTTCATATTTTCATTTTGTCCATTTTAGTATGGCTAATCTTTCCTGGTTTACAAAAGCTCCAACTAAAAAGACCAGGCATTTTTTTTTCTGTGTTACCACAGACTGATTTTCTGAATGCATTTTCTTCACTTTGCACAGCTGATTAAGGTCAAAGCAGGTAGGATGCATCGCAGTACAGAATACACTACAGTTCTGAGAGCATATTCCTAAAGTTTATTTTTTAGTTTTTAATTAGTTTTCACTGTGGTTGTTTCCAAAATGAAACACAGGGATCAATAAAAAATATTTGTTTAAGCTATTGTGAGGTAGACCCTCTGACAAGTGTTTATTGGTGTGTGTCCCTCTTGAGAAGTTTCCTCTTACTCCCTCTATCCAGGTGAATGGCAGCATACGTATTTTGTGGCATATTGGAGCAAATTGGTGGTAAATAATAAAAGTTGGCAAAATGCCACTACAAGTTTCAAATGCATAAGGCGGATTACTATTTGATAGTCAATTCATGTAGACATCAAAAAAGGAGCTAAGCAACAAACTGAACTGGACTATTTGTAAAGCCTAAAGGAATAGTAACAACCTTAGGGTTCTGGTTAAATTGTGAACTTGGTCACTTGATAAGGTTGCTGGATGACAAGTTGCAAGCAAGCAAGCAATATCTGTTATGTACATTATTTGGGTTCCTGATGAAATAGTTACTTGAACATGGTGGTCTCCAAGTAATGCTGCTTGTGTTTCTCGATGGTTGACAGGCTTTATTCATCTTGATGATGAATGGAGTTGTCATTTACACGCAGCAGGAGAAAACACACTAATGGACGTTGGTGATACTAAAATGCATAGAAATGTTCCATGTGCATGCTGATGTCCAATAATGTGCCTGTCAAACATGCAGAAATGCACATGGGAGTAGCAGGCAATGAGCTGCACCTGAATAAACTTATCACCTATGAACCATCCCTTTCTTCAGCTTTGAAGACCCATCATATTACCAATTAAAAGTTTATTCAAGTAAATATCAGTCAGTAAAAATGTAAATTGTTTAATATGAAAGAGTATTTTTTGTTTTTTAACCTTAACATTTTTGGTTTATCAATTCCATATATTATTACTGTTCTACAAGCACCAAATAAATTCAGTAGTAGGTTACAAATGCAATCAAGGGAATAAACATGTTTTAACCCTTCTCTACACTATCTAAAGGTACATTTACATACACTTTAACAAAGCTTTCAGCGAGTATCTGGATAGGTCAATGAGTGATACATTGCAGCTTTCCTCCTTAAGGCTATAACTGTTTAAGTTATGCTTTATGTGTACTGCAGTGGGAATGGAACAGGAATGTGACTCATTATTTGCATGATCTGGAAAGTGGGCCCTAAGGTTGTAACTTTTCTGGGCAGAGTTGTTGGGAATTCTAAGCCTGTAGAATCATAAGCTTAGGTCTTCCCATAACACCAGCTCAAATTTCTCATTGCTGGGGGATCTGGTGTATCCAAGTAACACTGGGTTAAAAAACAGACCCTGGCAGGAAGGCACTAGCATCCCATTGATGTATTTTTAGACCGAATGTTCAAGAATGTAATAATGTGATAGTCTCCAGCATGACCCATTCTTTGAGGAACAGAATGATCTGCCTCCTAATCTTCTCCCTTCTTTTAATGCCAACTGGCTTATCAGAAAAGCCATGTGAACATTGTAGGACAGAATTAGTTATGTTGGAGGGTTTGTAATATTCAGCGGGGTAAAATTAGCAAATTAGAGGATTCTATATTATTGTAAGACAATCCTTTTGACTAACAAAATTGTAATGGAAAAAAACAGTTAGTTTACTTTTAATCAAAGTATTTGATTTTTGCATTTTATGATTATTAAAAGGTACATTTTAATAAATATTGAATAAAAATACATTTCTAATGGAGAAAAATGCAGGTATATGCATGTTTAAAGTAAGTCCATGTATGTGTAAATGTGCAGAATTTACATGTCATACCTGTGCAGTAAAAGGAAATAGTCCAACAAAGAATATATTGACAAAAATGATTGCACAAGTATAATTCCTCTGGTTTACTGTATTGTATGTTTAATTAGTGGTGTACCAGCTGTCAGAATCATTGCCAGAAGCTGCAATAGATTATTGATGCTGATAATAGAATGACAGTGTCTATGCTGATGTACTATAGAAATGATGGTGGCTGGCCAGACGGAGTATAACTGAGCAGATAAAGGGAAACCAAATCTGGATAAATGTAGTTTTCACACTACTACCATTATTTACCATACAAGCATTTAAATAACCATTTTTTGAATGAATTATTTTCTACATTTTGTCAATCTGCTGATTAAAATGATATCACAGAAATGTGACTTATATGTAACATTGTGGAACTGTAAAGCCTGTCCATTTGACTTTAGAAGAACTTTTTTTTCAAAGCTACACTGCAACACATACAGATCAAAATTGAAGAATAAAGTGGGATAAAATCTGGTAGGTTTGGGGAGAACACAAACTAGGACTATGGCTCCTTTTGAACAGTTTTGTGATCTCTAAAAATCTGAATAGCTGCTGTGCAGCCATGTCATTAATTTTTTTAGTAAGCCCCTAAAGGAAAATATTGCAACCTGCTTGCTGTTGGACAACACATCGTTGCTATGACCTTCATGTTAAGTTTTGCAAAAACGTATACATGTTTAAAATATGCAGTGGAGCCAGAGGTGTCTTATTTTTTCTGCCTATGCTGTAGTGCAAGTCAATAATTGGAAAACAAACATGATTTTGTTTAGCAGTTCATTTGAATGGTGCTCCACTTGCTTTGGAGTTTGATTTGGTTTTGATGTAGAAGAAAAATTGCAGAATTTGAGTCTATAATCCTAATTGAATCTGTTTCTGCATACTAAATTTATATACCTTCTTCATAGTACACACATTAGGATTTCTCCTACAAAGCCTGATTGTCTATCTGTGTGATATGTGTTCTGTATTTCAGTGAAAAATTAATTAACAGTATTCAATAAATAAAAAAAGAAGACAAAGTAAGACTAGTAGGATTTTATATATTAGCATATTTAGTAGTTTCTCCTTGGGGCAAGATACCAGTTGTTATTTATGTTTCTGTCTTTTGTAATAAGTTACTTTACATTACCAATGTTTCATTTGCAAACAGCTTTTTTTTCTCGGTTTGCTAAAACCCTTCTATGTATTTTCCATTAAAGATGTCACTTGCCAAAAGCTGTCATAAATCCACAGTCAGTCAAATTTATCAGAGTGCTTCTATAAATACTGTTACAATACACCTTGTCTTTAATTAATAAATTTGAGTGAGGTACATCTGACCTTGGTTGATAAATTGGTCCATTGGATTCTTTTTTTGTTTTTTTCCCTCATGGTGGGAAGAATCATCTTAAACCTCATTAGTGGCTTTAGACATTAATCTTTAAAAGACATGTATTTCATGGAGGAAAATATATTATATTTTAGATGATGCATATGGCATAGATTTGGAAGTGTAGTTGTTATTTTAGTTTGGAGTATATGCATATGTCTTTCTGCATGTCTGTTCTGTTTGTTTTCTTACATCAGATGCTTAAACCTCTTCTTAAGACAGACATCAGCCGTTTTCAACTTTCAAAATTACAAGTCTAACCTAAGAGGGAGAAACTCAAAGTGAATAAACAAAATTTAATAAAGTTAGTTAAATGTATTTAGTCTCATCTGTGCATCCTTCTGGTCCTGAAATTCCTCCTTTGTTATCATGTGGTAAATTTCCATGCCTTTTGGGTTAAATGCTACTAGTGGAGGTGATCCCCACTTACCATAATTTTGTCCAATCATAGTGCTCTTATTGGTTACTAAGGCTTTCTCACTGGTCAGGGGAATTATAGGTGGGAGCTTAGCCACAGGAAATTTAGTTTTGTGAAACTAGGATGAGAGAAGTCAAAGTTGTTGTAAAGGCTAAATGCATGGTAATGACGGGTACTTTTTGTTCCAATCTATTATTTAGGACTTTATCTACTCAAAAAAACTGTACATATCTACTCTAAAAAACTGTGCTGATGAAACTGACCTCTTCTTTTTCATGGCTCCCATGCTGATTCAATGGCTGTTAGTGCAGTTAGTTTTTAAAGAAATTTGTATATATTTTTGAAATGCATGAATGGGCAGATGTCATTCTGGATGAGTGCACATTTTATTCAAATTGCTATCACATGCAAATTTGCATAGGTAATGTATTTGGAATACTGAGCATCCATGATTGAATAAACTGAAATTCAATAAAGGAAAGCTGGCCAAAGACAGTTTAGGCTGTGAATGAAATTATTGAATAATGTTGGGCAGGAAATATTCAGTTTGAACACTTCCTTACTGATTAGAAATACCAGAATCTGAAATCTGTGATCCAATTTTCTTTTTTTTTTCTCCTTTCACTAATAAAGGGAACAATACATAGGGGCATATGTAGCAGGAACAGCTTTGGGCATGGGCATTTTAAAAGCCATGAGAGCTTGGGCATGTGAAAAGTCACATTTCTGGCTCCCCACTATTTATGGAGCTTTCTTTGCTTCATAAACAAGGTGCGCAGCCTCATTGTACACTCTGTTCCCTACCTAACACATACATATACATATAAAAAAAGAGTACCCAATTGCACAATTTATCTTTTTCTATATGAATGATTAGTAGTGAAGGACGTCCTGACAACCTAGGCTTTTTTCAATTTCTAATTTTACAAATTGTAACATTTCTTAACTTCCTTTATCTTGGTATATACAATACACTTTTGAGTTACTCTGCTCCAGTCTTTTTCTTAACATTACCTTGTGTTAACAGAAAAAGTTTATGGAATATCTGTTTTTTCAGGTAGTTATCAACAGTTCGTGAGACAATACAAGTCATGTGTTTCTATTTGCTGACATATATAACAGTTGTATGGGGAATTAATAAAAATATAACTGTCTGAAAAAAGATGAAATGACAAAGATAATAAATCAGTCTCAATATGCTTCTGCCTGTCCGTTTCAAAAATGACAGATCTTTTAGCATTTTGAATTTAAGTCACAAACTGATGGATATCATAGAATAAACCATTAGCTTAAATAAATTGATTTAAAGTTACTGCAGTACACATTTAAATGTCTTCGATCAGAATAAGGGCTGTGCAGTGAATACTAAAATGAATATGTTTAAAATATTTCTGACCATGCTAAATATATTTGAAAATATGACATCTGATTTGTGTATTTTCAAATAAAGATACATAATGTGAATGAACAATGATCATAGCAGGGTATTGATCCGAGTATCAGTTAATATTGTAGAAATATAAAGAACTGTGTGTAATTCTCAGTTGTATCAAGATACTATAAACATGCATATTAAAGTAACGCTTCACTGCATTTAGGCCCATATGACCATTTTTTTTAGCAAGGAAAGAATACTATCTGTCCCTCTATGGTTTAGTACCTCTTTGTAAGTTGGGCTTGACTATCTTTGACTCCATGATTGGTTCCACCAATGCATCCCCCCATCTAAAGAAAGCATCTTTGATAGTTGAGGTCTCGCTTGACAGGGATATAGCAGGGAATCTGTAGCATTTACACTTAGACAAAACTGTTACTTTTAAAGTTTAAAAAGGATTACATACTAAACTTTAAATTATTGTCGGTGGGGTAAGTTGGGGCTATGTATTATATAGAATACAGGCATGTACATAAGAGCTATCACATGGTATCTGCTTGATACCCAAGTTTTAACATTCAGTGCCAAGTTATATAAACATTTTCTCTTCATAGTCTCCTGTTTATTAAAAAAATATCAGATGGGTATGAATACCTTTTTATAACTCCTTGCATATTAAGGATTCTGACTTCCATGGAGGTTCCTAGATGCAACATTATGCTGATAAATAGATGTGAGCAGAACACAGATAATGCAGAAATATATAAGACAATGTACAAAGGCCACAGGTTTATATCAGATTTATATACATATTAATATTCATATTATAGCAACAGGTTTGTCAGATCAGAAGCAAATGAGATATACCAAGCAAAAACACCCATGTTTTCTTTCAGGTTTACTAAAAAAGTTACACAAAAATATGCAGAATTTCCTAGTGAAAGCTTCGTTTTTTGCATTTAAGTCCAACCAAAGATACTTATATACACAAGGTGGCAGAATATCCCAAAACATTGGGGACTTATTGGTGCCTGCACCAGATGATTATAATGGGGTTAATTTTATTGAAGGAGTTTAGGCTGTTTACTCAATTAATTTACAATCCCATTGCAAGGCATAAGTCACTTAGCTTAAAATATGTGATAAAAATTCACTTTCCAAAGAATATCTAATCACATACAAAAAAAGGAAAAAAAACTAGGGTTTTTGTTTGTGCATGATTGTATATTTAGTCAGTAAAGCTTCATCTCATTCATTAAGCTCAGTAAAATATCCCCTTGCAAGGGGAACATTCACTTTTAGTATTAAAAATAATAGTTCCAGTTTTTTCCAGTTCTCTTTCACTAATGTCCAAGAGTTGTATCAGACCGGTGATTCTGCCCCTGGTGGCACATTGTGAGCTGGGGAATCATCTAGGCCAGGGGTCAGCAACCTTTACTATCAAAAGAGCCATTTTGCCTCCTCTTCCACTAAAGAAAAATAGTCTGGAGCCGCAAAACATAACACAGTTTATAAACTTTTAAAAGTTTTAATATTTTTTTAATTTTACCTGTTACAACAAGTGTGCATGTGTAGGCCTACTTTGAAATAAATTAAACACTGAACTATGCCCCTAGAAGCCTCCAGCTTCTAACGTATCATCCTGTTACATTAGAAGCTGGAGGCTTCTAACGTAACAGGGTAGATTTTTTTGATGGGCAGAGTTCTTTATGTTCTGACGATGCCTTAGCGATGAAATTTTAAGGGGTGTTAGCCACAGGTGTCCCTCATTTACAGCTTTAATTTTGTTCACCTGTACCCCCCAATCTTGAGTAATTGGGATTCAGGTGCTAAAAGCCTCCAGCAATGTGTAACAGGGTAGATTATTTTAATGGGCAGAGTTCTTTATTTTCTGACGATGCCTTAGCGATTCAATTGTAGGTGGTGTTAGCCATAAGTGTCCCCCATTTGCACCTCTATTTTAGTCACCTGTACCGCCTCCCCCCGTTCCAGAGAAATTGGGGTTCAGATGCTAGATGCTTCCAGCAATGTGTAACAGGGTAGATTTTTTTGGTAGGCAGAGTTTTTATGAATTTTTAGGAGGTGTTAGCCACAGGTGTCCCGTACTTGCACCTCAAATTTTTTTCACCTGTACCCCCGTTTCCAGATAAATTGGGTTTTAGGTGCTAGAAGCCTCCAACAATGTGTAACAGGGTAGGGGTCTTTTGATGGGTGGAGTTTTTAGGAGGTGTTAGCCACAGGTGTCCCCTACTTGCACCTCTAATTTTGTTCACCTGTACCCCCTTCCTGTTCCAGAGAAATTGGGGTTCAGGTGCCTCCAGCAATGTGTAACGGTAGATTTTTTTGATGGGCAGAGTTCTTTATGTTCTGATGATAGCCTAACAATTAAATTTTAGGGGGTGTTAGTCACAGGTGTCCCCCACTTGCACCTAAATTTTTGGTTTTGTACATCTCCCCATTCCAGAGGAATTGGGGTTCAAAGGAGGAGGGTCATTGTACATGCCCCGTGGTAGATTTAGTTCACTGGTAGATTTTTTTCATTAGAACACCGGATAGGGAATCCCCCTCCTCCGCAGTGTCTTGGGAGGAAGGGGATCCCCCATCAGAGATCTCCCCGCTGCAGCCGAAGGGAGCCACAACAAGGAGGCTGAAGAGCCGCATGCAGCTCCGGAGCCGCAGGTTGCAGACCCCTGATCTAGGCAAAACAACTATTGCCTTTAATGTAAATATTCTCTTGCTGGCCTAGAATTCTGTAGAATTTCACACTCAAAAAAAATAAAGGCAGATGCACTTTGGGAATATATAACGAGTGCCAAGCCTAAAACAATAGTCTAATCAAAAAGAAAAGAGAAAAAAGGCTCTTTTTAGGGCACCTAGGATTGTATAGAAACAGTTTACATTTTGAGTTCAACAAATCATTAAAAGCCTAAAACAGAGTTTATAAAGAAATAAACTAAGTCTATATAACACTATAGCATATAACACTCTATATAACACTATAGTCTATAGAATATAAAAAATTGACTAGAAAGGTTGTTCACAAAAAAATCCCACTTGGAGGCGTGGATTGAAGAAGGGTGTTATACTGTATCCTAAACCTAACGCGTTTTGCCCGCAAGAGGCTTTATCAGGGGATCCCTGAATAACCTCTCTGGGACTATAAAGGTCAAAAAAACATTAAATTAGATTCCAGATAATCATTGGGATAAATAATTAATAAGTTCAACAACATGATACATGATAACATCATAATTAGTAAATGCAAGCAATCTTCTGTGTATTATATTATGCAACACATAGAATACAAGGCATTAAATAATAGCGATATAGGAATCTAGGTTTCCAGTTGAGAATACAATAATAGAAAAAAACATTTATGCTAAAAGCTTGAATGTCAGGACAATAGATGTTTGTTTTTATATACAACTGGGTGAACCCATGCAGGGGTTAATTTTTTTCTCCTCTCTCCATGTATTCAGGAGGAGTAGTTTATTCTATTTCCTCTGCACTTCCGCCATCCGGTGGGCAGAAGTGATGTATCACATTCTTCAACTCTCAATGACCTACTTCCTCCGCACTTCCGCCGTCCATGGTTTCATGGCTTAATTTCCTCTTCCTTCTTTTTCCTTTTTTCATATATATAAGGGCGTATTGTGAGCAGCACTACTCCTGCCTATGTGGAGGTCTGCTGACAGGCTGCCCCTTTTCCTCTTCGTAATTTTTAAAAGTAAGTCTTGTTATCAACTTTTCTTCCTATGATGCTATTTATCATTCTCCTTCTTTGGTCCTTTTAACCACATTGAATATTTAATATTTTCCTTACATCTTGGTTCATTTATTTATTTTTCTTTAATGGTTTCCAATTGCCTCTTTTAATTTTTAGGCAAAACCAGCTGGGTGTTTTAACTACTAACATCTGTTCTCGGATACATCCCTCCTTCCATTCAAGTTATAACCACCAGAAATATGTACTTTGGTAATCAGAAGAAATGTAGTTTAGGGAGGCATATTTGGGCTGCTTTCATTAAGTAGCAACACTAAAGTCTCATCTCTTTAGAAAAATCTAACTGCTGATAAGCACTAGATAT
Source organism: Pyxicephalus adspersus (assembly GCF_032062135.1). Lineage (NCBI taxonomy): Eukaryota > Metazoa > Chordata > Amphibia > Anura > Pyxicephalidae > Pyxicephalus > Pyxicephalus adspersus. Next base: position 95,403,997 of record NC_092861.1, read on the forward strand.
TTCATTACCTTTTACATTACCACTTTTTGCACTCAATATGGCCTGAACTCTCAATCAGGAGGGTAAAACAAATTATCACATTTACTGTCTTGCTACCATCTAGGAATACCTCCTGTTAATGATCTTCTCTATGCTCCTATACAAAAATTTCTGTGAGCCCCTATCACAAAACAAACATCACAAAATACTTTTCAGTTAAATGTAAGCGTCAATCATTTTTCTCTGACATGGTTGAAACCTTGCAAGAACTTTATTGATAGTTTTATTTCCCTGACATGTTTTTTAAGGCAGTCAGCATCTACTTCAACCCATTTAGGTTATTTCAGTGGTTTCAACAGTGAAGGTTGTGCATTCATATGTAAGTACATTACATATGAATGCACAATCATTTTAATTAAGCAAGTTTACATACCATCTATTGTCCGGACATTAAAGCTTTTATTATAAATGTTTTTTTCTATTATTTTATTTTCAACTGAAAACCTAGATTCCTATATTTCTAATATTTTATGTCTTGTATTCTATGTGATGCATAATATAATTCACAGAGGATTGTTTGCATTTACTTACTTACTATGATGTTATCGTGTATCATGTTGTTGACATTATTAATTATTTATACCACTGATTATCTCCAATCTAATTTAATGTTTATATGACCTTTATAGTCCCAGAGGTGTTATTCAGAGATCCCCTGATGAAGCCCCTTGCGGGCGAAACGCATTGTGTTTAGGATACAGTAAAACACCCTTCTTCAATCCATGCCTCCAAGTGGGATTTTTTTGTGAACAACCTTTCAAGTCAAAGCGTTACCTTTGTAATCCAGAGCTTTATTTAAATATTTCTAAAGATATATTCTTTCCTGTTGCAGTTATTTTTTTTTATCAAGAATGGATTCCTGTTGTTTAATGTTTCTCAAAGGTACATAAAATTTCTGCTTGTCTGTGAATATACACCAATATTTTGTCTATATTATAATAAAAACTGTAATATTTCATGTTGAGGTTAGGTTTGTAGGTTATAGGTTTGTTTTTTAGTTTTTACCCACAAGCTATAAGTAAAGGTTTCTTTTTTGAAAGCAAAGTTTTGTGTTTTTTTGTATGCATGAAAAAGAACAGAAACATTTGAACTTCTTTTTATGACCAAACAATCAGAAAACCATTCAACCGTTCATGTTCAACGGCTGTTCTTCCATCCTGTCCCATGAGAATTCATATCAACTGTCATGAAATGTTGAACGAGCTGAAACCATACAGTTCCACCCTAACTAGTAGAAATACATATGCTGCAAAAGTTATAATGGACAGCACTTTGAAATATTTAAGCTTAAAATATTATGTACAAAGAACTGTTAACTTTGGATGTAAACATTTTATGTAAAAGGACTAAGAGTATTTACAAGTATGTATGTAGCAGTACCCATACATTTATATATTTTTTTTTAATTTTATATTTATTTAATTTTACTTTGCTGTCAGTTGCTGCTTGTCAGATTCTGTGTTAAAAGGGGACCAAAGCGTCATGCTTGGGGAAGAACTTACTAAAGTTGGATTTCAGAGAAACCATAAAATTGAAAAATTGCTTTTGCTCTACTGTCATTATCTCTTAACACCTTTCTATGCTAATCTGTGAAATAAATAAAAAATCTGAAAAAAAAGTTGATGAACTTTTACCCGCTCGATATTCAGGTACCTTTTTTATATTAGAAGTTTATGTCAACAATATTGCTCATGTTGGGGTTGATTTACTTAATGAATAAAGTCTGTTCTCTTATCCTATTAAATATTTTTCTCCCAAATATTTTTTCACTTATGATGGATAGTTCAAGTCAGGAAAGCCCTATGTTCACTAACCTAAGCATAATATTCTTTGCAAAGTGAATATTTACTTTGCTAAGTGAATAGCCTTTCCTTAGTTAAAAAAAAAAAAAAAAAAACATTGGGAGACATTTAGGCTTACATGTCACCTGATACTACAATGAAAGTTCATCTTGAGTGGAAATCTAGCATAAGCAAAGGTTTCTAAAGATGCTGTTTTTCCTAAACAACTGACAATTAGTGACAGCTACTGTTTACTATGAGGGATGACGCAGCAAGGTGCCCCAACCCATCATCCCCTCCTAATGGAGCAGAACAGTGCCCTGTGCTGTGCTTGTTTGTTCCTTCTGATGCCCAAGATGCTTGTTAGCAATTGTTTTGTGCAAACATGTTAGTGCAACCATACAAGGCTTAGCTTAGACTACTACTACTGCTCTACTGGTGCATTGTAATAGTAGTATTAGTAGTTTTTTATTTTACAGCATATTAGTATCGTATCTCTAATAGTTTTTAGTGTGTGCAATTTCTGCATCTTTTATAAAACCTTTCAATGTTTTGTATGGCAATGTTTCAAATGTAATATTATTTTGGTAATTTTTCATTCTGAAAAAAGATTGTGTACATGCTAGAATTAGGTATGTGTTTAAATTGTATACATTTTTGAACTTTTTATATCTCATTTCTCTGAAGCTTCACAGTGAGCCATCGTATTTCTCAACATTTCTCCTGAAGAAATTCTTATTGAAATAAAATTACAGTGAATATCTAAATTCATGTTACACTTCAAAATATTACAGAGATCTGTATAAAGAAAATGTTTCCTCAAGTGTTCATATTTTTATTGTAGAATGCTATATTTTTCTCTCTTTCTAAGCTTAAACAAGGATACTTTGCAAGAAAATGCAAAAAAAAAAAAATGCTTTGTAATTGCAAATTAATATTGTAATATTGTATTAATTTGTAATTAATTGTTGTCTGGCTTCTTTCATATGACGCTATTGCATATTCGAAATGAACATTTATATTACCTCTCCTAATGTGTTACTCCACAGTAGTGTTGACGTTCGAATTCGGGTTGTCCCTATATTGGACCCGAATATGGCTGTTCGAATTCGGATAGACCCAACCCGAAAAAAACGGGATGCGACAGCAAAAATTCGGAAAAAAAAAAAAAAAATTAATCTTAAATTAATTTATTTGTATGTGTTTTTTTTTTAACTTGTTCTTTTTTTATTTTTTACAGGTTATCCGACAATGACATTATGAATCATAATGTCATTGTGGGATTCCCGGACCGTGGGAACTTTGAAGTCACAGCTAATTGAAAGCACGTGTCTTTAATTAGCTGTAACTGCCAGCAATACAGGGCAATAGGGGTTGAATGGAGATACAAATCTCTCTTCATTACCTCTACTGCTCTGTGATTGGCTGGGAAATAGGAAACCCTGATGACAGCTCAACCATCATCAGGATTTCCCTTTCCTCAGCCAATCAGGGACCAGAGCAATCAGCGGAGCTTTACTATGCTGACAGCTCTGCTCCCCTGATTACTCCCGCAGCCCTAGAGGAGCTGTGACATGTATTACTGATACAGAACACATGTCACAGCTTCTCTAGGGCTGCAGGAGCGATCAGGGAAGCAGAGCTGTCAGCATAGTAAAGCTCCGCTGATTGCTCTGCTCCCTGAGGAAAGGGAAAGCCTAATGACAGCAAAGGCATCATCAGGATTTCCCTTTCCTCAGCCAATCAGGGAAGCAGAGCTGTCAGCATAGTAAAGTTCTGCTGATTGCTCTGCTCCCTGATTGGCTGAGGAAAGGGAAATCCTGATGATGCTTGAGCTGTCATCAGGATTTTCTTATTTCTCAGCCAATCACAGAGCACTAGAGATGAATGGGCACAAGTCTCCCCATTCATCTCTAGTGCTGAATGGCTGAGAAATGTAAAACCTCAGCCAGAGCACTAGGGGTGAATGGAGAGGCTTGTCTTCATTTAACCCCTAGTGCCCTGCAATCCCTCTTTGTCAGGAGGATTTCCAGGGCTGTGTTCATTGCAACCCTGGAAATCCTCCTGTCACTGGGATAACCTGTAAAAAAAAAAAAGTTAAAAGTTAAATTACACAAACACACACACATTAATAAAATAATTTAACATTAAAGCCTTGTCCTATTTTTTACTTATATTTTAACCCTTTCAGGGAATGGGTAAGGGGATTTATGTACCCCTGTACTCATTCCCCAGGGTGGGTCGGTGGAGATCTGGGAGTCTCCTTATTAAAGGGGGCTTCCAGATTCCAAAGTCCTGCTAAAAATGTTTATAAAAGCCCCCATTGTTTTTAATGGAAGCTTTTATAAAAGCTTAAAAACGCTTGAAAAAGCCTCTATTGAGTTCAACGGAAGCATTTTCCCGCGTTTATCCAGCGTTTTAATTTTTAAATGTTGCAGATAACGCTCAAAAACGTGCCTGAAGGAAATGTCCTGGTGTAGATTAGCCCATGGGAATGCATGGGGACTTCAAACATGGGCTTTAAAAAGTCTCAGGTTAAATGCTGGGGAAACAGTCCGTGTAGACTAAAGCTGCATACACACGTCCAATAATTATCGTTAGAAACGACCGACGAACGACCGATGAACAACTGATTAACAACTGATTGGCCAAAAAAAAGTGACCAAGGACGCTGACGAACGAGGTTTGTCGTTGGAAATGAACGACCGCCACAGTGGCTCTGATTGGCCGACGATCTTTCACTATCATGTACGGTCGTTCAGTGATCGTGCATGTTTCTGCGGTACACTTTCTCCTTTACGTGTCCCTCCCTGCATCGTTCAAACGATTGTATCTAGCGCGTTGACACTGTTGGTGGATTATATATGAACGATCATATTGTTACAGCATGCACAGAATTGTGTACAATATGATCGTTCTAGTATAATCGCACATAATCGTTGATCGGTCATAATCATTCATTTTCTAACAATAATTATTTGAAGTGTGTACCTAGCTTTAGCTTAATATTGATGTGACAGGTGCTCTTTAATCTTCATGTGAAGTACAGGGGTATGTAATGGTGTTATGTATCTTTTTATAATGTATCTTTTTATGTATCCTTTTACAATGTATCTTTTTACAATGTATCTTTTTATGTATCTTTTTATAACGTATCTTTTTACATCTGTTTGGAGGCTGTAGAAGCTCTACACAGTGCTGAATTTTTCCTCCCATTGACTTTAATGGTGTTCGATTTTGACATTCGACCACCCGAATTTTTTTGCTCTATTCGAGCAAATAGCTGCCGAATCCAATAGTGAGCTATTCGACCAACACTACTCCACAGATTTATACTGAGTTAATATGGTGTAGAGTTTTCATAATCACTGCCACAGAACAAATGAATTGTAATTTTTTCTCTTCATGACCTCGTGTTATAGTTGGGCTCAACCTTGAATTCCTCTGTCACCCATCAAATAAATGATCTGTGAGCTGGTGCCATTGCCTGAGGAAGGAAGCTAAGTAGTTATGAAAGCTGGCAGCTAAAAACATTCATTAGCCAATAATATTATGATGTTTTTTGAACTTCTGTGAGCTTTTTTGTCAAGACATTTTGTTAGAAACACAGCAAAGCTTTCAAAAGCCTTTTACTTTAGTTTGAAGTAGTACGGAGTATTGTAATCAAATAAGTTGTATACACTAGCTTGCTTTCTTTTTTCAAGTACATTTCATTTAATATTAACAATATTTTATTTAATGTCCCACTGCCCTCTGACAACTGTCTTGTTTATCTCTGAGCTTTCTCGTGGACATTTTTACAGAAGTGTATAAATACTTCTGATCAAGTTTGACAATGAAATTGTTAACAGTATTGATACTATGTTCAGTTTACTTTACTTTTTTTGGGTGTTGGGGGGGGGGGGGTTCAAAATAGTGACAAAACAACACATGACAAACTTAGTTTTCTCTTTGGCGTTGCTATAGGTATCCAGTAACCCCTATAATTTTTACAGCTCTTTTCGGTCCTCTTATACTTTATTACAACTTTCTAATGTCCGCCCCCTTAGTACATCCCGTTTTTCCATTGTCTTTGTATTACGCCTCATCTGTCCACTGCCCCTGTATTGTGACCCAACTTTTCAGTAAGTTATTTTTAGTTGGCGGGTGGTGCACCCAGCTAAAAGGGACTGGGGAGAACACTGTATGTTGTTTTCAGCAATATGTTTAGTGGCAAGGTTACTTCTGAAACAAAACTGTGACAGAAAAGCTGAGGTTGAAATACAGGCAGATTGTCAGCCTAGATATATGTACCTACTTCGAAAAGAACTAACTCTTTGTTGAGTAACACAATTCTATAGTTGTAAAAAAAGCCAACAATATTACTAGAGTTGACATTCAAAAATCCAGCAACCTCCAGACCTGAGGTGTGCCAGATTTTTGAAAATTCAGGATTTTTGAAGGTTATACTTGCCTTCACACACAGGCCAGCCTTCCTCTCGCAGCACCCGCGGACATCTGGCGCAGTTCTGGGGAGCAGGCAGCAGGGATGTCTCAACGTGTATTTAGTGTAGCAAGCAAAAACAGCTGTTTCTGCAGAACAGCGCTATCAAAACATCAGTGGCCAAACAGTGTACTGCAGTCCCTGTATTGAAAATGTGCTCTGAAATTCTATCCGGAAAATGGAAAGAACTGGATTATTGATGGCCGGATTTTCGATTGTCAACTGTACTCGGCCTTTCCCTGGTTTTCCTAAAAAATGTACTACACCAGACTGCCCCTTGCTCTCCAGAACATCTCTAGACCCAGAGCTCAGAAGTAGAAATATCCTTTACAGGCTCCCCTTTCATTCCTGGAGCTCCAGCTCACCCACTCAGCACTCCTTTTAGGGAAACCTGTAAAGATTCTTGAATAAAGTCAAAATACTAACGGATCACAAGAAGTACAGTGGCCTATCCCCAAGAGATGCTGCTTTCACCTTCTGCTTTTAAAGTGTGATGGTCCTAGGGAAATCAGATTGTTCAGCACTAGCAGCCACAGCAGGTTATTAGAACATAACAAACAGTAGCAGGAAGGGAAAGAGTTAAAGAATAGTGAGAAGCTGTACATATCATAGCAGTTTTTTTTAATTAAGTACTCAGAAGATAAAAGGATTGACAATAACATCTTCACCCCCTCCCCAATCCACTTAAATTGCCTTTCTCAGACCTCTTACTCACCTCTTCCTGGGCCACCTCACCCCTTCCACTCTCCTGGACAACTCATCTTTCACTCCACTCACTGTGCGACTCTGCCACCTACCACAACACCTTCTAACAACATATCAATCTAACCATGGTCATATCACCTATATTCTGCCTGCTTCAAACCTTAGCCACAGCAAAAAGCTTCCCATCTAATCACAAAACTGTTACCTATCTCACTCCCATAGAACCACAACGCATTTCTCCTTAGCAACTCTACTTGATACTGGCACACTTTTTTAGTATTTTATGTAATCAGGACAACACCATGTAGTAATGGTGTAAAATATCTGGGGAGGTAAATGTAATGTGTTATTTAGAATTAACTCAACCATGTACTTGATGAGATGAGATTTAAGATTGGAAAAGCATGCTGGTATTACTGTGCTCACATTTGTAAATGTGGAGAGTCACAAATAAAATTGTACATAAATTAAATCCCAAGTTTAAAAGCTTTATTTTTAAACCTGAATATCTTTCAAAGGGTACTTTATTCTCTTGGTACTTTCAGCAGCAATTCTTGAAATTCTGCTAATAAACCATTCATGATACGTTTATATTCTACTTAAGCAAAATGTGTAAATGGAAAAATTACATTCTTTTATAATAATTTAAAAATGTATTTAAATGTAGGTATTATATCTAGTTTTTTTGCTCATGGACTTCAAGCAGCTTAATGAAAAATTTTGATAAATTTGTTAGTAAAGTATCAGCTGTATTAGTAGTAGTAAATAGGAAATGAAATTAAATTTCATAGAGTCAGAATAATATTCTGTAGCAAATGAGGATCAATAGTAACTGCAAAACAATTTGAAATATTCTTCTTGAGTTCTGAACATTTCTCTTGAGCATAGAGCACAAAGATGTGCTGACTTTGGACTTCTAGCAACATCAATTGTTTTGTTAACAAGAAATAAATATAAAAACATAACCCTTTTAAAATAAAGATCCCAGTTTCTGTTAAACCTCCCAATAATATTGGCTTATGCAATTTAATGACCCCTTTATGACCACTTCTTTGTGTGTCAATCAATTGTCATTATTGTAAGGGTTGTGTTTTACAACATATCTCAACTAGTTCTATTTGTAAGGCTACGTACACACCTGAAATAGTTATCATTGGAAAACGAATGATTAACGACCGTGCTACGATTATTCACAATTATTTTAAACGATCGTATAGTGCACGATCCTGTACATGCTGTAATGATACGATCGTTCAAATATATTCCACTAATAATGTACACACACTAGATATGATCGTTTGACGATGCAGGAAATGACGTGTACTTCAGAAACATCCACGATCACTGAACAACCGCACGTAATAGCGAATGATTGCCGCCCAATCTGATCCGCCGGGACGGTCGTTCGTTTCCAGCGACATTCCTCGCTTGGCATTGTTGGCCAGTCGTTGTGCACTTTTTTTGTTAATGGTTATCGGAAAATCAGTAGTTAATCATTCATTTTTAATGTACGTACCCTAATTCAGCCGACTGCAGACAAAAACTGTATGAAGTTTCAGTAAAGCAAAGAAAAAAAAATCCTTAAAGTTCCAAAAATGCTGTTTGTGGTGTTTCCATCTCTCTTACAACCATACTCTTGTGAAAGAATTAACGTGGGACTCCAGGAAAAAAAAATCTTAGGATGCTAATTTCATTCTCTGTCTAAATGATCCTAATAATTCCTATTGTTCAGTCAATGCCCTGTTTACCCCCTAAATTTATTACATATCAGATTGAAGGCTAGAGATAAAAATGACTGCTGAAGTTACCGGTTACCCTATTCATTACATATCATGTTATCATATGCCTAAATTTACAAGTTTCTAGCTTGAAGATGACATGGTGGACATGGAAAGCAATGCTTTTCAAGTGAGATGTATTCCCTGTTTCGATTGATTTGATTACCCTCTCATCTACTTAATGAGGAACTTTATAACTTCTGTAGAAAGTACAATGTAAAGTATCAAATGCTTCAAGCATCAATTTTGGGTTATGTTGGAATTTATGTTTCACCCATCTCAAAACTTTATTCTCTGGTGCTAAGCACAGATTGAGTTTAGTATGGGATAGTTCAGACTGGGTCTGTAATCTTTTTCAATATTTTGGGTATGTGTCCGCTTGAGCTGAGTTGAAAAAAAATTACATGGATAGGGGCTTTGTTGGTGTCACGGATAACAGGGAGGGGAGGGAAACAGAAAGGTTATACTCAGGACTAGGCCTCCAATGGCTAGGGAAAAAGGGAATGGTCACCCCTTGCAGACACCCTAACCTAGCCCTAACTCCTAACAGTATGAGTATCCCGATGGTGGGAATACTCATACACAGGAACCTAGGCCCTAATAGCCCTGCATAGCCCTAGGAGTAGTGACTGGCTTGAGACTACTGGTTCCTTCCCTTATGAAACAACCGGTGTCTCCCTGAGGCCTAGTAAACAAGAAAACACCAAAAGTAATTCAAATTATCTTAACCACCCGACCGTTAAACCCGACCTTGGTTCGGGTTTAAAGATTTTGCAAAAATCGATAAACCCGAACTTTGTCGGGTGGTTAAATCCCATCACTTACCTGGTCCCCGCTGTGATGATCTGTTCTGTTCCAGCGTCGATCTCTAAAAAAAAATACTCACCTTCTCCCTGCAGCTCCTCTGGACACGTCTTCTGTCTTCATCCGGCGAGTGCAGTGAGGATCACCGGGGTTTCCCGGTGACGTCGCTGCATGCGTCGGTGCGGGCGGGAGGCGGGGCGGGAAAAAAAGCTGTATTGAGTTCAATACAAAGAAATCCTTATATAATATATATATATAATTGTATTATATATATATTATATATTTTTTTTGTTTTTTACATGATTGTGTGTTTCAAACATTTTTTATATTCATGATATCTACTAGAACCCTGTTCGGACATATTTCTGTAAGTTACAGGTCTACAATTTAAAAAACAAATTTCATGAAAAACATTGTACCGCTTTTGGTACAGAAATCTAGACATCAGTGTAACGCCCAGGAGGTTAATAGCAGATATATAAGCAGGAACTCTGGATAGGACAACACACCAGCACTTCACAACCCAGTAGTGAATATCAATCGCACAGCATGAAGAGTGAGGCCAGACTAAATGGAGAAGCAGTAATGACCACCAGCTGCAGCTGATACAAGGGGTGTGGTCATTACAAACAACAACACAGAAACAAGTAAAAACAAAGAGACTGTCAGATAACCTCATATGCAGCTTGTCTGACAGATCCTCTAACTTCAGTCACGGAAGGGACCGTGACACTTGGTGACCAAGTTTAATTCTCTGATTTGACTCAGTACATAAGCAAATAGATTAAATTACTAAAATAAATTTATTAGGTCTTTACAGGAACATTTTCCTCAAAACAAAAGTCTTGCTTTTTGTCACCTTTGTGGAGGTACATTTGATATGCTCTTTATATTCAATTTACCAACAAAACCACCCACCATTATTTAAGAAAATGTAAATTGATTTGGATATGAATGTTTTTTCTAAACTCATATTTTGCTTTGAACATTGCTGATCCTGATATATCCTAAAGAATTACATCATCTAAAACATGTTTTTTTTTTTTTTTTTTTTTATTTGAAACCATGTAAAATATCAGAAAAAAATAAAAATAAATGGATCCTTTTCTCCCCAACATCTTTGGGGGGATTCGTTGTTCTTAATTTCTTTACCTACTATTAGGCCTAAGAAACTGCACAATAGGCTTGGACTACTGTTACAGACATTTGACCTTATTGGGTAGATATAAAACCTCTCTCATACTTCCCTGTACTAATATAGTCACTCATGTGGCTGCTACATAAGCTGAAACCCCTATAGTATCTTTCTAATCTGGGATAGACAGCCTGATAGAACGGCCCTTGAAGCAATCTTACATTTATTCCTAGAAAGCAAGGTATCTATTTATTTGGGTGGAGACAAAAAAGCTTTCTTTAAGATAGAAGGCTTCCAAACCTTGAAAAATATGGTTATTTTAGAGTGACTCAAAAATAAACCTGAAATCCCTCATGAGAAACTCTTTCTCTTTCTCCAAATTTCATGATATAACAAATTCAGGAATTTACAGAGCCTCCCTTCCTCCTGACACCTTTAGACTTACAAATCCTTGGTATTTTCCAATGGCTAAACTTCCTGCATTATATGGTTCAGTGGGAGAATGATCTACAAGTTATCTGGAAAATGTAGGTGTGGAAGTCTATAGCTAATGATTTATCCCAAGTCTAAAATATTACCAAAGCTAATTTTAAAAAAATAATGAGATGGAATATGGTTACTACACACATAGCTAAATTCTATCAGCATGCTCTGCCTCTGTTTTCAGGTTGTGATCTGCTTGGTGCTATATTTCATGTCTAGTAGCAATGTAGTAGGTAATAAGAGATTTGGAATACATGTCTAAAAATGTACATGCTCCATCAAGCATGTTAATCCAGTTTTATAATAGACTAGCTGATTACCCGGCGTTGCCCGGGTATTTATTTATTGCAATCTTATTTTATAGTTAAAAAAAAAAGTATGTAAAATATAGGCAAAAGGCACACTGTGCTGAGCAATACATACATACATACATACATACATACATACATACATAGATGCAAATACCTCTGACATACACCACAGCGCTGTACAAAGATTAGAGGTGCACTCACATGAGTCTCAGTTATATCTAGCAAGTTTGGTTGAAATGTCTCCATGCGTTTCCGAGTGTTGGTGAAACATACACACATACATCCAAATATAGTCTGACATATATCAGAGCGCTGTACAAAGATCAGGGGTGCATTCACATGAGTCTAAGTCATATGTCTAGCAAGTTTGGTTGAAATGTCTCCATGCGTTTCCTAGTGATCACATACACACATCTGTATATATAACACATACGTACATCCAAATATAGCTCTTACATATAGCAGAGCGCTGTACAAAGATCAGCTGTGCACTTACATGAGTCTCAGTCATATGTTTAGCAAGTTTGGTTGAAATGTCTCCATGCGTTTCCTAGTGATCACATACACACATCTATATAAATAACACATATGTCCAAATATAGCTCTGACATATAGCAGAGCGCTGTACAAAGATCAGTGGTGCACTTACATGAGTCTCAGTCATATGTCTAGCAAGTTTGGTTGAAATGTCTTCATGCGTTTCCTAGTGATGACATACACACATACATCCAAATATAGCTCTGACCTATAGCACATCACTGTACAAAGATCAGTGGTGCACTCACATGGGTCTCAGTCATATGTCTAGCAAGTTTGGTTGAAATGTCTCCATGCGTTTCCTAGTGATGGTGGAATGTAGAAAGTTTGGTTAAAATGTCTCAATGCGTTTCATCTAAATATAGCTCTGATATATAGCACAGTGCTGTACAAAGATGACAGGTGCACTCACATGAGTCTCAGTCATATGTATGGCAAGTTTTGTTGAAATGTCTCTATGCGTTTTGGAGTGATGGTGGAACATACATACATACATACATACATACAATTTCATATATATAGATATTCATAAAAAATCATTTGAGAGAGAAAGACAGGCTTTTGAAGGGCACAATGTGTTTCTTTAAAAGCTAATTTCCCACTTGCTACTTGAAGAGAATTCAAGGTAAAAAATCCAATAGTGATTTTGAAATAATAGAGGCTGGCCCTGCAATTGTTGGTGAAGATGGCTTAATAGTCCTTAAAAAATGATCACGGATAGTATTTGTTTATAGATCAGGGGGTTTAATATCTACCTGAACCGGAGATATATGAAAGAAAGGCGGTATTGGATTGGTAATGCGGTGGATCGCGGGCAGCCATCCAAAAGTAGGGACGGCTGCCCGCGATCCACCAATATACCACTTAAAACCGTTTAAAACGATGCCTTACCCAGCACTTTATACAAAAAACAGCTACTTTTCACTTGTGATCAAGGAAGTGTCTGTATACCAATACATAGACTCTTCTACACTCAAAAGTAATACACTAAGAACTCTTACAACGGCTTATAATTTAGAACATCCATTTTGTTTCACCAGATCACCCATTACCAATCCAATACCTATGGTCATTCAGCCAAGTGTGCCTCATCATAAGAACACGCCTGGAAAAGCTAACACTTTGTTAACTCTAGTCAAACATATTCTGCATTGGATAATTTGCATAACTTTCATTAAACATAGAATCCTGGGATCCACTAGTTAACTAGTCCCTTTAGCCTCCCTTTTTTACTTCTTTATCGCCATCTCTACTTTCTAAAATGTTTTCAATTTTGAATTTCACTATTGCACATTCAATTGGAGTTTGAGACACCTCTTCTATAATAACTTTCTTGTGTCATGATACTAGTATATAAGCGTATTATAACTACTGGCTGAAAAATTTATTCTAGCCCTATTTTTCCTGAGGTTTCCCCAGACATATAGGAATACTTGATATCCATGGCTACATAAAAACTAATGTAGAAACCTATGGTATTTGTTGAGAAGTAGGATTTTTTTTTTCTTGTTAGTTTCTCAGTTTTCTTCCATTTGTCTCTTTTTTTCTTATATATTTATACATATTTGTAACATGGTAATTCCAAAATCATAATATTTAGAAAATATGTGATAATTTTCATATAAGAAGTATTGTAATTATTTATTATGTGTCATTATTCATAGGTTCCATGTTTGCAGTATAGATGAAGCTGCGCATTGAACATTGATGTACTGCTTTCCAATCTTTTTCACTCTTTGCTTTTGTATTCATCTTTTCTTCACAGCTTTGTAAAAAGAAGGGTATTCAAACATTTGCTGTTTTTGTTTTATCTTTAGAAAATAGTCTTCTTTAGCTATGCAATGCTATGCATACCTAGAGTCTGAATATTTTTTTCTTACACCATGGAGGAAACATTGGTTTAACCTTTCTGGTTACATTTTTACAAGTAAATTTAGTAATGGGACTGAACTATTCAATTTGTTGTGTAGCCTAAACCTTAACCTAAGTGAAAAAAAAATATTTTTAGATATCTGTTTTGCCTAAGTACCTTAAACCTTTTCTTACTTTTCTTAGTATTTTTACTATAAAATAATTTTGTAATTTCTTTTTGCTGTTTTGGTAATTTGTTTGGGCCTGATGCCAAGGGACTTATATAATGATGGATGTGTAATTGGATCTTAGTCAGATGGTAGACTAAAAGCTTTTAGTGAAGTTCCTTTTCTTTGAGAACAGCATGATTGGTAACCAAGGGAAAATCATGAATCCACATGAATTCATGTAAGCTAATGTTGTAATGAGATAACTATTCCAGGCTTAAGCGGATAAGGAAACCAATGTAAATGTACTGCCACCAAAGCTATTACAAATGAGATTTTGAATAAATAAGGATTTTATCCTAAAATAATTTTTTGTCATTTCTCAAGTGTATGAATTAAGGTACAACAATGTTAGATGATGGAAAGCTGTAAAAATCTCAGATCCGATTTTCTAACAAAGTGGACGTAACAAAATGAAGTGCTCAGTTTTATAAATTATATTTATCTGTTTTGCTGTGTTATACTTGTACAACGTTGGTTGTACCTGTTGGGAATTTTTAATTTGAAGCTAAACATATTTTGGACATAAACAGTGCCAGTTTTTATTCTTAAATTGCAGCTGGTTTGTACAGTGTGGGAGGGGATAAAACCTTTACAGTCTGTGTCCACAGTGAGAATTTTTCTCTTACATCCAAACATATCTGAAACACATCTAACAATGTTAGAATCTCTATCAGGTTAGTATTTCAGTGGAACTAGAAGTCTGCTAAAACTAAAGGCAAGTTTAATATTGCGAAGGGAACAGGTGATGGTAACATTTTCATGTGTGCTTACACTGTTGATCATTACTGACCCTGCTGATGTATGCATTGTATGTTTGTGAAAAAAAACCCTGAAATTGGTGGTCAGTGTAGGCAGGAGACAAATCAGCCACTGCTTGAGGAACACTTAGCAACCCCTGGAGGAATTCTTAGAAACCTTTGGAGAAATCTCAGGGTTTCACAGGTTAAAAAAGCCTGGTACAGACCCTGTGGACTACAAAGGAATTGTGTTCTTTTTATTCAATGGTTATTTTTGAATGGGTTATTTCTGAATACCCCTTTATCCTTTAAAGATAAAATGCTTTTGAAGGTTGTGTGAAAAACTGTTATGTTACTATATATTGCTAAGTAAAAGAGAGGGTGAATGTGTAAAGAAATTCTTGGTAGAAAAAGAGAGTTTAATGTATGTAAGCAACAGTTTCTCCTACGTTGTGGAAGCTGAAAACATGTACTCCTATAATTCTAGAATTCAGCACTTTAAAAGGTCAAAGAGATTAATTGTGAAATAGTGTTTTTCCATAATCACAAACTAATCTAATTGTGAATTGTGATAAATGTTAACTGTCTATTTTCATGCAAAAACATAATAAAAAATGAAACATATAGGGAACTCTGTTTCCTTCTAAGAAGTCCACTTTAAACTTTTTAACATTGGGTCTGGTTTATAAAATCTCCCCAAGGTTGGGGAGGATACACTTTCATCAGTGAAGCTGGGTGATCCAGCAAACCCGAAATGGATTTCTTAAAAAAATAATTTGCCATTTGTTAGCAAATGTTTTCTATCCTGGACAAGATCCATTCCTGGTTTGCTGGATCACCCAGCTTCACTGATGAAAGTGTATCCTCTTCAGCCTTGGAGAGCTTTAGTAAATCAGGCCCATTGGATCCACTAGTCAGGTACACTGCCCTATGTTTGTAATCCAATGATCTAGGAACACATATGATATTAAAGCTTGAACACCTTACGTATTGCTTCTTACATACTGTAAACCTGTTCACAAAAAATACCAGTAGTACACAGTACAGTTTTTTGCAACCAATATTCAGATTTAAGCTTTCTATAAATATTATTGGGGATGAGGAAGTAGCTACCATTACCCTACTGACCTCAATGTGATGCTATGTGTACGTTCAAATTCTTTAGGGAATTATATAAAACATATACTAAGGTAAATTCAAAAATATTTTTGATTAAAATACCTGCCACTTCAGAAAGACATACGGCCATTCAGACCCGAGCCCCTACTCACTGATATTTCCTCTGTAGTGATACCCCACTTCTTCTCCCATTAAAACTGTAATAAATACCCACTTTTGGAACCCTGAGGGACCAGTGACATCCCCAAATGTAATGTGACAGTGCTGGGACCTAAGAATTTGTCAAAAGGTCTGAACATTGCATCTGCTGCATTTGTTTTGTGCATCTGTGCTTACTTCACTCATTAGGAAAGCAAAGCCACACTTTTACAAAGAAAGCTCTTCAAGGCTGGTGAAGATACACTTTCATCAGTGAACCTTGGTGATCCACCAAACCTGGAATTAATCTGGTACATGCTGAAAGCGGTAACCTGGAGTCACACTCGGGGTAGCTAAAACAGTAAAAAACAATGGTAAATACGTTACCTGATCCGCTGGAGTCTTCCTTTGTCCTTCTTCGTCCTTTCCATTCTATGGCATCCTCCGGATGGTGTCCTCTGCATCTGATGAGTCACCTGGGAGTTCCCGGTGACATTGGAGTGTACGCCCGTTGCGTTAGGGGCACGGCGGGAAATTCAATTTTTTTGTATTGCATTCAATACAAAATAACTGTGTTGAATGCAATACAGTGGATTTATATGTCTAAAAGCAGTACACTGTCTTTCATTAAAATTTATTTTACAGTATATAATATATATAATATATATATATATACAATATAATAGTATGAGTATAATAATGTTTGGAACACAAAATCATTATCATAAATAAAAAAAAAAAAAATTAATAATAAGCTTATTATTAAATGAATTTTTTAAAATGTATTTCATTTATTTTGACATGATTTTGTGATTTGAACTTTGTTATACTCATACTATTATATTATACTGTAAAATAAATTTTCATGAAAAACAATGTACCGCTTTTTGACATTCAAATCCGGACAGAAATGAACAGCCCAGGAGGTTAGATTTTTTGTTTCTCACAAGTTCTCACAGAGTTCTTAAGCTCTGACATTTGCAATAGGTACCCATTATTCCTTTCTATGGCAAATTTCCACTTGTGGAATAGACCTTGGAGGAAATGACTGTAATATCAGTCAAAAAGCTTAAGTAACCTTCCCCAACTGTAGCTTGGTAGTCTTGTTAGCAGTTCCGTTTTTAATAGTTATGATTGCACTACCAATATATAGGTATTTGAGGTCTTGGAACATTCAAAGCTAATATATAGTTAGAAAATTATGCATTGGTTCAACATTACCATGACAATCTGCAAACACAAAGACAATTTTAGCATTCAAATGATTTTGAAAGTACAACAAAATCACAGATTAATTTTGCCAGTTGAATGAAATCGATTACCATTCCCAAATGTTCTTGTATTGAAAACAATTGAAAACTTGTGTTTGTTCTTGGTTCAGAAACACATGACCAACTTCTGCAATTGTCTCCAAAAAGTGTCAAAAATAATTAGTCCCATTGGCCTTCATTGTGACGGTGCAGATTTTTGAAGCCACATAAATGTAACATCGGGCATTTCCTGGACCAAAATTAGGAAAACATATATAGAACAAACATTTCCTGACAATGTCCCAAAAGATTAATTAATACAGATTTTAAACATGTAGAGCGCTGTTATTTCCACAATGCATAAAATATGTTAAATCAGTTCAGTTGTGTGTATAATAAATCTAGAATCACTGAACAGCTGGGGAAGATCTAATGGACAGTGACAAGTTGTAACTTTCATCATCTACAATAAAAGCAGCAGATAAAATTACTACTCTATTGACTTCAAAGCAAATATAACCTTGATAAAAGATAACCATTAACAATTGCTAAAACATAACCTCATATGTTTAAACTAGCCACTGTCTTTTTACAATACTTTGAAACTCTGATTCAGTGTTTCTCTGCCTTTTTAACATGAGGCAACCCTTTGAAGTTTTGAACTTTGAGGTCTTCAGCGAACCCCTGCTATAATAACTATATCCACAACTCACTGTACATTATTGTGGTGGTGAGTAGGAAAATGCCTCTTACATTGCCGGTCAGTGGGAAGGATGCTATCCTTACAGATAGCCCTTGGTGTCAGGTAAACTGCCTTGTGAGTCACAAATTGCTCATTGGTCAGGGAATCCCTAGCAACCTCTGAAGAAACCCTTCAGGATTCTACAATTACCCTACAGGTATTCACAATTAGTTTTTTTTTCTCCAGATTCATTGAAACATTGCTTTACATAGTGGCTGTGTTTATTTTTAGATCATATATTATGTTTTCCCACTTTCCTGAAGAAGCAAAAGTGATGTGATTTCTATGTTATCATCTGATACTCAATTTTTTGTGTGGTCCTGCAAATACCTGTTAAAAAGTTGATATACCCTATCACACTCCCTGTGTGATATTTGATGTAAGAAGAGTGAATGTTTTGTGTACACACTGTGTTTATTAGTATAATTATATACTATATAATGTAAAAATAATAATATAGTAATAAAGTCTCACATTTTACAATTTATGTAGTTTGGTTATGTAAGGGATGTGACACTTTATTGGGCCCTCAAGTAATATATAATTTACATCAATTGCTGTTTAGTAGGAAAGCAAAGCAGCTGCAAATTAGTGTATACAACCTACTGGACCTAGGGTGCAAATCTCTAGAATAAAAACATAAAAATTAGGAAAAAACAAAATTTTACTTTTATAGGAAAAGAAAAGCTCAAAAAATTACTCATGCCATGACGTGTAAGTATTTTGGCCTGTTAGTGTAAAAAATAACTGCAATGTAGCTGGCACTTATAACACTAAGGTTAATTTTTTTACCTGGAAAACTATCTGCATGGGGCTTGTATTTTTGACAGTGTATGTGTAGTTTTGAAAGAAGCACCAGTTTGTTTTTTTTTAGCAAAATTGAAAAACAAAACATAAGTAGGTTAACTGACCCTTGACTGCGGCTACAATAGGTATACATTTGTGCTTATATGAGTGTGGTATGCACCACTAGAGAAAAATTGTTTCATCTGTATTATACAGAACTCAATAATCTACTAAACTATAAAAGTATTGTTAGTAAATTAAAATGTAAATTATGATATTCATGTATGTATATTTACAATATCTTTATTGCTAACAATATAAAATCATTAGACATTTATATGAATTTTAAAGATCTTTTTAAACAATCCTGTTTTTAGATTTTTTTTTTTACCTGGATAGAAACAAGCTTTAAAAGATGTTCGCAGAAATATTAGGTCACAAAGTGCTGTGTGCTAATAAAAAATACATTGAAAATGTTGAAAGAAAGTAATTAGAACAAAACTTTTAGAATGCTAGATTCATTTACCAGAAAACGCTTTGCTACAAATACTTGCTTTTATCCCTAAACAAGTCTGAATTGTTGCTAGGATGATAAATTATAGCATGTTAGTTGTTTGACTGAATGGCATTAATCCATTCCTATTTTGGTTGACTTTCTGACTTCACCAAGAAATCTTCTGCCATGAAACACGTATATTCTTGGCAAGCAAAGCTGAAGTTGTTGAACAGCTTCCCCGGCTGGCTCCAAGGCATTTCGTCTAAAGAACACTCTTAACACATAGTGTTATTTTCAAAAGATTCATCAAGAGAAAACTTGTGTTCAAATTCAAATCCACAGTGCTAATCCATTAAAATGGCAAGGGCATAGTATTAATATGCAAATTTGTATGGCTTTGCCACTTGGCCACTGTAAGATACTAAGAGGAGGAAATAATATGCAGTGAGCTTCCAGTCCTTTTTTTCTAATGATATTTTCCTATGAAAGGCGGTCATGGTTTATAGTATTTCAATTTATTGAGATGCACAGAATAAGTCTAATGGAATCTACGTTCATTTCATAATACATCATCTGTGATCTGTCTTTGCCGTTAAATATTCAGTTCATCTGCAAACATTAAAAAGAGCAAGAGTTCTATATTTATAATATATGTCTGGACATATATATTTTATTGGAAAATAATAAATAAAAAATTTGGGATCATTATAAAAGTAAAAGAAGAATAGAAAGGCAAGACTGAAATATTCTAAGGGTTGCAACTGTAGACAAGTTATGTAAAATGTGGATCAACTTTATTTTTTTTTAATTAAGTCAGAAGATAGCCAAAATTCTAGATCTGTTTATTTTGGGTTTCTCTTTAATATTGGCAATGCCAGTAATGGTAGCTTTTTACTTTTAATTGCCTTGTAATTATCGAATGTTTAGCTCCATCTTTTTAGTTTTTGAAGAAGATAACAAAGTAGAGATGGAAGACTGAAGACCTCTTACTGATATATTTGAGGTCCATGCCATCGGAAGTTCAGCTTAACAAGCTATAGCATGTATGATTAGAATATTAAAAGAGTTCATGTGTTTCACGGTTTAGTTTTATTATCAATTTGTATAATAAAACTAAACTTTTTTTTTTGTAGTTACAGCACACAATATTAGGCAGAACTGGGCTTTCAGTATAGGCAAAATATATTGATTTTGCACTATTTGATGACTCATAAAGTTGTCTGTTGATTTCTCCTTGGGTTGTCATTGATTGTATAGCTGTTGTTGTGAGCTATAGCTGTGCATGAAACAGAAGATCAGGAATACCCATCATTCAAACTGTCAGAGGGAGAACCGCTCAGCTGCCCATTTAACAGATTGTTTGACTGATGAATTGCCAATAAGATAGTTTCATGGAAAAGATTGTTCACTGACTCTTTGCTTTCTTTTACTCGATCTAGACATGGCAAATACTAGTCTGAATTAGACTTGGCAGACATATATATATATATATATATATATATATATATATATATATATATATATGACTGATGAATTGCCAATAAGATAGTTTCATGGAAAAGATTGTTCACTGACTCTTTGCTTTCTTTTACTCGATCTAGACATGGCAAATACTAGTTTTTCTTAGACCTGACATACATATATATATATATATATATATATATATATATATATATATATATATATAAATATATATATAATGGAAAAATATAAAATATAAAAATAAAATACAGCATACATAAAAATGGAAATAAATTCATTTTGAGGACAAAAACACAAATGCAGCTAAAAATTCACTTTACCTAGGGAAATCAGTCATAAAAATTATTTATATATATATATATATATATATATATGTGTGTGTGTTTAAGAATTTATTATTTATATAAAGCTAGACAATGATCCCCAAAAACTGTTTGGTCTTTAAATGGCTCAGATGCTAGGACACGGACATACAGTATCAAGTTCTTTTGAGCATTGCTTGTTGTAATAAAGCAAAGTAAAGGTTAAAATGTGAGCTCTGGTAAGACTGGACAAGCATTCAAATTGCTCTTTGCTGCTCTCAGATATTTCCTGGCCAGTCTGTAAATCTCTGTAGTCACCGAAGGCTCATTCATTGTGTAATCCTTTAACTTTACAGTAAGTGTAAAAAGCTGCAAAGTTATCTGAGTCTGTCAGAAATCCCAGACCTGTTTGGCATTAACTATAAAAGTGTCTATTGTGCAAAACCAAAGCTAATGTGAACAATTGTTTGCTGCTTTGAAAAATCTACTTCAATAGAAAACACATTAAATCAACAGCAGTCAGTTTTTTGACTGTGCTTTAGTGCTGTCACTGAAGTGTGAATGAGCAGCATTCACACGAATGTGGTTTTTATGATGCAATTCCAATGCATTCATAAAGCATGGCTCATTAGACTAGAGAGACTATTATCTAGTAAGTATATTTTTACGACCAGCTTTCACTCATCTGTAACTTGCTGCAGTTTTATTTTACTGTTTTAATACATACTCACATACATACACACATGCATTCACAAATGTTTGTATATCTTTTTTGAACAGTCTGGGTAAACAGTCTTATAGGGTAACAGTAGCTAGAGAAATGTTCCACGTGATTGGTAATTACCACCACATCTGATCTATCCAAACCCCAATAAATTGGTCTCTCGTGATTTCAATGGATGACTTGAGATTCAATACTTTTATCAGATCAGAGATATTAACTGAATACTCTGGCCAGATGTTTTAGCTGTTGCTATGTTAATATGTTTGTTAAATAACTGCTGAAATAATTACATGCTTTTATTTATTTATATGTCCCTATTCAAACAAATTGATCCTTCAGACACATTAAAAACACCTCCATTTAAAGTGCTTCAAATGTAGGTTGTCTAAACATACTTCCTAAGCTTTCCATTCAAAGCAACAGAGCAGATATTGCTTTGCTTTATAATGCAGCTTTTATTACCATATTCCAACAAATTCCTACAATGCCACATTTGCATTGGATATGCAAGGCAAGGAAATCCTAAAACACAAGATATTTCTCTGTACACGATTAGATGGTTAAAATAGGCAGCACTTCATCTCATTCATTAGGCTATGTAAAATATCTTTATTCTTTTTTCAAATCCCAAAAAGAAGCCCTGTCTTTCAAATGCAGAAATTCTGCAACCTCAAATGTAGATCTCATGCAATGAATGCAAACAGTTCACATTACTGGATAGTAAAACATACTTCACAGTTCAGATGATGTTTTTATATGCATTTTTTTTGTTTTCCCTATCCTTCAAAGTACTATCACTGCCTAAAAGAATAGCAAAGCATACCAGTCAATGGGACATTGACTGGTATGAGGACTTATAAAGGTCCAAGTCTATAGAATAGTTTTTGTTGCTAATACTTACCAAAACTATCACATACAATAGAATTGTTTGAAATCACAATTGTAAGATGTCCTACAACATCACATACCTTTTCTATTATAAACCATCTTTAAATAATGTGTTCAAAAAGATATGCTAGTGCATTATCATGAGGTAGCCATTCACATAGATATCAGGAAAAATCCTTGAGGTTTACAAAAATCATGTCTCATAATCTGTTGCTTTTGTAACCACCTTCCATGCAATCCCTAGGTGTTCAATTACAAATCCAGTTGCGTTATAAAAAATGCAAAAGAGAAGCCGCATTGCAGTCAAGTATTTTATTCAATACAGATATATGGAGAAAATCCATTGGTGGAACACCTGTTAGAAGTTTACCTAATAAATTCAAATAGAAGGCAGGCTCCCAATTGAGAATGCTTTTTATGCATGAAAAAGGTAATACTTGGAGAAATGATACATGGACAGAATTGGTCTGGTCCAGGATTGAAAACATTTGCTTGAAATTGAAAATGACTTTTAAGAAATCCATTCCGGGTTTGCTGGATTACCAAGCTTCACTGATGAAAGTGTATCCTCTCCAGCCTTGGATAGCTTTAATACACCAGCCCTATAATTGGTAAATCGCTTTATATCAGTGCATTGTGCTATAGGGCAGTGTGAAAAATCCTGCTTGCTGCATCTTTTGTGCATTTTAGTAAATTGATAATGGGCCTGACTTATGAAAGCTCTTCAAGGCTTGAGAGGATACACTTTTATCAGTGAACCTGGATGATCCAAAAACCTGGAATGGGTCTGGTCTATTGAAAAGGAAAAGGATTGAAAACGTTTGCTAGGAAACAGCAGATGCAAATAGAAAACCTGGAAGAGATATCTTAATGTCATTTCCTATTTGTTAGCAAATGTTTTCAATCCTGGACCAGATCCATTGCAGGTTTTTGGATCATCCAGGTTCACTGATAAGTGTATCCCTTCCAGCCTTCGAGAGTTTTAATAAATCAAGACCTATGTATGGGAAATGCACTAATAATTCACAAAAAAATGCCTTGCTTTGTGTTACATTTTAATGCAATGGCAAAATGCAATGACCGGAAACGGTGAAATAAAAAAAGGAAGACCATGCATGTAAAATGCACTTATATTTTAATACACAACAGTATGTAAGTGCCATTACAGGTTATGTAGAATGACAACTGCATGAATGGTGGCATTTGTAATGCATAATGCTCACCCAAATATCCTTTGAGGATTTTTTATCCCATTGTATTCTGTTTTTTTTCCACTTAAAAACACATGAAAAGCACCTCTTGCTCTCCAAGTGTTGTTGCACTGCAGCTATCAGCACACACAATTGTAAGAAAGTCTTCTAGGTTCATGCAAAGCACTTTTTATTTCTATTCCAAACTCCTGAAAGTAAATAAAAAGTAAACAACATTTCTTCTGAACATAGTAACTTGGACAGAAGAAGACTATGTTCTCTCCATAGCACCTTTTAATTAATATTCTGTGTAATCAGAATACATCTGCAAGGCAAAGGAATAGGTTTTGTTAATGTTATTCTCATTCTATTGATGGTAACTTCAAAAAGACCTGTTTGTTCTTTAGAAGTTTTAAGAAAAACTTGTAACGCGAGAATCCTTTAGAAGGCTTATGTTCTATCATGAGAAAGTTTCTTATTAAACTCATATAACAGTTTCTCCTTGACCAATTTTTTTTACTGTTCTGGTTTATCAGATCTTTAAACACTTTTTAGTATAACCTAATTTGAGCAAAATAATGATTTTTTTTAACTGAAAATATCTTACCAGTTCTTATGTTTTGAATATACTGTATGTATATTTGTATTATTAATATTATTAGTAGTACTTGTTTATGATTTAATGTTGAAATATTTTAGTACAATTTGATGTTTTTTTGTAAAAAATTTTTTTATAGAAGTTCTATTTTTTTTTATTTTCACTGTTATAGGTAATGAATTCTAAATACATTAGAACCTATTGGTGCTAGGTCTGTGTGAGTATGAGTGCCAGCTATGTCTTAGTGTAAAATAAAAAAATGTTTCCACCAAGAGGTCAAGAACAAGCATGGACTACTTTGTTAATGTGGACCAAAGCATGATGGGTTTTAAAAAACTGTATTAATGATTAACTCCAGCTATCCTTTCAGTCTTGAACAGCTGTACAGGCCTCGCTTCTGTAATAAAATTGCTTGTGATCTCACAGTGTGAGTTAGAAGCTGCAACAGCCATTTCATGTCATCCAGCATCATCTATTCCTTTCCTTGCCTGACTCATTCACTCATTGGATTTTAGTTCTTTCAATCATGTAGGCTCAGCATCACATATGGGTTTTACCTATGAAAGCTGCCATACATATGCAGTTTGCAAATAGGCACTGCATTGTTTTTTAATTAAACATTTGCAGGGTCTAATGGAAAGACCAAATTTGAACAGGAGGTGTTTCTAAACCAAAACAAGAACAGACCTGTAACATATGCATCTTACCAGTCCTTAGATGTAGTAGCTTTAGGTTTTTTAGCATTTTTTTTGGTCATCCAGCCAATAGCACACCTTGTTTCTTAGGTCTCTCTTCCACCATCTCTATGAAACAGCGTATCCACCTTTTGGACAGCAGCATTATCAAGCGGAATGTTGTTCGATGCACCACTAATTGTAGAACTCCAGCTGTTTAGCAATAGTATTTTTTTTTTTATTTGTAAAATAAGGGTTTTGACTTTATGAATAAAAGCTGACAATTGTAAACATCTCTGTCAGAATCAAAGGTCCACCAAGTTCAACCACCAGGGAAATAAACATATCCCAGATATAAAACTCTATGGACATAGTCCAGAGGAAGGCAAAAAAAACCCTGGTACAATTTGCTTCAACAGGGGAAAAACATTCCTTTCTGATTCCATGAGGCAATCGGATGTTCCCTGGATCAACAGTCACTGTTTTTTTACTTTAAAGCCTTAATACCCAGGTATATTCTGTGCTTCTAGAAAAACATCCAGGTTTTTCTTAAAGCAATCTATAGTAGTTGCTAAAACTACTTCCTGAGGGAGCCGATTCCACATTTTCACAGACCTTACAGTGAAGAATTCCTTCCTTATCCGGAGCTTAAACTTATTTTCCTCCAGACACAAAGAGTGCCCTCTTGTTCTTTGTAATAATCTCAAAGTGAATAATGGGGAAGAAAGTTCTCTATATGGACCGTTTACATATTTATACAGGGTGATCATATCCCCCCTTAAACGTCTCTTCTCAAGGGAGAATAGATTCAGTTCAGCTAATCTCTCTTCATAGCTGAGCTCCTGCATTCCTTTTATTAGTTTAGTTACCCTTCTCTCCATAATTCTCTCCAATTCCACAATGTCCTTTTTGTGAACTGGTGCCCAAAACTGGACTTTGGGATTTGGATTTTTTGGATATATAATTAACATACCATAATTAACATAACATAAACAAAACATTTAATTGGGGGTTAGGGCGGGGATGAATGGGGAGGCCAAGCGGTCCCTTGGGGGAGCTGTGCGGGTGGGTGTGCATAAATCAGGGTTCCCATTTATTTTCAAAGGCCAGTAGGTTATTTTGGATTGTGTATGTGTGTATGATTATTTTGCTACTGGGAATAACACATGTGTTCTCGAGTGTGCACATTCGAGTGTGCTGATTCCAAATCTGAACTCAGATCAATCACATACAGATTTTAAGTTATAGATGTGCTATTGCTGTTCCAATAGTCTGTAATTGGGTAATGTATTTTTACATGGGAACATTATAACAGTTGCAGCTACCAATATGCCTGCTTCTGCCTCAGCTGAATCACGTCCCCTGGTGGCATCCATGTTTCAGCAGCGGCTGGACATGTCTGGGCAAGTCAGTGAGCTGACGTCAGAAATAGGTATATAAAGCGAGATGGACCAAGGGCTTGTCTCTAGTGCAAAACCATCTTAATGGATAGTACAGCTAGGCCATAGTGAGTCTGATTTGAGCTAATGATGAGTTGGTGCAGTTGTGTTAATAAACCGGACAATTTTTGCTACATTTGTGGCAAATCAACCCCGCGTGATCAACGCAAGAACCTAATCAAGAGCGTGAGATTTGTTACAAGTATTTTTAGTACTTTGGATCTGAAATTGGAGATCAGGATAAAAGCTGGGCACCTCCTATTTGCTGTCAGGCGTGTTATGTTGGCCTAACACCGCTATTTAACCACCTGGGCGTTAAACCCTACATAGTTCGGGGTAAAAACACTTGCAAAAAGTGTTAAACCCGAACTTTTCCCAGGTGGTTAAAAATATAAACAAACGTTGTATTGCAATTTATTATTAAATTTATAAAATTTTGGACATATTTTGGTGAGTTATGCGGTAATTCGGTGAATTATAAGTAATTATTCAGTAATTCGGTGAACTATAGCCTACAATCTAAAATATGTTTCTATGCAAAAAATTTAACACTTTTTTGCATGAAAGTATTTTGGGAAAGAATTAGAGCACCCGGCGTTCGCGTACGCATCCCTCGGCGATTCCTGATGATGTCCGTGCATGCACCCGTCGATGGGGTCGTAGCGGGAAATTCAAATATTTTGTATTGGATTCAATACAAAGTCCTGTATCCAATCCAATACAAAATCAATCAAAATATATTTATGTGGTTTTGTCTATAGGTATGGTAAAATTTACCACACTAGGGAGGTGTTTTAGAAAAATATGTTACTACACAGTATACCGAATTATTGCATTTTCAGTATTTTTGATTTATTTATGTATTCTTGTTTAAGCTGATTTTTGTGTTTTTTATTTAATTTTATTAAAAGTAATTTTTTTTTACATGATTGTGTGTTTTAAACCTTTTTATATATTCATGATATCTACTAGACCCCTGTTCGGACATATTTCTGTAAGTTACAGGTCTACAATTTAAAAAAAAAATTTCATGAAAAACAGTGTACCGCTTTTGGTGCAACCGCTCAGTGCAACGCCCAGGTGGTTAATGTACAGCGCTGCGTAATATGTTGGCGCTATATAAATCTTGTTTATTAATAATAATAATAATAATAATAATAATAATAAATGGTTGAATGGAAAAAGGAATAAAATGCCTTTTGCTGTGCCTATGGTTTGGTGTGAGCCAAAAGACCATAACTCGAACTGCTACATTTGCTTCAGTACTGACTTGTGTGATCTGATGATGGAGTTAGGTTGTGAATACATACTAGAGCAGTGGAGCAGTGGAGATGCTGTATTGCTGCATAAAGGTAAGGAAAATCCTTCTGTTCCTCTTGCTCATGCCGAGGGAATGAAAGAGACATACGAATCCATGGAGGTCATTTTGAAGTTGATTAACTATTCAGAACACAAGTGGAACGTTTGTGGTGACCCGAAGGTAGTGGCACTCCTTCTTGGCCTGCAAATGGGATATATAAAATATATGTGCTTCTGTGCCTGTGGAACTGTCGTAATGACAGCAACCAATACAAAGTGAAAGAATGGCCACCCAGACCTAATCACACCGTTGGCCAGTACAACGTGAAGCATAAATCACTCATTGATCCACAGAAAGTTTACCTTCTGCCAATTCATATTAAACTTGGAATAATGAAAAACTTTGTTGTTGGATTGGATTGTGATGGTATGGGTTTTCAGTATCTGAAGGAAAAGTTTGGAAAAGCAGGCATTTTTGTTGGTCCACAAATCCGCAATTTTATGCGTGATGCCACATTCAGAGACAAACTCAACCCACTTGAACTTGCTGCTTGAGATTCATTTGTGCTAGTTGCACAAAACTTTCTGGGCAACCAGTGAGCTGAAAACAATGCTGAACTCATGAACAACATGCTAACAGCATACCATCAACTTGGCTGCCGAATGTCATTTAAAATTCATTTCTTACATTCCCATCTGGACTTCTTCCCACAAAATTTGGGTGATGTGAGTGATGAACAAGGGGAGAGGTTCCACCAGGACATTTCTGTTATGGAAACGGTATCAAGGCCGGTGTAACCCCAACATGATGGGTGACTACTGCTGGTTTCTGCAACAGGAGACAGCGAAGAGCCACAAACGCAAAAGCAAGTGCCTAAATAACATAACAAAAAACTACAGTTTTTTAATGTCATGGAATATGAGGCAAAAGTTAATTATGTATAGAGATTACATACTAACTGCGGATCGAGGGAATGTAGCTAATTGCGTCTATATGCGTAATTAACTTAAGATCCAGACGTCCGAGGCAGAATCAGACTTCAGATTTGGATTCAGCGCACTTGATTGAGTATGGGACGCATGGATTAGACCAAGTAGCAAACAATTTTAATTTTTTTTGTGATGCAGTGTTATATATTGTGTGAAGTAATCTTATCATTAACCATGGTCCAATTAAATTTCGAGATGATGACCGCCAAGAGAGGGTCTCCTTCTGCCAAGCTTTCACTATGGTAGTTTTGACTGCAGGAAGCATATATGATAGGAGGCTGTGGATGTGTTTTGAAAGTTTGATAACAGGTTTATAAACAATGAAGTCAAGAAATGATTTGGCACATTAATATCACTAAGTATCAGGGGGCAAAAACCTCTTTCCAATAATTTTTGGCTACAGGACAGTTCCACCATGTATGAACCAAGGTACCTATCTTGTTGTAATCTTGAAAACATATCAGTAATTTGTATCATATTGTAATCAGTCTGGCACAGACAAGTATCATAACATTTGTGTCTTATAATTTGCCTCAATTAAAGAAGTATTAAAAATATTTAAAAGATTTTTTAGATAATTTATAAATTGTCTGTTGCCATTCCTCTAGCTCCTGAGAGAAGTCTAGATCATGTTCCCATGCTAGCATATAGTTTCATCTGGGTAGAAGAAAAAAGTGTTGTAGATCATAGAAATGGGACCGTTGGCCTGTGTGGTAGATTTGCTAGATTTCTCAAACATTGTGAGGCTGTAAGGCACCTGGCCAAGGCAGATTTTAAATGCTTAAACTTGAAAAAAAGGAAATGTGCTTACTCTTCAGAATGGGGCAACACAGGTTATCCTTATGTAAGCTGTTTCTTTAGCTGTAACCTTGCAAAATCAAGTAGGATTATAGTTATACAGTCACACTGCATATACAGTATTAAATGATTTCTTCCTGTAAAATAACCTGTGTTGCCCCATTCTGAAGAGTGAAACCATGGCTCTCCCACACAAAGCAGTGACCTTGCTCTCCTGCAGTGCAATTTGTTTTTTTATGTTATTCAGAAATGTTTATTGCCTCTTTCCTAGAAAATCTTATCATTGACACAACCTCTGAATTAATAAACAATTTTTAAGCAAATAAAAAATACTTGATCTTTCCCATAATAAATACTTCTTTGCTGTTGATAAATGATCCCCTTCGTTCTAGACCCACAAAAGGAAGTTTTCATGCACAAAGCTATGCTTGGTAATCAATTTAATGAACAAATTAAGTAGGCTTCTTGTAATGAAGTGCTTAATTAACATCAATTGTCCTTTAGTGAGATTGGTATTCCTGTAAAGCCTGCCCTACCACATTCAGCAACCACTATGTGTATAAAAATAATCTATAACATACTGTGCTTCTAGAAAAGAAAAAATCCAAACAGTTTCTGAATGGCTGATATCAATTGTAGACCAAAATGCCCTTAATTATTACAAATACATGTGGTAGAAAAGCATATCTCTGCTTTTAAGCTGTTACGAAGAACATAAAATGATTATAGCTTGCAGTAATTGTTATTACGGGTTGGAGGTATTTCCTGAGGGATCAAGCAATCTTCTGCACTTTTTTTAAAACTGACCCTCTAACCTTGAGAAAACAGGCATGAAGAGGAGCTGCAAATACAGGACCACTGTCAGGTCAGTCTGTCGTGGCTCTGACAGGTCTCTGATATAAAACCCAATTTACTGTAGAAGAAGCACATTCATTATCCTCCTGATTTTAAAATAGAACATACATCAGCAAAATGATAAAAGTGTTTAAGAATTATGAAAGTCAAGGACTATGTCTTATTGAAAAGTTTTTTTGCTTATTACCGATTCAAATTACACTAAAGCTTAATACCATTCTTTCCTCATATTTCATGCAAGTGCTAAGCAGCACAGAAAATGAATTGCTCATCCAAATTTATCTTGCAATAGCCATTAGTTTAAATATATTGCTGTTGGTTTCTTCCCTTAGAATGTAAAAACAGTTCACTCATATGTTATTAATATGCTACTTAATTATGTTTTGTTTTATATAGTGTTTTATCTAGGGAGATTTTACAGGATAATTACTTACTGGATGTTCTAATAAATTGCATTTACATTTATCTACATGTTTATAAGTGGCAAGCAGAATCTTAGTGATTTATATTGGGTATTAATATACAGTTAATTGTAAAAAATCTAATGAAGTTACGTAGCCAGTGCAGTTGATGGCTCATGGTAAACCTTTCGAATCATTGGTCTGAAATTGTATAATTTGCATTATGTGGAGTTTTGACAAAAAAAACTATTCAGATGGCTGCCTTACAAGTGACAATTCCCAAGTGATTTTATGTTATAAGGGTGATGTTAAGGAGTTTTTTTAACTCATTACTAATAAACAAAAAAGAACAATAAAGGATATGACTGTCTGCTATAGACATTGATTCCTGATTCTAGCTGCTACATATCATCCTCATGTAAGTGGGGGATTAGGAACCAAGTGTTTTCCTTATCAGGCTACATTCTACTATAAAGTTATAACAGAGATAAAAAATATACTTCTGCCTATAAAACACTAAAACTTATACATAACTAAGAAGTAATGCTAGCACAAGGATGTTGCAAAGGCAACTTAAACATTGTTCTGGTGCATAAAACATTTTTAATCATTTAGGTATATTAAAATCAATAGTTTGAGTAAAACATATTAAAAAAATCACATATTAAAAATTCAAAACTATAGATAAATGTCAAACTGCATTCTCTTTCCTTTTTATGTAAAAGCAGTTTTTCTTTTCAGCTAAGTAATGTTGACAATAGAGAGAAAACAATATACGAATAAAAGTAGATTTAATGTATTTATAATTGTAAAAAGCAAAGGCTTGAGAGCGGGAAATGTGCCAACTTTTAATAAATAATACTAGTGCTTTTAATTACATTTAGTGCTTTGAAAAGAAAAGGATCCATGTGAGAGACAGAAATAGAAAAGCGTTGCTTGTATTTTAGAGAGAAATTGTAATGCGCCTGGGCACACAAACCACAGCCAACTCCAAGAATCCTTTTATCAAGCTTTATTGTAGTCAGTGGTACAAATAGATAAGGCAAAGGCAGGTCAGGAACAATCCGAGGTCAGGGCAGGCAGCAGGCAAAAGTAGTCAGAAACAATCCAAGGTCAGGGCGGGAAGAGTTCAGGCAGAATCAGATATTAGACCGGGTCACTATTAGTAATGACACAACAGAGGTTAATATGAACCAACACACAGAGAACGCACCCAAGCACACTGCACACACAGAAGCTTATAGCGGGCAATGGTGTTCAGGACAGATTTCCTTAAATGGCCAGCGTGCCCAAAGACCTTGCGCCACCTGGGGCCATTTCATTGGTGGATGACGGAATCCGCCGCAGGGAATTTAAACTAACTATGTCCCGCCCCCGGGGGGTGCAAGAGGCACGCGTGGTAGCGCACGAACCTCTTTCCACAGGACCCCTGGGATGTGCCCTACTTTGCACGTCCACAGGAGTACTTGTTGCACTGAGAACAAGAACACGTACATAGGGATGCTGGGGATGCCGCCTGGACGAACAGTAGTTCGGCCAGAACGTATCTCTCTGCCTGCAGGGAGAGACGCGCTGGGAGTAGGGCAGCAGCCTCGACCACGTTGCCTGCTGCAGCGGGGTCTCCCCCGTCAGCTGTGATCCCCAAGGACACCATGGGCTCGCTGGACAGGCAAGTGCCTTACAGAAATGTATTTACTTCATTTGATTCAGTTGTTCTTGCTTCCTTGACCTCTATGTTTATATTCTGTACGATAGGAACTGTAGCTAAATAATATATATTTTTTAGGAATTTATGGCCACTGTCTAACTTTGCAGTCAGCCTTCAGTTCTATCAGTTTCCCTCCACTTGGCCTTACTCCCTGTGAGTGCATAAAGTAATAGACTACCAAAGTTTAAGAATGGAGTGAATATAGACATTAATTATTCTGTACAACCAATTCTGGTACACTTTTTTTTTCAGCTGTTTTTTTTTTTTTTTTTTTTTTTTTTTTAAGTGTTATGAGACTAAGTATAAAAATGGACTAAATGCTCTTATATTGATATGCTCCAAATCACTGGCCCTAAACAATCAAGTGAAATATGATCTCCTGTATTGCATATTTGTTCTAGCTCAGTAATATTAACCAGTAATTCTTACTCATTTATGCAATCTTTGGATTTAAAGCTAAAGTTTTTTTTCATTTGCCTTCTATGGTTTCTTCTTTCCCTTTTATCATCAGCTATCGATTTCTTCAAATAAAACCTTTGTGTTGTCTTCATATTTCATTTTCAAGACCCAGTAACATAATTACTTTGTTTTGATGCTTCTTTATGTGATACAGTAAAGTCATGGAAGTGTAAGGGGCAGGATGCTGTGATCCTAAGCCTTCATGATTGAAAGAACTGAAGTAACAGAAGGATGAGGAGGAAGGGGCTAGATGATGTTTGATTTCCATCATCCAGGAAAAAGAGAGGTCTACCTCTGACTTGTTCTATACTAATGAACAGTGTGAGAAACTTACACTGTGCAATAAAAACAGTAAATGGTTTTAGTACAGCAGAGGACCCAAAGGTAAGGATTGAGTTCAGCTTTAAATGACACTCTAGCCCAAGTTTAAAAACCTAAAAGAATTTTTATGCCGTAATGACCAATATTTCTTTAAAACTGGAAGTGAAGGGAAATCTCACCAGTAAAGGGAGGATTTCATTCTACATTACTCTATTCAGAACTTAAAGATTTACATACAACTCAGCTGTATTCTTATTTTTTTATTGTTTCTTATTTTTAAATAATGAAATGATTGGAAAACACTATAGTATATCTTGTTTCTTACTTTCAATATGCAAATGATGTTCAGTGGGGTTGTTGCTGTCTATGTCTTGAACACTGATCACATATATGTACATATGCTTTAGATTTGGAACATACATCATCATTATTATAAATAAATAAAAATGCAAAGTTATTCAAAGGTTTTGCAAGTCATGCCAAAATACGGGACATGATTATTCCTTTTAATGGTGTTGCATCCAGTGGGAAAAGTGAGAACAAAATGGATGCTGTGGGTGGTAAGAAAGAATATTGAATTATGACAAGTAAACAGAATGAGAAGATTAATAGAAGAAGACATGCTTTAGAAAGGTACAAGTGATAGATAGCACAGTTTTTTTTATTACAGCCGAAACACACTGCATCTTGCTTCTCCAAATCAAACGTACAGTACAATAAATGTGCAGTGAGACGAATGACATTATAAAGTGGTGATTAGAAGCTCAGCAAGTACACTTTTGTGTTTGGTTAATGAGCTGCTTTAGTCAAATCAGAAGTTTACTTGCCTAAAATAAAATGATATGTTTACCTTGTGTTTTTAGAGATGGAGATATCATAACTAAAAAATACCTCCTGATGTAAAAATCAATTGTATTGACAAAAAAAAAAAAAAAAAAAAACAGAAGGATTAGACCCGCTGGTATACCCCAAAGTGGTCAGGATATATTTATCTATTTCTTTGAATCTGGATAAGCCTCTGTGGCTTGCAGAATCCAATGCAGTTCATTATACAATAGCTATTGGCAGAATACCACCTGGAGGAGTATTAAAAAAATATTAAAGCTTAACCCCACTTTTGTTTAAAAAACATATGTAATATATAAGTGCTGCAAAACAATTTGTAACTTAAAGTAAAGACAAAACTTTTGGGGATTTGAGTGTAGTGGTGAGGGGTTAGTACCACTAAAAGGTTTTCACTCTCACTCTACTTGTTCTAATGACCTCAATCATGTTACTAGGTATAAAAGTAAAGGTGAATCTAGAACTTTGACTTGCTACCAGAATCTAATAATAGTTAATTTGCAATGGGATACCTTTTTTCATGACAACTGCCTAAAAACAGATAGTCATCCTGTGTGCCCTTACTGTGGGAAAAAATTGTCCCTCCTATCATAGATCTATGGTTTGGAAAGCAAACAAAATGATGCTGGTGGAGGACTTGACAGTCACCCATCATGGCACTGAAGAAAAATGTTGTGATGCATGGTTCTATTGGAGGAAATTTTGAGTACAAAAATGATTTAGCTAGTGTTCAGGCTACATTTCACCGCTTTGGTTCACCTGGAGTTTCCTTTACCTTATTGTTACCTTTACTACACTGGTGTTTCATTTGCTTTTTGCGCATTACCTGCCCTATCCTTTTCCCCCATCGTTTCCTTCCACATTTTATTCCAGCTGTGTGATATATTAAATTAATTTGACCTTGTTGTTTTTTCTTGCCTGGGAAATTAATGTTTTTCCTTAGCAAGGCTCTTGCTGCAATGTATTCCTTCTTATTTTCTATTTTGTTTTGTTTGTTTCTTCACCTTATGACAGATAGAAAAAAATTCATAGCAATTGTAACCCTTCCTTAATATATCGAAAATATTTGAACTAATGGGTAAACCTTACGCTATATTCTAGGGAACATTGGGAAATGTTAATTGTTTTTAAGCTGTATTTTTTTTTTTTTTTTTGCTTTGAATGTACATTATCAGTGAACTCTGTGAGGTATCTGTCACCTGTACCTTACTACAAGCACAAAGAGCATTCAACCCGAAATATTATTAGTTTAACATAAAAATAAATGTTTTGTTCTTTGTGCACAGAATGTGTTTTATATATGTATAGATAATAAAAGCAGAAAACATTTTTTAATCATTTGAAATAAGTAATGATCTAAAAAAAAACAAGCTCATTTCTGTTCTCTTTCTTTTGTAATAACATTATAACAGTATTATATTAAAATATAATGAAGTGATTCCACATCAGCTTTCATTCTTGGTTTACCTTGTTAACTTTTATGGGTAGCAGTGAGAATAAGCTGATCAGACCTCTGCTTATCTTCTTACACACACTGAGTTCTTATGCTTGCATTCTATTAAAATTCATATTTGTTTCCTGGTGTAAAGCTTTTGTTCATCGCAGAGATTCATTAGGCTCACA
Source organism: Pyxicephalus adspersus (assembly GCF_032062135.1). Classification (NCBI taxonomy): domain Eukaryota; kingdom Metazoa; phylum Chordata; class Amphibia; order Anura; family Pyxicephalidae; genus Pyxicephalus; species Pyxicephalus adspersus. Next base: position 95,439,996 of record NC_092861.1, read on the forward strand.
ATGTTTTCACTTGACAGATCTCAGTGCTTGACAGTCCTCTCCTGATTAGTAAACACAAACTATATGTAATCTGACACCATTGATGATGAAATTGAAAGTGACAAGCTACTCCCAGAAATCATCATTTTTCTCCACTTGTTATTCCACAGTGCATTGTTTTCAATGTTATTCCTTAATAATTATTTAAATCATATGTCTAACTAGAAAAACAGTTTTCTTTTGTTTAAAAATATTTTTCTTGCCTTGAGAAGAATGAGTTTAGCATGAACATTAAAGATGAGGAAGATTTTAAGGTTTTAGGCAAAACGTGTTAGGGGTTAATTGTTAGGGTTGGATTTAGAGGTTTAATTAAGAGTTAAGGTCATATTATGTCTCTGGGTGTTGGGGGGATAAGTGTTAAACATTAGGATTAATGTGATGTCTAAACATTAGGGTTAGCTAGCTAAGTTTTTAGATGTTAAGTGTTGAACAGTAGATTAAAGTATGTCTAAAGCTAAGATTTTGGGTTTTTGTCGTTTGTTTTTTGGACAGAGAACTACTTCTAAAACAGAACAGGAAGTGAGAGTAAGGGGAAATCCCTGTTTAGAATACAAGGTTTTCCCCCACCTTTTGTTCTGGTGGCACCTTTTTTTTTTATTTTCTTTCAGTTATCCGGATAGTTGGTCACCAGGACAGTTATAAGAAGTAAATCTCCCTAGTAATGATAAAGTCAGCAAAAGAAAACTGTCAAGTGTTTAAAATCAATCATCACTCTATCCAAAATAAAGGAAAGCCACTGCAGTAAAGGCCTGGCACAGCAATACAAAGAAGAAAACACAGCATCTGGTGATGTCAATGAGTTCAAGACTACAGGCTGTTATTGCCAGCAAAGGGTTTTCAACCGACTATTAGAAATGAACATTTTATTTTCAGCTTTTTAATTTGTCCAATTACTTTTGAGCCCCTGAAATGAAGTGGTTGTGTAAAAAAAAAAAGACTTTAATTCCTCACATTTTTATGCAATCTTTTTGTTCAACCCACTGAATTAAAGCTCAAAGTCTGCAGTTCAACTGCATCCGAGTTTTTTCATTTACCCCCCAGCGTTCTAATTCTGTGAGTTTTTTGTTGCAAAAAGTGATCCTATTTTTTTTGGATAGAAATTTTTGTTTATATTGTGGCCCTTTAATTTTTAGGATTAACTCCTGGGTATAATAATTATATTTATTTATTATATTTAATCATAAATTATATTATCTTACATAATTATAAATCATTATTATAAAAAATAATGAAATAATAGACCACAACAGTGTAATTTATCAAAAAAAAAATTTTTATCAAAAATTTCTAACTGAAATTTTCCAAACAAGAGTGCAATATTATTGATAAATAATAAGATAAATTTAAATGCAGATTTTAGAAAAAAAAATATTTACATTTTTAGTAGACATCCCGGGTGTGGTAAATTTTAAAGCAGGGGGCTGGACAAAGCCCAACATCACGTCGGGACATTAGAACCTGGATTCTTTGCGTTTCTTCCTTCCTCTGTCATCGGTCTTTGAGCAGCAAACCACGCACATCCTTGTAGGTGCCGCCTTTTTCTGGGTTGGTGGGATGTACTCAACGAAATGACGACCGGACAGGCGTTCTGGGTTGACAACGGTGGAAGCACGACGTCCGGGTCTATTCATAGCCACTGATGATGTTTGGTGGTTCTTGGCTATGAATTCGGAAACTTGCAAAATGAAGTCTGAATGATTCACAGCCCTTTGACTATTTTTTTTGTACAGAACGTAGGCATTCCATAGGCACTGCTCAACTAGATGCCTGAAAATCTTCTTGTAGTACTTTCTTTGCTGTTTCCTCATCGCTGGGTAGAATGTCATGGCTTGGTCAGCTCTGTCGACACCTCCCATGGTGTTGTTGTATTCAGTCACCACCTGTGGCTTCATCACTTCTTTCCCATGTTTTGTGCGTACCAGAACGGTAGAGGCATCATGGGCAGTACTCATCAGGCACACATCTTTCTTGTCACGCCATCTCAGGGCCATCATCTTTCCTTTCTGCCAGGCAACAGTTTCTCCTGTCTTCAGCTTCCCTTTTGCAAACAGCAAAAAGCTCAGGAGAGGTGTAGAAATTGTCAGTTATGACACAATAGCCCTGATCTAGCAATGGCTCAATGAGGGATAGCACTGAAGATGTTGCCAATCCATAATGGCTGTATCTGGGGTTGAACTGTGTCCCTTTTCCAGTGTACAGTACCGTATTCCAGATGTAGCCAGTTGAGGATTCACACAGCATATAGGTCTTCCTTCTTTCTGGCACATAGGTTTGTTGGAAATTTTTTGGAATAATTTGAGATACTTCCCAAATTTTCTTGAGTTTTGGTGCAGGATGGGTAGTCTCATCAAATTCTTCATTGTTTGCGAAGTGCAGGTACTTCATGATGAGGGAAAAGCGGTATTCTGGCATGACTGTGCCAAAGAATGGAGTGGCAATCATTTTGTTCTTTGACCATGCAGCAGGGTGGTGGGGACCCGGGCGGTATTTAAAAGCTGATTACTCGGTACCCGGCCACGCACCCCGACGGAGAAGCGCCGCGGCATCACAGTGGGATCGTGCGATTGCCGCTGGAGCGCGGGGCTAAGGTAAGGGGGACCCCCAAAGTTACCCCAAGTGTGACTCGGGGTTACCGCTTTTTGCATTGTTTTCCCACCCCGAGTCACACTCGGGATTACCGCTACGGGGGTTAAAATTAATTGCGGTAATGTACAGAACCAAAATTAGAAAAAAGTTGTCTCTGTCCAAATATTTATGGACCTAACTCTCTCTCTCTCTCACTCTTTCTCTCTCTCTATCTATATATATATAATATATATACACAGTGTTCTCCCCAGCCCCTTTTAGCCGGGCGCAACACTTGGCACTTTTCAGTGTTCACCTGGCTGTTTTTGGTGGTTACTGAAAAGATAAATCAGAATACAGAGGCTGCCACCTGCCTACAGCTTTTTCCCACCCAGTTTAAACAATTTTGGGGGGAAAATACTGAAAATTTGTAGCTATACAGTTGTCTAAAATGCAATGTTAGAGGACCTTACAGTGAGTGTACCATTTTACTTACTTTTATAATAGCATTTATATTCCACAGTAACATACAATAGCAGAATGATCATAACATATACTGTATGTATGATTTTCTCCCTCAGCCATCCCTGGTATCATTTGTTCTATCTTCTAAATTTTCTGATAGGTATATCAATTGGAAAACATTTCTAAATAGACTTTTCAGGAAATACTCATTGCCTAGCAACAACCCACACTTTTAAGGTAGTTTTCATCAATTCAACTTACAGAGAAGAGATCTCATTTTCATGTCTCTTAGAATAAAAGAGGATATAAATTACATATACAGAGAGAAAATACTACAGTTTGCAGTCTTTCATGATAACATTACTTGGTTTGCACCCGGAACTGCTGCTATTATTTCAATTCTTTGCTTTATTTGAGAAATTTGCTAGTTAGTTTCCTGTCTGAAACAGTGCATAGCTGTTAACTTAGTGTCCTTAGTTACTAGGGACAGACTAAGACTATTTTCCTTTGAGATGTCCAAGATAGTTAAACAACAATAGGAGGAAAAATCAGTGGTGTAACATAAACTATTGATTGGGTATAGGGTCTGAAGTACCTCTCTATCAGTTCAAACAGTGATTAGCAATATTATACACCAAGGCTATGCACACAAGTCAGATGACTCACATCCAATGATTCTCGTCTCAGGCAAGAATCTGACATTGTACAGAGGTTGCCCTGATTTGTTCATGGATCCTGTTGGATCCATGAATGACAGATGATGAACGACCACAATGTAAGTGAAAGGAGGAGAGGGCAGAGGACATTTTTTTTAACCATTTAAAAAAAATTAGGTCTTTATTGGGTTTTTTTGTGAAAATGCAAGAACAGTACTTTGGCAAGTGGGTGTGTAACCATTTAAATATGTCCTTGAGTAAGAATTTTAATTTCCTATAATTATACATTTTTTGACTAAGAATTTGCATGCACAGTGCATATGACTACAATGTACAATATAGAACCTGAATTATTATTATTATTATTATTATTATTATTAATAAACAGGATTTATATAGCGCCAACATATTACGCAGCGCTGTAACCTGAATATGTCTTTATCTCACTGCAATACCTTGATATATTTATAAAACACAATGCAGTATCTTGATATCTCTCTATATACCACGTTAATACCTACAGTATATTTCAAATCACAATGTTCTACCTGCAGTACCTGCATATGTTTAAAAAAACCACAATGCCACAGGATCTTCCTATTCCTATTGCATTTATATGCATTGAAATTAATGGAAGAGTTCACCCACATTTTCTTGTTTTGGGGCATTTTCCAGCGTTAACTCAGCGGTTCAATTTTTTAAAAGTTGAAAGCAACGTTTAAGGTTTATGTCATAAATGTGCCTCAAGGAAACGTCCTGGTGTAGATTAACCCATTGTAATGCATGGGGATTTTAAACAAGGGCTTTAAAAGCCTCAGGTTAAATGCTGGGGAAACAGTCCATGTAGACTAAGCCTTTGGAAATTAATGAAGCAGCTTTCATGAAGAAACAGTTAGAGGTTCCAAAGAGCATGGTTAAACCAGAATACATATAAAGAGTGTTTTAGTAATGTTTCTATATGTAAATCACAGCAGACTAAGAAGGTCAGTTTTATGAACAAGAATATGCCATCAGTACATCCTGCCTGCCTCTTTACTCATAGTGATACTTGATAGAAAAGCTGTAGATATATTACCTGATGAACACAAACACATGGATTATGACTCAGATGATCTGTAGTTTGCAGTAAACTCTATTGTGTTTTTGTAAAAAGTGCTGGATTTTTTTTGTCCTGTCAATTAGTTAAACATATGTTGCTATTTCTTCCATAAATTGCATTAAGCTAAGGAGAGGGTAAATTTGGTGCAGAATTCATGTCTATAAAAGTGTTATCATTTATACAACAAACCATCCATAGTTGTCTATGTGGTAACCATGTGGTAACACTTGAGCAATATTTACTAATATCCCCGCTAATTTTTGGTTTCCTGTTCTTTAAGGGGACCTTTTCAACTCAGTAACATTTACTATACTTAAAATATAACTGGCTGGTATCAATTTTGCCACCACCAATTACTTAATTTGTAATTTTAATAGAAAATTATTATTTTAGTTAATTCATTTGATTGCCCATTTTATATAATATATAATTTTTCCCCTTCGAGTAAAGTGAATTTTGAGCTGCAGGTGTGTTTTTGTTCTCAAAATGAATTTATGTCCACTTATGTATCCTGTAGAAACTGGCTTTTCCATGATTTAGGATGCAGTAAATTACAACAAATATATGTTGAGATATATACAGCCTTAATACAATGGCAGCAATCCAATGATTGATATAAAGTATTCCAATTTATGGAAGCTCATCTATATTTTATATTTTTATCCTGTCAAGTTGAGGGAAAGTAGCAATTTTATTAGGCCTGGAGATTGACTCCTTATTTGTTGCTTTATTAGCTGTTTCAAGTGACAGCAAAGTTGTACTATTTATTAGGAAGCACTTTGTGATTTTTTTGTCAGAAAATTTGCTAGATTAATATCATCAGTGTGAGTGAAACATGCTGTGCTTTTCTTGGTATTGTAAAGCATTAATATGAAAAAAGTAGTCTTTATTAGACTTGCATATTTTGACACATTCTGGTTTTCTGTAGTCTGGTTCGTGTCTGACAAGAGCCAGGATGCATAATATTTCAGTGCTGTGTATGGAGCCTTCAAATAACTGTCCAGAAAAATACACCTTGACAATGCTAATAACTTAGTGCAAGTTGATGTTTGTCATTTATATCCTGCAATAAACATCTCCTTTTCTTTGGCAATGCAATACCAAATTTCGTAAAGCTGGTAATGACAGTCATTATTTCTAAAAGCACATCAGAGGTTGACCAGCATGTATTGCAGCTGATTTCTGAAATGTTTTGTTCTTCAAAACCTTGATTTTTTTCTTTGAAGATAAACACATTATATATTTAAAAAATAACAATAATTGAGGTTGATTATCTAAAGACAGAGCGCATATTCACTTTTGCTAAGTGCATATTCATTTTGCAAATTTAGTGTTCATTTGGCCTGATACCTGTTTCTACTGGTTTGTTAAAAAATTAACCTTAACAAACGTTGCATTCATTGGTGCACTGGGTTGTCATTTAGTCAAAATAACCAAACACTCTGGGCCTTATTTAATAAAGCTCTCCAAGGCTGGAGAGGGTACACTTTCATCAGTGAAGCTGGGCGATCCAGCAAACCTGGCATGGATTTCTTCAGTCATTTACTATTTGCTAGGAAATGTTTTGAATTGTGGACCAGATCCATTACAGGTTTGCTGGATCACCCAGCTTCACCAATGAAAGTGTATCCTTTCCAGCCCTGGAGAGCTTTAATAAATAAGGCCCACTGGGAGAAGATAAGACTATTATGGGTGAACCTTGGTGTTCCAGCAAACCTATATAAATATAGATGACTATCATGCTGGAAAGGGGCTGATGTTTTAATACTTTAATAAACAAGACAAACAAAAAAATTGCATAATATGTGTGTATGTGCATAATATACTATTTTCTGGTTAACATCTTGTTTATCCTAAATGTCATACAATTAGGGTTTACATCTACTTTAAGTAATTGTGTTATTTTTTAGATTATCATATTAGCCAAATATTTACGGAGAACAGAACCTTATACAACTAAAATGTAACCTTAGATTACAGTTTCAGTTTGACTAAACTTGCTTGCCATGATTTGCTGTCTAGTAGAAACTTGTAAAACATGAAGCACTGGACATGCACTCCAGTTGTCAAGGTTTTTATAGTAGTGTACAAGGAATAGGAACCTTCATTCTCTTCTATCTTCAACAGCCCATGTCTCATTTCATAAAAAGATAATAGTTTATGCTACTAGGCTTCTTTTTTATTCCGAAGTCCCTTGGTGTAAGAGGCTAATTATTTATACTGGCCATATCCCATTTGTCTGGCTATTACACTATATAAAGCAGTGTGATTATTATTATTGTTATAAATTATGAGAATTACAACAAAAACAGCAAGGGAGCAATATTCCACTCAATAGCCCGGCATGCTTACTAACCTTGGATAAAGGGCTGTTAAAGAAAAACATTTTTTTCTCACTTTCAGGACTTTACCAGAACATAGATATTTCTTCTAGGCAAGTGCATTGTTAAAAATCTGTAGTGTATATGTTTCTTACTGCAACAATACTTCAACTTTTCATATTGCTTGACAGCACATTAACCAAGCTTAGCCATTCAGGCATTTTATTAACCCAAATAAGACAAAATAGCATGGACTAAATTGAATCTTTGATGACTCTCAGGAGATAATGGGCTTCTGGCAAAATGCATACAGGTACTATTAGGGGTGAAGCCATTTCTTTGTGTTTGGCCTACTGCTATCATGGTGGTCTGAAGTATTACACAGATGAACAATCTGGAACATTCTTTCCCTGTAATCAAAGACATAAACATGAGATTTCACTTATTTTTCAGACAACTATTTTTGCACTCAAAGATACAATGTTTTATGGCCACTTTTATGTTCACAGATCTGACGTAAAGCTTTTAATTGGATGGTGTAAAACTCTGTCTTATATAAAGAAACAATATTGTAGGAAAAATATGTTCATGGGACTAAAAGCTGTGGCTATTTCTTTTTAGAAAGGTTGATTTACTAAATGAGTACTGCATGTTCACTTTGCAAACTGATTTTTCACTAAGATTAGCATATGCGGTAAAGTGCAAGTAAATGTTTTTTGAAGGGGTAGTCATAAGTAGTATTTTTGCAAAGGTAACATGTGGTTACTCATTTAGTAAACTGAACCTATGAACTCCACATACCATATTTATAACTGATGAGCAATTGATTTGTCTGTGTTTGACTGGCTGACCTATCCTTATTTTAATCCTGTATTCTGTATCTCCCAATTATATGGCATTACTTATATGGTCTTTGGATGTTTTAACAATGGAAAGGCCACTTTTCCATCTTCATATCATATTTGATAGTATTAATCGGTGGTGATGATAATCTAGAAGTAATTTTGGGACTTAGCTTGTTTTACTATGAACAGGCTTTAAAATATCCAACTTGTCTGAATCTTGTTTTAAAGTTGATTTAAACTCTGAATGACATTTAGGCCTTGTTGACATGGACAGTTTTAAGAAAATCATATGTATTAAAGCAGTTTCCTAGCATTTCACTGCTTGGAAAACATCAATGAAGCACTGAGCCTTCTATTTATCATTGAAACCAATGGGAGTGATTTATTAGTCTTTTCCTGCAGATGTCACTAGGTAAAATAGTTGCTTTGCAGTTTTTGGTCTATACAAGAGGCACTAAATGCTTCTACCCTGCTTATATTGACTTTAATAGTACTGCAGTTTTAAGTGATTTAAAGTTTATCATCTCACTAAGTTTGTTAAAGAAGTAAAATTAATCCAAACCTCATCCCTAACTTCTTGTGTTCTCTGTCTGAGTTTATTTTTCATCAGCTACATTATCCCCCCCCCCCCCCCCTTCCATTTTTTACGGATTAGACGAAGGGGGATGTTCTATACCCCTTCCTGTCATAGAGTTACAATTGTATTGTTGCCTTCCAATACAATGAGCCTGTAGCTCAGGAATTCAGTAACACAACAATATGTTTTTTATGAGCCTACTTTTTGTAATAAAAATAGCCTATTATTTCTGTTTCCTACTTGCCAAATTATATTACTGTACTCCTTTGCTACTAATTCACATCAGTATCAGTACCAATGTCTGCCTTCTAATGACCCCTTTTAAGTATCTAGTTTCTGTCTTATGTCTGACCTTCTGTTTTTGATCCTCTTCTAGTATTTGGTTTATTACAGCTGAGTAGTTTATAGCAGTGATTTTCAACCACTGTGCTGCGGCACACTAGTTTACCTTGAGAGATCCTCATATGTATCGTGGGGTATTATCCAATTACCATTGTCGAGTGTCTAGGCTGTAATGACTGGCAGAGTAATGTAATACTTTTCCATGTCAGTGGGTGGCAGTAGGTAGCTTAATTGCCTTGTTTATTCTTAGAGACAAGAGAATTAGCTACAGAGTGTCTTTTTGTAACAATTTTGATTTGTGGTGTGCCACAGTATTTTTTCAATGTAAAAAAAATGTGCCGTGGCTCAAAAAAGGTTAAAAAACACTGGTTTATAGGATAGGCTGGGACTATTTTTAGCAAATTATGTAGGATAATTTCCAAAAATTTGACAATTAAGGACAGACAGACAATTTTATTGTGGTTGGTGTCACTTTAGACGCTCCAGTTAGCCAGCTCTACCTTACATAATAAATTGTGTAGAGTAGCATTTTTAGGTCTTCTGATTTGACTCTACATGCATAAATGAAAAAATTACTAAAACAAAAGAATACTAGTTTAGAAAGTCTTAACAGCTCTACATTTGATTCCATGGACAATTATGAAGGTATTAAGCTGCAAACTGTATAAGAAATTAAATTTTTTTTTATTGCCTAATTTTAATTTCTATCTAGAAAATTATTATTAACAATGAGAAAATAATTTTATTAATTTTATTTCATTTTCACTTTTAATTAGGAGCAAGTAGAATAAGTCTTTCTATTAGAAAGGTCAAAGACTTCCGTGGCTGGTATTATAAAAGCTGGTTCTATTTATGTATTATTTTATGTCATGAAAAATGGTGAAATTGTTTATTCTGAAGAATTAAATTGAAAATCTTTGATCCCTGGGGCAGGTCAGAGAAAACTAATTAAATTACACAACTATCAACATGATTTGGATAAAAACTCATCTCTGTGATTGAAGCAATCAATAACATATGTATTTTGAATCTCAGAAATTGGATCAAGGATGTAATGCCTAAATTGCATATAAACCATTCTCTTTCTATCCTCACCATAATAGTGTAATAGTGGTCAATCTTTTTTGCAACTTTGGAAAGGCACATGATATATGTAATACTACAAAACAGCCATACAATTGAAATATTTTGTTAGTTGATTAACACTAATCTGTATTTCTGATGGGAAGGAAGACGTTTTTTGAAATGCACATTAAAGCAATCAGGTCAAACCAGCATATTATTACTAAGTACACCCTTACAATAACTGTCCCCAATGGCTGTGCTGACCAGTTTGTTCTGTTCTTTTGATATCAAACAGCAATCAAGAGTTGTCATTAGCGAAAGGTTGTTAGAAATCCAACAAGAGGACCACCTTACTGATGACCTCCTTAACAATATCAGGGGATGCATGTACACATTGTAGACTTTTGTTCAAGACAGCAGCAACTGTAGCCAAAATCAATAGTGTGTCTGGACTGACGATCTGGACTAATCACTGAGAGCTGAAGAAAATACTTGTATTAAAAAAGCATGTTACTCACTGCACATGACAAAGGTTAGTTTAGTCTTGAGTTTTTTGCTGTCTAATTTTAAAGAACAGAGACTAGTTTTGAGTCATTCATTTAGCTCTAGTCCTCCACTCCTAAAATGGTAACTGATATGCTTCTGCAATGCTTTTATATGGGGCTTTGTCTTTTTACAAATCCCCTTAATTGGCAGTCACAAAGTTAGATTGAGAATTATTCAAACAACCAAGAGGAGGTTCCCAGTTGTAGACAACTGCCCATTTCTAAGATTTTACTATACTATCCAAAAGGTAAGAATGGCATCTAAGCTGGTATTTTGTAAGCTTAAAACCAAGGTTCCTTATTATGTGTTTAAAAGCCCCAAGTTGTGGTCAGAAAGTAACTCCTATATACCAATAAATCACACAGAACAATTTTTTATTTTCTTTATTTTTTTATGTCAACTATATTTTATCTTTATCACAGCTAGAGTCTTGGTATTCAGTTGATTTATTGCTTCCTCCTACACCCAGACATTCAGACGTACATGCTTTCAGTTAATGGTCTTTAAGATTAAAAAAGGTATTATTCTGACCTCTTTAATGGCCTATGTAGTTTTCATTCAATTAGTTTTTATTAACTTTTTAGGGAAGTTGGGGTAGGGAGAAAAAAAAACAATAATAGAGAAAGCAAAAGAAGAGAAAAAAAATATAACAAATCAATAGGAAGAAAGTATGGTTACAAAAAAAAATTACCAATGTTTGCAACTTGCAACAAAATCAGATGTCCAACTAATACTTATATTTCATTATTAAGCACAGAAAACATTCACACTCAAAACAAAGGAGATTTAATGCACAATAATAAGTTCTACATGTTAAAGCTCTGACTGTTACTTAAATACAAAAAAAACCCTAAAAGCTAAAAAAGAACAGATTCATATCATGAGGCATGCTTTATCAAAACAAGGGGGCAGATATTTCTCAATCCATGTTACCCAAATACATGAAAATCTTTCCAACTTACCCTCTTGCAAGGCAGTTAGTTTATCCATAAATATAGTCTGGGACACTCTCTGAATTACTTCAGAAATAGAAAATACCTTAAACTTCAACCCTTTGCTATTGTTTTTCTTCCAGCTGTAAAAATATGTGAATTTAAATGAAATTGTGAATACATACACATTGTTTTTTTTTTTTTAACATAGTAGGACATCAATTGGGTTCATCTGTATTCAAATTTTGAAGACAGAATTTATATTGGTATACACCTGAAGCCAAAAATTCCTGGTTATCAGACAATCCCACCAAGTATGCATGTATGTGCCTGCCTCTACATAGCCTTTTAAAACAATTTGGGGGAAATCTCTGCTAATACTTAGCAATACGAACTGGTATTAAATACCAACGTAATAAAAGTTTCAAATTTCCCTCCAAGGACGCTAAAATTGGGGTGCTTTTTGACACATTATATCAGGGGTCGGCAAACTTTTATGGCCACTAGGCCATTTCAGGGGCGGACGGGAGCACACTAGGCCGGACTCTGAGTCCTGCCCTAATGGCTCTGCCCATCACCAGGGAACATTGCGGAGGAGAGGGATTTCCCTTCAGGGAGCCTTCCCTATTTACCGCAGCGGCGGAAGTATCAACGCCGGCTGTGGTAAATAGGGGAGCAACAGCAAAAAGGCGACACCGGAGCTCCAGCGGCTCCGGTAGATCCTAACTCCCCCTGGCAGATCTTGCTGGGGGCGTTAGGCCGGAATTAACTACCGGCTAGGCTGTTTCTGGCCTTAAGGCCTTATTATACCATAAATCGAGCCAGTTCTCCTCAGGAAAGTCTTGCCCCAGATCCGTGTTACAACTAACAGTGTAATGGGGAAGAGACTGTTTAAAAGAATTCAGGAGACAGGAGTGTACCATTGATATCACACCAGGAGAAAAAAAAAGCTGTAAAACAAATATGCTCAAAAGAGGTAAAACTTACTCTGGTAGGTTGATTTGAAAATAACGGAACAGCTCCCCCAGGGGAATATCAGACTTCTCTTTGAGGTATTGAAAAGTACAAAAAGCACCTGCTGCATATAGTTTTGCCCTGGTTGTCAGATTATGATCCGACCACCAGGAAAAATTTTTAGCATCTAAATACCCTAGAGGGAACTGGGGATTACCTAAAAAGAAGAGATGGGGGGGGGAGTCCCAGACCCTTACCCTGATCCCAAAGTTTCAGAGAATGACTTAAATCAGGATTGTTGCATATTCTCCTATGCTTAAAAGGGAGCCATAGCAAATTAAATATCCCTGTCGGGTAACAGGACTGGGCCTTCAAGGAAACCCAAGACAGGACTTCAATTCCAGCATGGTACATAGTAAGCTGGGCATGTTGAGCTGCTTGGTAGCACTTGGTAGAGTGAGGGAGACTCCATCCTTCATAGGTTTTAGGTCTATACATTTCATTTCTTGCTACTCTCGGTCTTCTATCCCCCAAACAAATTGTAACACATGCGATTATACAGTTTGAGATGCTGAGATTGGATTGCAATTGGGAGCACTCTAGCATAGTAAAGAAATTTAGGTAATAAAGTATGTTTGACTGCTGTAATCTGACCCAGCCAATATATCAGGTAATCTTTCTATTTTCTTAACAAGCCATGTAATTGTTTAAATAAATTTGGGTAATTGGCTTTAAATGATGTGTGATAATTAGTGGTAAGATGAATTCCCAAATACGGTAATAAAACTGGGACCCATGTAAAATGAAAAAATTGCTGAAGTTGGGATACTACTTTAGGTGTAAAAAAATATATAGAGCCTTAGGTTTAGTTTCATTTATATGCATGTCTGACACTGAACCAAACTCTTGTATGTAATAGTTTTGTAATAGTATTCATGTAATAGAGCATGTTAGGAATTATATGGGTTAGAGATTATGGTCAGGACATCATCCACAAAAATAGTAAGCTTATGATGGCTATTGCCGACTTGAAGTCCCTCGATGTCAGTATAGTGTCAGCTAGTGGCTCAATGTCTAAAACAAACAAGATCGGACATAAAAGGCAGCCCAGTCTTGTACCCCGAGTTATAGAGAATATCTGCCGTATTTACCATAAACTATGGGGTTAGAGTAGAGCGCCTGAATCCAAATACAAAATAATCTAGATCGTTTGAAACCCAAATAAAAGATGTTATATTTTTCAGGAGACATGATTCCTGAAGTTTGGCCAATCTGTAAAGTAGGTTATCAGATAAATATAGTCTATCTAAAATGTATACACGTTTGTTATTCTGTGTATCACCTAGAGACTGCTATATTGTTGGTGTATTGTTATATACAGACCTATAAATAAATCTGCAAAAGTTTAAAGAAGTGATTTAACAATGAAAATCAGCTTTACTCTGTATAACCATATATCCTAAAACCAGGGCTGTGGAGTCGGAGACAATTTTGGGTACCTGGAGTCAGAATCGATAAAAATGTGCCGACTCTGACTGCTGATAAATTTAAGTTATAATTAAAAAATACTGTAAATTCAAATATCATATTTCACAAACAATAGTCATAATTTTGTACTTATTTTATGTAGGAATAAAGCCCAGTGCATAGTTGTATTTCTACTAGTGTGAAGTTCAGCTGAGCTATTATACAACCTGACATTTAGATTATTGTAATCTGGATTATGTACAATACAAAAAAAAAAAAAAAAAAAAAAAAAAAAAAAAAAAAAAATACAAAAAAAAAACAAAAACTTGGGTGTCTCTCTGGAAAGAGAACGTATAAGGAAACTTATAATCAAAGAGGCCAAATGTAAAAAGGAATAACTACAAAAAGGTCTGAAGGAACATTTTGTCTTCAAAAAAATGGATGCATGCACATATCAGTCAATTATTTTTCTTTTAATGTTAGATTTGTTGATGAAAATATTAACGCTAATAACGCGAACCTTGGAAATAAAGGACACCCAGGCACATCACACCTGTGACTATCTTCAGAAGTTAGTGGAGGATGTTCTAGAAGATTTTGAAATTAAAAAGGAACAGATTTTTTGTATTGTGACAGATAATGCTTCTAATATGTTGAGCACAATTGAGAAAATGAATAAATTAGATGAAGAAAGTGACAGACAGTTATTAAAGGAGGACAGTTATGCAAGCATTGGAAAAAGGGAAAGCGAAGATAATAGTGACATTTTGGATAACATTGTTGAAGAAGCATCTAAGCGTACTACTATTCAACATATGTGTTGTGCTGTTCATACTCTGCAACTTGCAATAGGAGATGGATTGAAAGATCATCATGTAGCTACTCTAATTGTCAAATTGAGGCAAGTACCTGTTGCAGCCAGGGCCCCTAAAACAGGAAAAGGAGCCATTTTGGATGAAACAACACGCTTGGGAAGCACTTATTTGATGGTAAACGTTTGCTTGAACTAAAAGACTTTCTTGAAGAGCTGGACAATGAAAATGTTTTATTAACTGAAAGCCAGTGGACACAAGTAAAAGCACTGGAAAATTTACTTTCTAATCCCTTTACTGTCACCAAGAGTTTGCGATCTGAAGATTTAACACCTGGTAAATTCTTCTTGAAATGGAAGAGCTTGATATATTTCCTAAACAAAAGTGGAGGGTTAATAGCTGATGGCATTGTATCTTCAATGGAGAAAAGACAGAATCTCTTACTGGATACTTAAATCTTGTTAGCTGATCCAATAAGCCAAATTATGTTGAGCGATGACCAGACAGATACTGCAGAAAAGGCCCTCTATGACGTAGCAGTTTGCATGAAGGGATTACTACCTGGAACACCACACTGGATGAAGCTTTGAGCAGGCTATACTGGTAACTCAGGATCATCCTCTTTAAATGAAGAATTAGACTTTGATTCCTACTTGGACAAAATGGAACTTTTAACAGTAAAGTGACATTGCATATGCGTGAAAGATAAACAACCAGAAAATGTCCAAATAAAGAGATTCTAGCTGGAGTTTTTTTTAAAGAATGAAAAGAAACTGACTGTAGGAAAAGCCATCCTTGTTTATCCCGAGATTATTAGTGATGTGACTAGAGCCGTAACAGCAATGCCACCCACCCAAGTCAGTGTTGAAAGACTATTTTCAACTCTAAAAATAATCAAGTCAGATTTAAGAGCTTCTATGGAAGAGGATCTGGCAGAAGCAATTCTGTTTCTTAAAACAACACTACATTGACTTAGTTTTGGAATGCATTTAACAGCTATTCTACTCTATAACTATATTCCAAGTTTAATATATAAACTGTTTTAGGTTTTGTTTTTGTTCATGTAGTTAAGCTTTGTTTTTATTTTAAAACTACCAAAGAATGTGGTTCATATTTTTAAACTGGTAAAGTTCCTGTT
This sequence comes from Pyxicephalus adspersus, assembly GCF_032062135.1. NCBI lineage: Eukaryota > Metazoa > Chordata > Amphibia > Anura > Pyxicephalidae > Pyxicephalus > Pyxicephalus adspersus. The sequence goes on from NC_092861.1 coordinate 95,455,819, forward strand.
CCTTATTGTTTTCATTTTTTTTTTTTGTCTTTTGTTTAAACTGGCTAATACAGTAGAGCATTAGCTTCCTAGCCAGTAGTTTTGTGGTTAAATGGCGTGTATGTTGCCTTCCTTCAATCCAAGTGGAAAATACATTAGCATATTACAGGGTTTCTCATTTTATCTTCACACTTTTGCATTCAAACTTCAAACTTATGCAACCAAACTTCAAAAAAAAATTTTCAGCCTTGTCAAAAAATTATTTTGGTTCTCATTGAGATGTTAAATGCTTCATTATCAAGAAAGTAATGTTTTTTCCATCTTCCTTAGCAATGAGATCAAGGCTTTTGTTAGCATAGCCTTTCTTGAAGAAAGTGGGAATCATTGAGCCTTGCAGGAATTAAACAAGTTCTTTTTAATGACCATTGGAATTTATCAATGCATCTATCAATTGTTGAAATAGATAAACTACCGTATTTTTCGGACTATAAGACGCACTTTTTCTTCCCCAAAACTGGGGGGGAAAAGTGGGTGCGTCTTATACACCGAATACATGTTAAATATA
>NC_092861.1:95456942-95560451 GCF_032062135.1 Pyxicephalus adspersus
GATACATTGTGTCAATGTATCCCCTTCTAATCACTCTGTGTCAATGTATCCCCTTCTGATCACTCTGTGTCAGAGTGATTAGAAGGGGATACATTGACACAGAGTGATTTTTTAGTATTTTGTTCAGAATCTTTTTTTCTAGGTTTTTCTCCTTCAAAATTGGGTGCGTCTTATAGGCCGGAGCGTCTTATAGTCCGAAAAATACGGTAATTCCAAATTTTGCAAATAATTGATCCTTTATTTCCCTGAGGCTCATTCCGCAATCTTCGGACATTAACTTGCGTAACTCCTCCTTATGGGCTTCATCCAACTTTGAATTTCTCAGACCTTCTCTTGGTAGTTTTTCCACTCTACTGGAAGATTCATAGGTCTTAATAATTTTGGTTATGGTTGTACAATTACAACCCATAACAATTGCTATCTGGGAGGCATCACTTTCATTAAGATAACTCCTTGACGTTCTGCATTGCTTACTTTGTTATTTGTTAGTCTGCTGAAAAAGCCTGATTCAGTCCTGGGTGGTACGGAGCTTGTCTAGCTGGCTGACATTCACAAGCCCCACCCCTCAGCCTCATGGCCAATGTATTCTATGTTCACTCCATTTCAGTAGCCCTTCAACATCCAAATCTTCTGGGAATATCAAATACCTGAGTTCCTTACCAAGACCTGTGGTTTCATATTTTTGCTACTACATTACTATTTTTTTCTGTGACATAGGGATTGGATGAAGGGCTGGGGGATGGGATGATTCTAAGGATGAATAGCACACTGTCTGTAGCTTTATAGGTCTTTTTACTGCGTGTTAAAAATATAAATAAATACCTAATTATCTATAGCTTGACCACAAGTTCACTTTCAGGTCAGATAATTTTCTGTGCTTTTGTATAGTACAACACAGGTAAGCATTAAATCCTGTTGCAAGGTTTATTTTATATGTGTTTAGTCATGAGTAATGTTGCTGGACAGACATGTAATGAACATTTCAGTTTTTGATGTTATATCCTAATCACCCCAGGAAATCTGCATTTAACTGAGTAGAAATCTGTTTTATGTTTTCTTGTTCTTTTCAATTTCTACAACCTTGCAAAACTCCTACAGAAAGAGACAGCAAAACATTTTAATAAGACATGTTACAACATAAACACAGCATAAAGCAGTGAATTATTTTGACAGGCTCTTCCCAGGCTTGTTTTATTCTCTCTTTCCTGTTGAGTTAGTTTTGGAGAACTTTGTTGCTGTAAATGGTTTAAAAATTTATTATGAAATGAAAGAGAGACACAGTCCTAAGTTATCAACTCTATGGATTAGTTACCTGTTTGATGTCTGCTCTCCATTAGCCTTGTCGCCTATCTTTATCATATACGTTTTGTGAAATAACACTGCAAATGTCATCAGATACAGCAGCAAGGATTTTCTTCTATCTAAAATGAGATATAGATTCGCCTATATTAGTCATGCCCTTTTTAGTTCTCAAGGCACAACAAACTTTACATAAAGACATAAACTGTATTACTTCTACTAATGATTACATTTTAATTTGGGTAAATCTTATTTTCTCTTCAAATTACTTTTTCAGATGGGCATTTTTTTCAGCCCTTTTTTAAAGCAATTTAATTAAAGAATAAGTAGGTTATTTTCCAAAACCTAGAAGCAAATTAAAAATATGTAATACTGACTTTTCTGCATTTGTAAGGGTTTGTTTTTTAAATGGTTATATATATTTCTTTAATCATGTAAAAGTACAAGACAAACTATTTTTTTATAAAGCTCATAAGATACCATTTACCCTTTTTTTTTAAGGATGGAAAAAAGAATAGTTAATTGATATTGGTAACATAAAATTAGAAACAATGACATATCCTAGCAATAAGCAAACAACATGTTATCGTGGGCAATGAAGCTATGTCAGCATGCAGCTTTGTACAGAGAGTCAAGGTACAGGTTCAGATGGAGTCAGGAAGCTGAATGGCAGATATACTGCAATATATGCACCTGCTACCAGAGTTCAGCCAAGCATTGGGAAGGAAAGTCTTCTCCAAGAGTGATGCAAACACACATCTTCCTGGTCAGAAGGGAAAAGAAACAGACCGGCTGTACAGATTGTTTGGTATAATGCCACCGCCAGCCATTGACAGTTACAAATTACATGGGCTAACAACAATAAGCTTTTTGAGAGAGAATTTTTGTGTGTGTTTGTGAAACATAAACTGGTAGATTGAACTGAGGACTGATTTAGGAAACACTGCATTACTCATATAAGTAACCTAAACATTCACCATTATTTCCCCATGCTTGGGCACAATTGTTACCTTTTGTTGTATAAAGCTTGCAAATTGTGGACCATAAAAATTGGCAGGTGCTGTATGTGCTGTACAGAAGATATAATTTTTATCTGCACGTAGTAAATGCTGGTAATCCAGTTAAAGAAATGCCTTTGTGGTGATTCCTCATTTTTTTATGTAGGGTAAAAACAGTCAATAGCTAATCCTGGAGCCATCAGACTTTAGAGAGTCAGTTTGTTTATCCATATTTCTTTGGTAGTCTCCCTAAAGCATTATCACTATGTAGTGGAATGCTGCAGTTTTTACAAGCTGATTAAAAGCCATTGTTTTAGGCTTATAGGTCAAATAAAACAATGTGTGTAAACACATTAATTTGTTAAATATAGCCAGCACATTCCTGCTTTAAAAATAGTTCTAAAATTAATAAAAGTGTTTGCTCCATAAAAGCTTTATAAATGAAAATATATTGGTCACAGTATCAGCCCTTTCTTTTGCAGAAATCAGCAGTCATGTATGATTTATGATATCAGCCATGACATAGTTCCCTGGGAGGCTAAAGTGCACTGAAACACATTACTAAAGGATGGAGCTTTTGCTTGCCTGTGTTGTTTTCCAAAGACATAAACCGTTTTTTGTATTTTTTATGCAAGAGTTTAGAAAGTTGTTGAATAATATGGCAATATTGGCTTGTACACTAAAATACAGTATAGGTAACAAGTATTTCTTTTAGTTTTATGCTTGGCATATGTATATGTTTAAAATGAAGATAAACAAAAACTTTTACAAATATTTTTGGGTAAATTTAGCATCAACTAATGGTACACAGAACTAATACAACTTTACTGCTGTCCAAGACTGAAACAATGAGATTGTCACTATCTTTACTCTTGCCATGGCCGTAACTAGTTTTCTGCTGTGAGATGACCATGTGACCATGTAGTCAACTGGAATATAGTGAAAATGTTTTTTAGAAAATGGGACCACAAAAATAAACTCCAAACAGAGCCAAGGCTACTAAGATAACTATCAAGGTTATAGACAGCAATTAGGCATCAGTAAAGAACTAAACCCTTCCCCATCAATAAAAACTAGAAGAGTTCTCCTTAAGTTTAGTTATGATAATGGCCCTTATAAATAATGCACGCATATGTTTGTTATATCACATACTTTCCTAAACACAGGAGGTCTCAGCTAGTAGTACGTCCATTAGCTACTTGTAACTCAAAGACTAATTACTGCCAAACTGCAATCAAGCAGATGACCCTAAATCAAAATTAATCTTTCTTAGATCATCTTCAGAAAATAATTTTCATTTAAGTATTGTTAGCAAACACATTTGAAGATCCCTACATATTTCTCAGCCGGTGGTGCAGCTATTCCTGGCAGTAATTATGACAGGACCAGAGGCTACTTCTGTTTGCTAAAATACATCCAGAATAACCAATTGTACATGAAATGTAGAAACAAATCTTAGTAAGTAGTTTTGGTTATTTAAATATATAAACAATAGTTGTATACACTTTAAAGGTCCACCAAATAACAGGCAGCAAGACTTAACAAAACCTCAGCTTTATTTTATTGTTCTACCAACTTTGCTAAAATAGCACATTTTCCTATGCATAACTATCCCTTTGAAAATGATGAATGGAAATGGGGCAGCTCAGTTACCGATTTTTAAAGTATAGATTATTCATATTGACTTTACTCTAAATACCATATGAAAAGAAAAAAAGTTGATAAAGCAAGAATAAAATGTTCTCTTGCATACAGACCATATTGCCATTTATTCTGAACATTTTTTAAGATAAAGAAAGACCAGTCAGATACTCATTTTATTTTTAAAATAACACTGGTTAAATGAAAGCTGTCAGCCTAAATGTGATATACAGTATTCCTTTTGTTCAGTTTATACGTATATACTTTAAAGTGGAGCTTTGTGTTATACTGGGCAGGACAACATACTGAAGAACACAAGAGTGAGATGATTTGCCAGGTAGGCAACATTCAGAGCAGGGATTCTTCTAAAGGCACAGTATTCCAAAGAAAATATGCAGATAGATAGATAGATAGAAAAAAAGATAGTATTGTGTGATTTGCTTATTTGTTGTTGAAAGCACTTCTCCATTACACTAGTTAGGCCTTAATCTGTTAATTATATGAATTATAATCAAATACTGATTACCTCACCTGCTAGTTTTGTTGTGTCTCTTTTAAGGCAGCCGACAAGAAAATTGTTTCAGGTATCAGCAAGGCACTTGTAGAACAGCAAATACAGTATTGATGTTCAGCATCCTTACCCAGCCTGCAAATTACTTTGCATGGCTATAGTTCACAGAGCTATAGTGTTTTTGTTTTTTTTTACAGCCAAGGAATTTTTAAAATGTGAAATCAACCTGAATTCTTTTCTGATCCAGAAAGAAGTTATAAGGTATATACATATTCACAGACCTGTACAGACTGAAATAATAAATGGTGCCAACAAACTGAATAGTGTTGCTGTGAAAATGCTTTGCCGGGTATACACAGTGCTTTGTATGCTTGCACATTACAGCAAAAGCTCACCTACGCCAATGAAAATATAGTTTTGTTTAAACCCCAATGCTCTGCAGTGGACTGAGTTGATAAATATTGTTGTTCAGAGCACTCCAACTTTCTTTAATGCATCTCAAAATGCTGCAGTGCAAAGTAAGAACAAAGTAAGAAGAAGAAAAAATCTTAATCCAACATATGCATAGCACAATTTACAAACATATGCATTATGTGCATGCTGTGCTATGAATAAGCCCTTATATGTTGTTTTTAAAGCTCCACTCAGCACACAAAGGCTAGCATAATCCTGACAACCTATGGTTAAAGAACCAAAGTTTTGAATGTTCCATTTCTGGATTTTCCAATGTATATCACAGTCCATGCTGTAAAACGACTGTATCTCATAGGTAAAGGAATTACTTTTTTCTTTTTGACAGTTTGACATAAAATTGGAACTGACATATGACATAAAACTCAGGTCATTTTAAAGTGTGGTGAATGTGCACATGTAGGTCAAACCAAGATTATTCACTGTAAACTTGCACATATTACTGCATACTTAACATCATTCTGTTTTTGTGAACTTCCAGGAGGAGCCTTGACAATAATAACTGCATCCGAAAGGGATATTGCATTTTGTCCCAATGCTCAACTTTGTTTCAATTATCTAATTAAAATATTCTCCTTGCACCATCTATTTTCCACTAATTAGGTAAAAGTTCCTTCACATTTCATGCAAACTTAGAAGCCCTAATGCAAGTAGTCTGATCTACATTCTGATTTATGTCAGATTGCATCATCCAACATTTATTACAGCTACCACTTAACAGAGGACATTTTTAGAGTTTGAAGCACTGTAGCCAGGCAGAAAGATTTAAATCAAAGGACAAGGTTATATAGGTTATAGGCAGCACATAATATACCACATATGCTAAAGAAAAGACTTTCAATCTGTCCATATTCTGTCTGTATATCTAGAAATATAAGAAATACGAGAAAAACTGAAAAGATAATAAAAAGAAGAAAAGAAGAAACAAACTGTGTTTAGAGGCAGTATTCAACATTATGTCTGCTGTGCGGTTAACAGCAATACTATTGTTTTATTCTCACTGTATGGACATTATTCAGTATCTTACCTGTGCTGGTTATGCATTTTGAATAGTGCTGATGAATTGATTGTTGTAGGATAATGAACAAACTCACAGTAGAGCAGGTATGCATTTGGTTTCACTACTTTATTCTCATGGAGCGCTGCATAATAATATTAATAATAATAATAATAATAATAATGGATCTGTGGATGTAGTAGAGGAAGACTTGTTGCACTAAGCTATTTGATGATTGAAGTGGACTTGATTTGCAACACTAAAAAATTATAGCAGATTTATATAAGATGAGAAGAGGTAAAACTTTTTTTCTGATGTTTTTTGCTGTCTGTCTTTCCATTTGGGGAGTTTCAGTAACTTAAAAAAACTTTATTTGTAAAACGTTATAAGAAAAGGAAGTAAGGGAGATAGATTCTTCCTGATATAAACTTATACAGCAATTAAAACCTAATATTAATCCTAACCATAACAGTGAGGAGACAGGTAAGTTTGTTTTATTGCAGAAGAGCCATATTCTGTCAATTTCGCAATAAAGAATCTTCCTGATTGCCAGTTACACTTTAACCAGGGGGCGGGGGCATATAAGGAATGTCTTCTTTTTAAAATCATCCTTCCCTTTAGAAAAGTAGCAAACACTTGGAATTATGAGTTCAGCAGATGGAGCATTAAAGTATAGTTTTACATATAGTTCAGTTTTTCTGTGTTGATTTTGTAAAATGGTTATATTATGGGTTACTTTTACAGGACACAAGTCTTTCAGTAAAAAAATAAATCTAGTTCTGAGACAGACATGCATTTCTTTTCTAGCACTACAAGGAACTATTTTGGCATGAAAGGCTTAACTTACAGAGCAACACAAATTCCAGAAACTACTTTTTTATAAAAGGACAGAATGGACTGGCAGAGCCCAGAGACTACAGTCAAAACTGTAGCAATCCTCTACAATGCCAGGGACAAGTTAAAGTGAATATTTATAATAAAAATACAGTTATCATCTACAAAGAGTGTCCAGACCTATTAAAGGATATAATACCATCAGTATGATTTAGACCAGCCTTTGTTCTTTTGTTTCAATATGCCTAGTTGTTTTTTAACCACCACCCCCCCTTCCTTAATAGCTTGCTTAAAGTAAGCAAATTGTGTAACTATGTAAACAAAATATTTGTTTTTCTTTCCTGCATTTACATCTACCTTTAATCCAATGAAACATTGTAGCCTAAATCACTAGGGTATAATTCATTATATGGGCTTGATGGGCAGAAGTAAGTTTTCATTTTAATGAAGTAGAGTGGTGATTGTGGTACACAGAGCCCAGCCTCTCTTATTAGTAGTAAATATGAGTTAAACATAACACAACTTGCCAGATTTTTCAAATGGTTGAAATTCAAAGAGATATCCAGCTGGGTAATCAAAACATAAAACAAGTGAAAATATTCATGCATATGTTATACACAGCCTTTATTCATTGCAGAATTCTACCTCTGTGTTTTTTTCTTTTTAAAATTGCTTAAGCAATTCCACTGTAATAGGAAGTTCGGCTGTTTTAAAAAAATATCTGAAACCTTGAAAAATTGATTGCTGATTCCACTTGCTTCCTCATGTGTCCTAAACTATCAAAACAGAGAGAATTCAAATTAGCTTTGTGTTCTCAGTTCAGTTAAATATACAAGTTGTGTTGGGGTTCTTTGCATTTTGAAGTTTTGATGTCAATATTTACCCCAACACACAAATCTGCAAAATACACCTCTAAAATAAGTTGTGAGCAATCAATGTGAATTGCGTATTTACTGCCAATACACTTGTGATCTACATCTGTCAGTGTGCAAAATATATTTGAAAAAATATAACAAAGTAGCAATGCCTATTCATTTGTTTTTTGGTGGCTGTGGGTGAGATGCTTTATGAAGTGTCTCACTTGCAGAATTGGTTCACTGGTGAGGAAGCCGTAACAGCATCTCAACCTCACTGTTTAAGTTCTAAGCCTTTAAAGAATAAATAGCTAAAAGGCTTTAACTTTACAGTTTTGTGAGCATTGTATTCCTAAAGCTGCGTACACACGTCAGATTTTTATCGCCCGATAATCGGCATCGGCCAGATATCGGGCGAAAATCTGGCGTGTGTACAGTCGGCGTCGTCCATCGTCCGAACGACTGTCCTGGTGGATCCACGGACGATGAACGACGACCGATCCTAATAAAAGGGAAGGGGGAGAGCGCGCAGCAGGGTGCCGCTCCGTCGTTCTCCCCCTCCCCTCTCCATAGAGCAGAACGGTGCTGTACATACATACTCATGCATCGTGTAGTCCTTTGTCGTTGGAAAGGATCGTGAAAGATCCTTTCCAGCGACAAAAATTGCACGTGTGTACGCAGCTTTAAAGTGGCTCCTTTTCATGGTCTGCTATTTATCTGACCTGCTGTAGATATTTTTAGTTACTAAATAGTTTCCTCCACACCTATTACCTTTAAAAAAAAAAAAAAAAGCAGGAACATTATGTAGCTATTTTTATTTCCTACATGTATTTTGTAGTAAATTTAGTATAGGGGTCATGTAACACATTTTCATTTAAGTTGAGTTTTCCTTGTTATTTACTGCACCTAAAACTAAGAAAAAAAAGGTAAAGTTAATCTGAGCCCAGAACAACAAGTAATAGCATAATTTCAACTAGCATGATGAAATAAGCCCCCATCACCTTCATAGATAAAGACATTGTGGAGGAATTCATCTACAAAGTTCATAACAGAAGTACATAAATCTAAGCTGTTTTTGTTCATTTCTATTGTAAATACACAGCAGATGTTTCTAAACAAATAGAAATCAACTAAAATGCAACTTTGCTGTTTTCGTTGTCATTTTTTATAAATGAAGCATTTTACAGAAACTGCAGCTACAGAGGTTAGGAAATTATTAGTTTGACTTTTTTTGTTTTTGCTGCTTGTAAGAATATTAAAGTGTTTTAATATCCATAGTCTTGTCACAGATACACTTTAAAGTAGCTTTCGTTGCAATACAAACCATTGATCTGGCAATGACTCATGTAGAAGGTTTGCTCTCCAACCACATGACACTCCTCTTCCAGGTTAACTAGCGACCCCTGGGAAAAAAAAGTTTTGTGTGTTCACTGCAGCCTGCAACCGACCACTACTTGATCTCCATTGTAGCTTATAGCTTTTTCTACTTGGCAAATGCTTTTATATACAGTAAAATAGACAAGATAGGGAGAAAAATAGACAGTACATACAACAAAGAAACATAAAATACAAGGAATGCTAAATATTGAATAGAAAAATGTCTAATGTTGGTGGCAAGATATGCACATATACAGTCCAACTGTTAAAGTTGAGAGAAGATAAGAAATAATTATTCTGTGATAAAAGCTGAAAGAAGGAGAAAACAAAAAACAGAAACCAAAAATTTTGTGGGGGGGGGGTGTGGACTAATAAGATAAAAATGCAGAGCAACTAATACTGAAGAGAAATGCAATATTATATGGGTCTTTAATTAATTTTCTAAAACCAGGGCTTTACCTTCACCTACAAAATAATTCCTAGATAAGACGGCCAACTAGTCAAAGTAGTCAAAGTGACTGACCTAGAATTACTGGGGAGAAGATCTTCAACGTTTACTGGTACTTCTCCTCAAGGCAAATGACCAAGATCTAAAATATATAAAGTGCTGTACGCTGATTAGCCAAAACACTAAAACTGCTGACAGGTGAAGTGAATAATATTATTGATTATCCTGGTTTAGGAATAGAGTGAACAATCACTTTTGAAGGTGATGTGTTGTAAACAGACAAAACTGGCAAGTGTAAAGATCTGAGCAACTCTGACAAGGACAAACTGTGACGTCTAGATGACTGGGTCAAATTTTCTCCAAAATATAGGTTGTTCCCAGTTTGCATTGGTTTGTACCTATTAAAAGTAGCCCAGGCAAAGACAAACGGTGAACCAATGACAAGGTCAGGGGCTCCCAATCCTCACTCATTTTCATGAGGGTGGGAGCTGGGGATGGGCTAGCCTTTCTGGTCCAATTCCACAGAAATGTTTGTTTAGCAAAAATAATGCTGGCCATGAGGGAAAGGTGTGAGAACACACAATGTATTGCAGCTTGCTGTGCATGATGCTGTGTAGCCACAAACCTGTCCACTGCTAAACCACCTACAAACAATGGAAGCAAGTGACCTGGTTTGATTAATCACATTTTATTTTAGAATTCGAGATGTAGATTTCAACTGGGGAAGAGATGGTAGCAGGATGAACTATGGAAAGAGACTGGTAAAGGCAGTGGGCCTGATTTATTAAAGCTCTCAACGACTGTAGATACATTTTCATCAGTGAACCTGGGTGATCCAGCACACCTGGAATGGATCTGATCCAGGATTGAAAACATATGCTATCAAATGGCAAAATAGCAAATGGCTTTTAGGAAATCCATTCAAGGTTTGCTGGATCACCCCAGGTTCACTGATGATAGTGCTTCTTCTCCAGTTCTGGAAAACTTTAGAAGCAGATTTTCTGGGCCTGATTTATTAATTTATTGGTGCCAGATACCATAAGACAACTACAGGAGTCTTGCAGCTGATTTGCCAGCACCAAGGGAACCTTTTATATTTTGGCTAGTTATATCAATAGATGCTGGGAGTCAGGCACTGCTCAAAACACATTTGTGTACCATGCTGAAATTTATACTGTGCTGTATAGGTTTTATGATGTTCAAGCTCCATGATTGTTGTGTTAAGTTAGCAATATTGACATTATTTAAGGTGTTTCTGAAGCCAGTCATTATTTTAATCTTTGCTATAGTGATAAAGAGTTGGAACGTTTGGCAAGATTTTATTACTGCCTGTGCTATTTTTAGATTTCTTTCTGTATTTGTCCAGATGGTTATTGTCACTAGGGCTCAAAGTAAGTGGAAAAATCCATTATTGAACTGAGATAAAGGTTACAATAAAGAGGACATTTCTATCTTTGGAAAGATTTCTGCTTATTTCCTGGTGTATCTACAGGACAGAAGGTAAAGGGAAATCTCTTCAGTGGGACACAGATGGAAAAAAACTCTTTTCCTTACCTTCATTTTTACTCTTCTTCTCAAATGTGTTTGTGAAATGCATTTTCAGAATTTATTTTTCACAGAAGATATTCCAATGTTGAAATCTATTTTGGAATGTTTTTTTTATAGCAGAACTGATAAAAGAGGAAATATGATTCACTGATAATGATTGATGAGCAATTTGAAGGATCCTGCAGTAAATCGGAAAGTCTAGTCCCCATCTTTCTTTGGGTATACTTACAACAAAATATTCAGTGCTTTGTCTGCATTATTCAATTTCCTTCATGATTTGAGAACATTATCTTGGATTGTTTATCAGGATCAATATGTGAAGGACATCTTGAAATCTATTATGGGGACATTCATTTAGAAATTGCTTGCTATAAGAACATTGTTTTTAGAGCCTTCCTACTGAAAACTGCATATGTGATTGCATAGCATAAAATGGGGGAAATGTCATTTTTAATGTCATTTTCTGCACTTTAAATATCAAAAATATATGAATATATTTAATATATGAGGCTGATTTTGTTTATCTTTGCACTGATTATATGTATTACCTTGCATTTGCAGGTTAGAGGCCCCCCAGCAGCAGGAGCATTCAAAGAACGACCTGCAAAGCCCACAGCTTTTCGCAAGTTTTATGAGCGAGGAGACTTTCCAATTGCCCTTGAGCATGATACAAAAGGAAACAAAATAGCCTGGAAGGTAAGTTAGAGCACAGCTGTGCTTATTGCAATGACATCTTCTGTTGCCAAACAAAGTTAGCTTATAAGTAAATAAACCTAAGTAATTCATTGGCAAATAGAAGTGTATGGTGAAAGCTGTTCATAAGCAGGTCCCTCTGGTGTCAGACAGCCACCTTGGCTAACGATTAAATTATCGTCCAAAAAAGATGACAGAGCCTCTTTGCCTCTGAGAATTATCTCATGCATCAATTCATCCTTATTTTTATGAGGACTTGGCAACCCTGGCTGTTTCAGGCAGTCCATCAAGTGATTGCATATTGCGAGCAGTAGCCATTTATCTCCCCCAAATTTCACCTTCCTGCAGGACACTTCCAAATGGAAGCTTTAATTACCTAAATGGATGGGTCAGAATTGGCTGCTCCCTAGGAAATGCAGAGCAGAATATAAACGAAGGCAGATTCTCATTCAGAGACGGTGCTTTTAGTCTGCAGCATATGTCAAGCAACGTAATCGCTGTCATACATGCCTCTGTTAGAGGCTGACCTCCACTGCTGAAATCATTACAGCTCCGACATTTCCCTGACAAAAGGTTAATTGGCTTCAAAATAAATGTATTGCCTAATGACTCCATTCCAATACGGCTGGATTTCTGTCTCCGAATGGCCCACTGATGTTATTTGTAAAAACTTGCCAATCTCTTTAACTCACTAGGGCAAGCTTTTAAATTTAATTTGAAAAACTGAATGCTGATCTTTTTCTTGCTTCAGCCATTTAATTATGTTTGTTCTCAAAAGCTTCTCTTCCGCTTTTATTTTACATAGTCAAAAACATACATTTTTGAAAGCCCAAATAAGTGAGAAATCATTATTTGAGCAGAGTACATTGAAGCAATCCAGAATAAAATAGGCATATTAAACTGAAACGCTTGTTACACAGTCTGTGCTGAGGATTTTATTATAGATCCTATTTTAATTCAGTCACCTGCTGAGTGCGAAGACATGCAAGGTCGTATATCTGTGTTTGGTTTCTTCAGTGATCAAACTGAACTGTTGAATCCAAATGACAGACAACTAATATTACATACATTTCTATTACTATGTGGTCTGTTCTCCTGCAGGGGAAAAAGGAGCATTTATTACAAATGTTGATGTTCTCATAAATTGCATTTAATAAGACTTTATTGTAACATGCATTAAGCAGTGTAGCACATTCAGTTTCTATAAATCAGTATACAAATGCTTACTTTTTTGTGTTTAAAAGAAAGAAATTATTCCTATTGTAAAAGTCCAGAATTATATATCTCCCTAAACACACCCATACGAACACACATACTTTACTGTATTGTGTCCTTAGCTATTTGCCTACAGTTCAGATTTAAATAGCTTTTGCTTATGTTCTTTAACTAATATGTAATTAGTCAAATACTCGCGGTCATTTTTGCATTGCAGTGTTGATATAATGCTAGCCTTTTTTTTTCTTGCCTTATTCTATGATATCATATTGCTGAAAAACATATGAATCCATTATTTAGATTGTTTTTACTTATGGTACTAAATTGCTTGGTATCTTGGTAATCTATTCATATAGTCCCTTAACAAATTATAGCTAAGCATATTCACACAGGTAACTATATTTTGTTGTTGAGGCATTAATTATTCTATCTGTGCTTCTGTTATCTCCAAATCATTCCTAATGACAATACTTGCAAACTTACTTGCAAACTGGATAGGAAATAACAGACCTGTTGGTCCCATTAGCATTGTGGACCAATCTAAAACTACATACACACTTCAGATAAAAGTTGCCCAAGATGAATGGACATGCTTGTCTTGTGCAAAAATGTGAAATGTCTACAGTGCTCCTCCAACCAATTTGGAACGACTGCTGTCCATCCCTATAGAGGAGAGCACAGTGGGATGACATTCACTTGTCCTTCCCCCCACTCTCTATAGAACAGAATGGTACTTTGTGTACATCACTCGTTCTTTTACCTGTCACTGGAGAAGATCGCAAAATATAATTTTCAGCGACAATCCCCTGACGTCCATTGGACGTCTGTACAAGGGTGAAGAAACAGTATCCTACAATTATGTATAACAATAATAAGGCAACATCAGTTCAATACATCAGTTCAATACAGTTCAATCAGTACACTTTCATCACTTTCTGATGAAAGTGTTTCTTTGAGAAAGTTTTACCCCCACCCCCCATTCCTCCCTATTTGTTTTTCTTTCCCTTCTTCACTCCTACTGCACATCATTCTGCATATGCATGAATGGCCATCATGTGATGTTTACTCTTTCACTTCAGAGAGCTATAACTATAGGCCCCATACCCCACTTGATCCCAGGGGATATATTATTTTTTTTTGCTTTTGTTTTTAGATCTCCTTGTTGCTTTCTATGCCATTACCATATTTATCTCAGAGTGGGCTTATGATTTCAGCTACCTAGTTTTCTTCCAGTTCTATTTTTTCTGACTTTCTTGAATGAGACATGCTGAACACTTCCATTCCTAGAAAGACACTAGGAAAGAACACAAACTTGCAAGCATAATGAAGGTAAAGAGCATCACAACTGGGAGCATGGAGGATCCTAATACAAGTGCACAATTGCTGTTAGGGAGTTTCTAAACTGTCCAATCAATTGTTTCATCCAAGCATCCTTGTGAGAGCACACTGTAGTGTTTTCTCATGTCTATAGTCAGCCTTTTCATTCATCATTGAATTCAGATGTATGGTGACCCTCTTTTTTAGTGAAACTATCAAGTTCAGCTAGCAAATAAAAATGTAAACAGATTAAAATCTAAAAAAATGTAAATTCAATAAAGAGAGGGAAAACCTTAACTGTCAGTGGCTCAGTGTTTTAATTCTAAGTACAAGACTTAGTGTAGTTGCTTTAAATTCATATATTGAATGTAGTGTGTCTATGACCATTTTTTTGGATAGCATAAGGAAAGATTAGAACCTCTAACAGGTCATGGCTCTGTTAGATTTCCATCACTTTCTTTTCTAGGGACAATGTTTTATCAAACATGAAGTAAGGGAAAGTTTGTGGCTGGGAAACATACAGCAATATAAAGTTGAGGGGGTTATAGCATTTCCCTACTTAACAGAAAAAAAGTATTTTTACTCAGTGTTGTTGTTAGCAAGATTTCTGTTTGTTTCCCATCCTGTGGACAACCTTTTACTGAACAAGAAGTGGAGGAATCTCTTCAACAGTGGAACTATTTCTAATCTTGTATCTTTCTATCCAAACTAAAATAAACATGTTTACTATAGACAGACTTTAAGCCCCTTACTCTGCTTGGTGGCTGATTAAACCCAGCACTGTGTTAGCATTTTTCATTTCTCTTTCATTGTTTTTGTTAATGTCTTCCTTCAATAACCAGATTACTAACATTTATAAATACAAATGTTATTCATTATTTCTGCTTATATTAGAGAATTTAATTTAAATGTTATGTTTACATTGTAAATAAATGGGAATACAATATACAGCAAGGGGACTGCAGAGAACAGTCCATTAAAGCAGCACATAAATGGAGGAGCCCGTTAACATAAAGTGTATTTAGCAGTCTAACTACATTCTACTGAAGGGAAACATTTAAAGGATACTACAGATAGTGATGTTTTCAATGAGGATGGATTTTTACACATGCAGAAGGTGCTAAACTTTGTAACAAACCTCTCAAGCAAAGCTTTAAGAGTTCATTAAGCAACCTACATGGAGGGATGAACTGTATCAGTGAGTAATGAAAAATGTTTTATACTGACATCTTAGATTTAGTCTAAACCCCTCCAGCAATGTTGAAGGGATGATTATGCAGCTATTTTTCCAAATATAAAACCAAGCTGTATTTTCCATAATTGCTTGGAAGCATATTTCCCTTGATGTACCAATTGCATGAATAAAAACCAAAAACACAGTATGATGCTACAAAACACTGCATTATGGAATATATGTGACTTCTGTCAACAGCAGGAAAATGAAGAAAATTTAATATTGAGTTTTCTTTCTTTTTTTTTTTTTTTTTTTGCTTTTGATCACGAATGTTAGGTATTAAGCGAAGAAAACATTTTTGTATAAAAAAATGAACATGCTTGTATGTATTTTCTAATGTGATATTTTAAAGCTGTGAATGCAGAAATGTAAGAGCTGCTGTTTTTGAAGGTGCAGATTCAGGTCTTATCCCTATGGGTGAGACACTAACCCAAAAAAGTAAATGCATATCAGGTTTTCTGATACTTCAATGGCAGCATGATTGCTCTAGGACAGTGACTCATCAGGTAATGAAAGAAGCTGTATTAGCCTCCATATTTTCTAATTCAAGATTCAGCTCATGCAAGAAGAATAATTCAAATTATTCAACCTACATTGTATTTGCCTATTTTACTGAAATTAATAAAAATTTGAGAGGTGTTTCACCGGTGAAGATATCACAATCTGCAACAAGCATCAGGGCTGGATAAACAGCTTCTAATACATGCAAAGTATTCTGGCATCTTGTTACATATACAGTAATGTTGTTATATAGTAAATATTATAGTAATTATATAAGTATTCAGTGAATGAATAATGGGGGTTTAAATGTATAAGGCATTTAGAAAAAAAAAATGAATAAATAGTAATTAAATACAATACACATTCTTGCTGTAGTATATCTAAAACAGACAAGACAAAACATATTATATGCATTTTTTTTTACCGGTCAGAGCCGTGGACCAAGTCCCCCATACAGTTCCTGGGCTCGGGGAAGTGGATGGCCTGTGTCCGTGGACACAACCCGCCCACTTTCACATTGCAGGCTCAGATCTGTGATGGGAGAGTGGGCGGGGTAATGTAATCATGAGGACACTATGGGGGAGGTTTCTCCCCCTTTGAGTGACACCCGCCTCCTGGCACATGCGCGGTCAGGAGTCGGTGATATTAGTGGTCTGTGGAACCAAAAAGGTTGGCGACCACTGGTCTAACTGACACATAAACGTATAGTGCAGATATGTAAAAATTTGAAGAAAAAAATTAAATACATGTTAAATAGGTATGAGTGTTTTAGGTATACATATAAAGAGAATTTATGTTTATAGATACATACGTTCATAGTAGGAACAATAAAGTAAGAATAAAGGGAAAGATTTTTTTTTTCCTGACAAGTAGAATGCCTAGCAAGAAGAAAGAAACCTACCGCTGTAGTAAGGTTAAAGGGAAACATTGTGTGAAAAGAATGGTTATTGGAGGTTGGCCAACAACACATTATTGGATGAACAGGAACTTACTTAAGATAGGATTTTCCGATTATATGGTAGTAGATGTATTGGGGTAAAGGAAGATGGCATGAAGTAGACTTTTGTCATTGAAAAGGATCTTTCATGATCCTTTCCAACGACAAAAGACTGAAAGATGCATTACCAAGCGCTGTACACACAGCGCCGTTCTGCTCTATGGGGAAAGGGGGAAAACAAGCAGGACAAGATAAACAAGATCCGCCAGAATAGATCCATGAACGAAGTTGAGCGAGCGCTGTACACAAATGAGATTTGTCCGATACTAGCCCTGAAGCAACAATGGGACGAGAATGATCTGAGTGTGTACGTAGCCTAAGACAGGAAACCATATAAACAAGGTGATAAGGGGAAATCAAAGATACATGGTTGAGTAAACCTAAAGCTGCATACACACCTGCAAATATTGTCGTTCGAAAGGATCTTTCACGATCCTTTCCAACGACAAAAGACTGAAAGATATATGAACGAGTGCATCATACAGCACCGTTCTGCTCTATGGAGAGGGGAGGGGCAGAAAGACGAAACGGCACCCCACTGCGCACTCTCCCCCTTCCCTTGCTTTACGATCGTTCTTCGTCCATCGTCTGTGGATCCGCCAGGACGGTCGTTCGGACGATGGACGACGGGTGCTGTACACAGACCAGATTCTTGTCCAATATCGTCCCTGAACCTATCGGGTGAGAACCATTGGACGTGTGTACGTAGATTTAGGAAGCAAGAGAAACTTATCAGTAGGATGATTGTAAACACTGTGGGCAGTTTGGTATGGATAGGCGAGGTGTCCTACATGATTAGTTAAACAGAAATATTCAAATATAAGCAAAAAAAAGAGCAATAGGAAAATTAATCACAATGCATTAAAAATGTGGGGTGGACAGTGGTGGCTGAACATTGTAGAAATTCTGTGGACTCAAGACATGACAATTTATTGCCTGTCTACTGTGCAGCTGTTATAATCATGGCACAATGTACAGTCTTTGGCAGATGGCTTCTATTGAACATACTTTGAGGTACTTCAACCATTTCTGTGATTGAAAAGATGCTGCACCTGATCACTGGTAAGATTTTAGTGTAAATCTCTTTGCCATAGCTGGGTGGTGGCAATTCCTGGTCAGGTGGTAGAGCTAATGCATTATTACCTCCCAACAGTACACAAACAGCGCTAACAAACCGTTTGTTGTACCCAACAGTACGCAAGCATTTACCTTACTTAGCCACTAGATGCCATTTCCACAATACAGCATATGGACAGTGATAGTGACACCCAACGGCTGGTTGATGTAATTGCAATTCTCATGTTTTAATTAATTTCCTAACTTTGGCTTCACAAAACTGGTAAAATACACCCACGTTTATTTTAAATATACACACACTCACACACACACGTTTTTTTAAATGCAAATGTAAAAAAAAATATTTTTTTGAAACTTTAAGCAAAGTACACGGTTGAAACATACAGAATATGAGTAAATTGATTGGCCTGTTTTGTTTCATTAACAAAAATGTTTCATTCAATTACCATATGTTTTGTCACAGCAAAAATTTGGACCAAAACATGGCAGTGATTAGCTAGAGAAGACTTGGCAGTTACCTGCTGAAGTCATCTTTGTACCTTCTTTATTCACCGGATTCACAACACTGTGCAAAGCAGTAATATCTGATTGGATTTCACTGCTGGGCCTTTCACTACCAGTCTATATACGGATTTTATTTGGATCAAATCTGGCTAACAACAAGACTTACCAATGCACTATTTTAAAATATTCTTAGATTTTGCAACATCATTAAAGGAGGGTCTTTTATATCTACCTATTTTCTCTGTAAATACTTAGTGTACAGAATCTCTATGGCATGTGGCATATTTCTCTTATGTACTGTATGCCTTTTTATAATCATACAACTGTTAGATTTCTCCAAACTTTTAGTGTCTTCTTGCTTGAAAATACATTGATTTTATACAAAGATCAGTTCTATGTTTTTCAATATTTAAAGTTAGGAATAGGTGATTTTTTTTTTGTTCTCACACATTTACGCATTTGTGTATGTGTGTGCATATAAAGACATGTATTTTATATTTTCCACATATTACATTATCTTAGAGAGATAAGTCATGTAATATATGTCCTATTTATTTCAGACATTTTACTATGCCTGAATGATAGGTGATAGTTATTTTGAATGATAGTTTTTTTTTCAATGCAATTACCTTCATATGACTATCCAGATACATTTCCATTCTATTGTAAAAGAAAGCTGCAAAAGACAATGAGAGGCTTACCACTTCCTATACTGGGAAGCTGACACAATATAATTGCAAATTTCATTGTCATCAATTAATAGTTTTGGCTTATCGCAATTTTTTTAGAAATCTTGAATAGGGCAGCATGTAATTTATTGCCTTCTTTTTTGGATCCAGACACAATTAATGACGTCTATTTCTTTTGATGTAAATTGCAAACTCTCAGAAATATACACTATGAAAATGCAGTTATATATTAGAAATAACTTTAATTTAAATTTGCTAAATGACCCCGGAAAGCTACATGAAAGATGTTCAGCTGAATGGGCTGATGTGCACTGTCTGTATAATTTATGTGGGAAATTTGTTCGAATGGTTCACTTTTATGGAGAAATGCTGCTTGTATCAGGCTTGCAAAAACCATTTTCCCCCAAGCTTCCATCTGTTCTTCAAACCAGGGCATATGCCATCTCATCGAGCTTGAAAGTCAACTGATTTATAACTCCTGAAAAGTGCATAGATTGAAAAGAAAGGTCGACTGCCGTTATATGACAGTGATTTGTTAGGCACTTGGATAAAGACAATTCACATTACTATGTACCCGAGGGGAACTAGCAATGCTGTAAGCTTCAAAACTCACTGGATTGACAACAAAAAAAAATAGCATGGCGTTAAAAAAAAAAAAAAATGTTTTTCTTTTTCAGTGTGGGGTTAAGGGTGGGATGTAGAGCAACAAAGCTACAATTATATTGTTATCAATTTGTTTCAGGACAGAGACTTTTTTTCCAAGGCTAAAAAGGTTACCAACTAAGAGTGTCAGAGCTTGTTACACTTTCATCTTTTAACTGTAAACTGAAACATCAGTCTTAAAAGTGCTGCTTGCTGCTTGTCAGAAAGTTCCGCTCAACATCACAAACAGGCCTCTGATGAGTTTTCTGTAGCTGCCCTGAAGGTGAATCTACTGTCCTGGTCCAATTAGTCATTTAATGAATGTTTGATGCTTGCTTCCATCGCATCATTCCTCTCTCCTCTTCCCCCCACCCCCAATATCACTTCAGGACTAGAAGGCAATGAAACCTTTGGCAGGTGGCAGGCCAAATCAAATTGACAATATGACCATATAAAAATCAATGCTTGTTTTGATGTTTTCATTTGTAGCTGTGATTCTTTCAACAGCTCTGCAGCTCAAAGGAAGTTTGTAGGCCCCATTAATATAACAAAACAGAATGATATATATAACGATGCATAAAATGTTGGCTCTATATGTATAGTGTTTATTATTTTTTATAATAATATTAGCTATTAGCCTATATTGTACCCTATATGATATCCTATATCAGCTCCTGTATTATACTATATCCTATATTATAGTCAGCTCTTAGCTTGTATTGTATCTTATAAGGTGTCCTAGGTCATTGCCTAGCCTATATTGTATCCTAAACTGTATCTTGGATCAGCCTTGCCTATTCTGTATCCTTAGTCTATATTGTATCCATTAAGAATATCCTATCTGTGCCTGGCCTATATTCCATCCTATAATGCATCCTGGGTCAGCTCCTGGCATATACTGTAGCCTATAATATATCCTGTGTCTGTATTGTATCCAATACAGTATTCTGCATTTGCTCACTGGCTTTATTGAATGTTAAATTGCAATCTTTTTCAATGTTTTTACCCTTGAGGTACACCTTAAAATATTTTCCAGGTCTCAGGGAAGCCCTGCTAAAACTTATTTATTAGGGGTTAGTGCTCAAATTGTTGGCCAGTGAAAAGAATGTCCAGAATATCACCCTAATAGTCAACCTAAAAACAGAATTATGCCATTGGCTCCCATGGACTTATGCTGCCATTAATAAATGTAAGATCAGTCAGCCACTGTTCAAGGAATGCTTAGTAACATCTGGAACCCTGGTTGAGAATGCATGCTATGCAGTACACTGGGTCAGCTGTACTACTGCTGCTATTAAAGAAAGTCGGGGGAGGAGTAATATACACATTGTTGGGTTTTAGAAAGCGTGTTTGTGAACACATGAACAAAGAAGACCTCTGCTTTGCTTTTTTCTTAAAGCATTCTTAGTAACCAATAACCCTTTCCAGATTTGAATGCTGCTGAAGGGGTGACCCTTTCTAGATCTGGGAACTCTCCATAATTGGCCTGGTATAACCAGTCTTTGGATGAGTCTACTTAATATTTAACTTTTTTTAAAGGAAAGTGGGTTTATGGAGATGCCATATGCTTGTTTGTTCTAGCAAGGTAGGTGTGTAACAGAAACAGTTCTCTATGTAGTCTCCAACATACCATCAGAGCTGAAATTCTATAGTGCTCATTTTCTAACAGCAAACAAGCTGACAGAAAAAGAGGGCAGAGTTGTATAGATAGTCTGCTGTTTCTACTTTCACTGTTAAGTCACAGGCTGGGTAGGAAAGAAGTATTCTGCCTTGTAGGGAACCGAGCATTTCACCCTATTGGAATAAAATGCCTGAACAAAGACCTTTATGGCTGGGTCACCAGGTATTTTCAAAAATGATATGACGATCATATTTACATGCTATATAAGGTTTATTCATTAGGTTTATAAATATTTTACAATTGCAGGTAGTTTAACACACTATTTATTTAAACATCTGCTGATGTTTCTTTAATCAAGAAACATGTATTCCATGGGTGATCATGAAACAATAAGTTTATAATTATTATTTATTCCTTTTGCTGTTGCTTTCAATCAAACCATAGGAACACCATTGTTGAATATTGATCTTATGATCAGAACTTATGGTTTGTCATGCCTTGTTTCCCCGATGATAAGGCACTGTCTTATATTTTTTGAAATGCCAAAATATGCCCTAGGTCTTATTTTCAGGGGGATGCCTTTTTTTTCCATGAAGAAGACTACAGCACACATTTATTGTTGAAAATCACTCATGATCACTCATGTGCCATTCATTGTCTTCTTCTGATCACTCTGTGCCATTCATTGTCCCCTTCTGATCACTCATGTGCCATTCATTGTCCCCTTCTGATCACTCTGTGCAATTCATTGTCCCCTTCTGATCACTCTGTGCCATTCATTGTCCTCTTCTGTTCACTCTGTGGCTATCATTATCCCCTTCTGTTCACTGACTCACTTTTTTTGGGTTCTACGGCCAGGTAACAGACTCCGTTAGGGCAGGGATCAGCAGCTTGTCCTTCCTGGCGTGTGCGCGGGCCTTTGTAGTCACTTTCTGTTTCGCTCTGCACTTCAGGCAGCCAGCACCGACGGAGTCACACAGAGGCACACAGTTACCCACCGTACCACCCGAATGGGAGATTCCGGCAGGCGCAGGTATCGGTGGGTGTCTTATTTGCGGGGGGTGGCTTATTTTACCATTTTGGGCAAAAATCGGGGGGTGGACTATTTGATGGGGATGGCTTATCATCGAGGAAACACGGTAGTGACCTTGCAGTGCTAGGATACTAAGTTTAGTCCTCAGCAAGGACACTATCAGGCACATTACCTAGCTCCCCCCCGAAATTATCATAAGGACAATCAGATATTAGATTGTGAACCACTCTAAAAAGCTAAAATGACTGTGGATGCTGCATGTTATGTTGGTGCTAAAAAAATACATGATAAATATATTTTGTAGGTTTATTTTTCCTGAAGTAGTAATGTACATTAGTTACAGAAGTGGAGTTCATCAGTTTATTATGTAGGAAAGCAGAATTTTGCTGTAAGTTTTTCCACATTTTTTATTGTAATCTTTTGATAGTGAAAAGGAATCTGGAATAGTTGTAATTGTATTCTGATGTTTATTTTCACTTTATATTAGAAGTACTCTTAAAAAAAAATACTGTATTTTAACTTTAAATTCAAGGTCAAGGAGTCTTATGGTCTACAAAATACAGTTGTGATTTTCAGTTAACTACCAAAACAAGAGTTTACTAAATGCAGAAAGCAGCTATAAACATTTCATACATAAACCAGTGAATACACTAAACTGACTTGTGTATTGTGTTACAAAATGAATTGCTGAAGCAGGTATTCTAACAAATTTGTCACATTTATGGCCACAAAGAATGAACTAGAGACAACTCTTCTGTAATGTTCAAAGTATATTGCATGGTAAAAGGAGAGCCACACAGATGCTGTACTAAAAATATAAACCGAACAAAGCCTTGCAGAGTCATAAAGGAAACAAGATGTGCTTAGGGGGAAATAAAAACACTTCAGTAAGATTTGACCTCGGCTGACACTAAAGGACTTAGAGATACTAAAATAAGCTATAACAGTGTTGCAAAGTTAGCCTTGATGGCGGGTAAATTTTCAGGCCACTACCACTTTTAAAAAGATTGTTTTCAATTGAGCTTCAAAATCAATGGGAGTTTTTTTAAATACTTTTTTTTCTTTGCAAATCAATGTTATAAATGAAAAGAAAAAGGCTAATATAAAGAAAAATATTTAGTATTTTTTGTTTTCATTTTTCTGTTGGACACTGATATACATTTGTCCACTGGTGAATGTAAGTGATAGCAGAGCAAGGTGCCCTATCACAATAGGATGCTGTGGATGTTGAACTGTAAGATTCAAAAAAGACATTTGCCACATTAGGATAAAAAAACAAAAGGGTATTCGTAATATTATTTATTTGTAAAAGGTATGATTTGTTGGCTAGAGTCCATAGGTATTAACTGGTTAGTTAGTGAGAAGTGTTTCAAGCAAGTTTTTCTTGAACTTGGCCAATAGTACTGTATGGTGAATGTTTATTTGTATCGGCTATCAACATGCTAAAACAACATGGCCCAGAACAGTCTACAACATAAACGCAACTTAATGTTAACCCCGTTGCATTACTTTATATAAATAATATAATGAAGACATACTTTTTTTTTTGCTTATCCATGCTTAAAGGATATTGACAAACATATGTATTTGCACACTTGATCAAATATGTCATTTTGCTTTTCAACCATTATCTAATGTTTTTAAAGTAGGTTTTAGGGCTGGCCTGTATTCTAGGAACAACATTCAGACATACTGGGCTTGATTTAATAAAGCTCTCCAAGGTTGGAGATGATACAATTTTATAGGATCACTTTGTAAAGCATTACTGCAAGTTAATTAATTTGTGATAATGCCTGTACAGTCACTACAGTCAGTACATAGTGTGCATAGCACAGAACTTGTAAAAAAAAAACGTACTCTATTAAAAAATTGGAAGGAAAGATTTATGCTAAATATAGTTGCATCATCATGGAATGATGCATAAAATCAGAGCAAGGTGTAGCTATGAATTTATGATTCATATCTGGTTGCATATGATTCTGTCCATTTTTACAGACAAAAACAGATGGCTTTATTATTTAACAGGCATATTTTTAGAGAATTTAAGCACTGCAGATATTTGAAATTATTTTGCAAGTGTAATAACCAGCAGAGCATATATACTTTATGCAGATGCTTTACATAGTGAAGACTACACTTAAGGTATAATATTTGCTTCTATTTTTCTAATAAAGAAATTGGATTAACTATACTATAAATTCATAATTTTCAAATTCAAAATAAGATATATTTCATTATCTGAAAATGTGAAGTGTTTTTAGTAAAAGCAGCTGTGTGAGCACCTGTGTACTTTACACTGCTAAACAAAGGGCAAGAATGCACTTTGTATAGAGACAAAATAACTCCCTGGAGTCTTCACAGGGTTACTGCCTGACATCTCTGTACTGCGTTGAAAAATGCAAATCTTATATCCATGCTTTGCTGACTTTAGATGTTGTCTGTTTAGATATAAGCATTCATAGTAGCGATTAGTTTTCCTTTGTAAAGAAAAATGGCAAAAATTAAAGGTTTATATCTGTAATTGTATCTGTAATCTGAAAACTACTGGATAGTGCGTATAAATATATATATATATATATATATATATATTACCAACATATATATCAGCAAACATGCATGTCCATCTACGTCCTACTGTTACCTACCTACCGTTCTATAACTGTCCCAGGTACTCCTCCAGCTGTCACCAGAAACTACACAAAAAAAAAACACTCAGGTATATCAAAAGGCTTTGCCAATATGGAGGCTTTAGCTTCCATGTCTATTCAGATACTTCTGTGGTCAGTTAGGCGAACCATTAGAACCTTGGAACACTTTTCCACAACTTTCTTGCACCTGCCATTTAATGTAGGGAACATCAAATGTGTCTTTTATTGCCAGTGACCACTAATTGAAAATGCACTAAAAGCAACATGTTTATATTTTAATAAAATGGTCTGCACAGTGTGAAGTTAAAATATCCTGTTCTCCTGTGCAAATTACCCATCATAAATATTCCATTTAAAAAAGTGAAAATAAACACACCTCTCACACTAGGACAGATGCCAACATTCTCGCCAGGTCTTCTTCCAGGTTCAGGTCTTCAGCCATCTTGATTGCTGGGCCTGAGATAATGTAATTCAATAATTAATTCACTGAGCACAATTATAAGACTGGAAAGCAAGCAGAATACTAGAATCTTAATAATAATGTTTGTGTGTGAAGCACTACTAATTGTACATACCTGATTTTGATTCCAACTGAACTTATCCTTATTTAAAACATTTATTTAAAACATTTATTAGGGTTAATTTAAAAGTAACTGTAAAATCCTTGCATTTAGTAGCCGCAATTTTGGTTTCATTTGGTGACATTGAATCTTGAATGACCCCTACTAAATCTCCTGAAGCAAAATGCCAAACATGATAAATAATAGCCTAGCAGAACATAACACTTTCAGTGTATTACAACTAGTATAGATGTAGGTCTATAAGAATCCAACCTTAAGACATAATTGTTTAGCCAGGCAACACATTGAAAATATTACCATCTGTTTTTCATATAGAGTTGTATCAGTGTGAAAGGGCACATAGTTAGTAAACTAAACACGTTTTATTCATCTGCTAGTTAATTAATAAAAAAAAGCAGAGGTAGAGGAACAAAGTAACGATCGTGAACTGTGCAATCCCTCACAACTCCCTCTCTCTTGTGCATTTTGCTTATTAAGAGACCGATGAACAATGTTTGTTTACATCAAGCACAATAATGATGCAAAACTATATGCTTCTACTGTAGCGGAAAGTAATAATTAAGATATTTCAGATATTTTTGCACTGCATCAGAGCTATGTGATCTATTTAAATTAATGATCAATTAATTGCCGTTCATGACATGATGAGACTGACAAAGTCTAGTAATAACCGATGTTTTTTTCTTCTTTTTGTGTAGAAATATAATGAAAATTGCAAGGAAATCTAGAGGAGGTAGATGTGATGTATGGGTGTTTAAAAATAACCAGAATGCGCCTTTGAATGCAGCACTAAACAATAATCCACACAGATTCAGTTTCAGTTTAAGACTCCCAATATAGTGCTACTGGATTATAATGCACTCACAATTACAAAGAATTTAAATTATATTTGCTTATCTTAGACAGACAATTGGGTACAAGAATAGCATGTTATACATCATTCCAGCCTAATCTGCAGTGAGGACCATAATCCTCAGTGCTACCTGTTGCTGAACTTGATGTTTGATAGAAGCACCTACAGATTAATTGTACTCAGAATAGCTATGACTATATTATACAGTACAGTCATGTATAAAAATAGGCACATTCTATTAGGTATGTTGACTTTACCAACATATTTGAATATGCAAACAATACATTTTCATTGAAACAGGTCCTACAGATACAGGTAAATGAGAATTTACAATTTACCAAAAATATACATTTAGTGATGTACTGTACACAGTAAGGGCACTTTTTGTCTTACAAAGTAGTGTTCTCCCTGCTTACCAGTCTCTGTCATTGTCTCTGATTGACTGATTCATTGGCCCTGATTTATTATAGCTCTCCAAGGCTGGAAAGGATATACTTTTATCAGTGAAGCTGAGGGTAATACAGCAATACTGGAATGGATCTGGTGATGAAAACATTTACTAACAAATAGCAAATTACTTTTAGCAAATCCATTCCAGGTTTGCACCCAGCTTCACTGATGAAAGTGTATTTTCCACAGCCTTGGAGAGCTTTAAT
The DNA here is from genome assembly GCF_032062135.1 of Pyxicephalus adspersus. Lineage (NCBI taxonomy): Eukaryota > Metazoa > Chordata > Amphibia > Anura > Pyxicephalidae > Pyxicephalus > Pyxicephalus adspersus. Next base: position 95,484,182 of record NC_092861.1, read on the forward strand.
AAATCAGGCCCATTGATTCCTCTTTTTAAAATTACTTGAATTGCATGCTCTCCATGAATTGATTGTCTCAATTCCCCCAACACATATGAATGTTATGGAAACTAGGAATTTCGCTAGGTAACTGCATAACCCTCTATTTCCTCTTTTGGAGCTGTGCTTTTGTGAATTTGCTAATGTGCTTAAGATCATTATGATATTGAAATATTCACTACAGGTGCATCTTCAACTTTGGGACATCTTGTTTCATGTTCTTATCCACCACACTTTAATTTGATTAAGAATCCATTGTAGAATATTTGGCCTGATTTAAGATCTCCAAGAATGTAGGAAGTAGAAAATTACAGAAGAACCTGGGTGATCCAGCAAACCATGGACTTCTTAAAAATCATACTATAAGTTGGCACTTTTTTCAATCCTGGACCAGATCCATTCTAGGTTTGCTGGTAGTCTATTTTCTTGAGTATTGAAGAGCTTTAATAAATCAGGTTCAAGGAGTCAACTATGAATTTTTTATCATATCAATGAAAGTTTCCAGGTCCATAAAGCACCCAAGCCACCTCAAACTGGAACATGCTTCTCAGCTGGGACTAGCATCTTTTCCTGACATACTTTCTTAAATTTTTCAAACATTTTTACTTGTTACTGCGGTTAGGCTATTTCGTTTTTAATCAATCCTAAGTACCTTGCTCTATAAAAGCAATGTGCCTTATATGTTCAGTAACAAACCATAGTCTTGCTCCAATGTTCTTTTTGGACAATCATGGTTTTTTTTTCTGGCACAGCTCCTATAAAAGTTAAATTGGTGCAGTCTCCCAATGTAGATGCATACACTTTGACATCAAGAACTACAACAGGTACCTGTAGATCTCATAATAAATAATTGGGGGTCCTGGCGACTTTTTCCAGCTTTAGATGGGTCTGTTGGGTTGACATTACTAGGTCAGCCAGTCCTGGATCAATTAGCAGTTATTTGAAATCACCTTCACGACTAAATTATTTTCTATACAGCAGAATGATTTCAAATAATCTGACAATCCCTCCAATTGCTTGCTAGGCTTGTAGGCATCTACAGCCTTTTTCCTGAGGGCTTTATGAAGCTCTTTTGAACTTGTAATAATGACACTACACACGATAATAGCAAAGAGACCACCAACCCTGGATATCTGCGCTTTGAAGGTTCCAAAAGAATACTCCCTATGAGGGATCAATTTTATTGGCACCTAATCTGGTATCACTGGTGGTTCTGTAATCCATTTATTCCCCCATTGATTATGAGCGCCGCACATCACTTCTAGTACATCTAGACCTATTTCATTTATTGCAGACTGTGGCATTTACAGTAACTAATTGAAAATATAGAGATAGGCCATGATAAGTGCTAAAATGAGGAGGTTAGGGCTGATATACATGGATCAAATGAAGCACTAAAACTAGCCCACAGAGGACCAAAATTTAGCACTGGAAAGGACCTCTATTTATAACCAAAATAAGGTAAGACTTGAGTTTAGCTTTGTGGTATAAGTAAACCTTCATTTTAAATTTGCAATGTGTTTTATCTTACCAGCTCCTAGATGTAGTGGATTTATTTGCTTTCTTTTTTCAGCAAGTACAGGACATTTTCAGCAAGTACAGAAAATACCTGTGATGTTGTAAGATATGCATATGATGTTTTCTGTGGGCTCAATAGCTCAGGAAAGTATAAGACCTTTACCATTTTTTTTCAGCTGTGTCTTGTTGGGTAAATTTCCCTTCACTAGATACACAGCAGGAAGAAAGAGAAAGCTTCTCTGGAAAATCCCTTTTTAGACAGTTGTCAGAATGAATTTACCTATTGAAAGATTTCCCCTCACTTCGTGTTGATGCAACAAAAGGATCAATACAGAGTATAAATGATGCAGAGAATACCTAAGTCCAGACAGAGGTTCTAACCCTTCCAAGTTGTTACTTTTACCAAATGCTAACTTTTACTTTAACAGAACACAGCCAGCAAATTAATCTAATGGAGATTCTAAAACTTTCCCACTCTATTCTCTATGCTATTCAAAACTAAGAATGTGCTTTTGGCTGGAGTTTGGCTTTGATTAAACAAAGTAACTATTTTATTGCTGAGTCTGCCTGTGTCTGGGTTGCTGGTACAGCATAAAAATGTAGTTCAGAGCAAGGCAATAAGGTATAATTGCTCACTTTCTAGTGCATTTCATGTAAAATAAAAAATAAGCATATTTAACTGGTCCTGTTACATTTGTGTTCATTTATTTTTGAATGGGTATAATATGCAATGACAGCTGTAGCTGACAGTTGTGCTGTAAACTAACCTTCTTCATTTAAACAGGCTTCCTAACACACCAGAACCCACCAAAATGGTGCATATAGCACCAGAATTCACTGGTAAATGTTCCTGGACAATAGGAGAAGTAAGGCATGGACATGCTACCACCCCAAAATTACTTAGATGACTTTTTTTGGGCTTGTGAAGCATGCTAATGTCCAAAACCAGTTAAAGCACATGCACTTAAAATTATTATCGCTGCAAAAAATACTGCATGACATGTTTTCACACGTACATTTGTACATTTGTGATAAATGAGACAAAAATGTAGATTGTCCCAGTAAACAATACACAGCTGAACGATCTCTAAACTCTTTTTGCTTTTTTGTACTGTCACTGTCACACATGATCCATTACCATTAAGCAATGAGCAATATTCAAATTCAATACTGATCATTTATTTTACTTAATGACAGTGGTTATGCATTTAAATGATGATAATCTTTAATCATTTCAAACTAAAAATGTATTTGTTTAGTTAAAAAAAAGTAAGTTTCAGAATCCTTTTAAAACTCTGAGCCACGTTCCTTTTTTCTTATAGTTAAAATGAAATGCCTGTTCAGTATTAAAAGTTCTATAGAATGCCTTTAGCAAAGGATAGTACTCAGCTGAAGGTCTTTAAGTGGGCCATTTAGGAATAAAAAATGTCTGTTGACATCTGTAAACGTCCTTATATGGATCTATGTCAGGCTTGTACAGCAGTGAAGCAGTTTAACATGAACAAATCATAGTTACAGTATGTTTTAAAAGTATTATCTTTAAGGACAATCTGTATTCTGAGCATTAAGCACTTGTTGAAGCCATGGGCTAGTCCTCAAGGCCCAATGCTTAAGAAACACAGTCATGAAAGCAGAAAGCATCCACCATAATTTACAGTGTACCTTTCCTAAATTTTCTTTAGATTGCAAAAAAATATGTTTTTTTTATATGTATTTTGTAAAGCCTCAGGAATATCACTGAAACAGATTTATTACCAGCTATCAAACAGGTAAATGTATAATAAATAAATGTTCATGTAGGTTAACATTCTCAATCCCTAGGCAGCCATTCCCAAGTATAATGTTGAGCAAACAATTCATCATAGTTTCAGAACTTTCATTTCAACTTGTACTGTTTAGTATGTGCTACATAATTAAACAGAAAGTTCTGAAGTATGTGGGTAATAAAACAACTGTTGTTAAATTGTTATTTATACCACAGTTGACACACAGGGTGGTCATTACATGCTATTTAAGGGAAAACAAGTTCAAATCCCATAGAAGGAATGTAGGTATTTTAAGCACAACCCTTAATCACTATTGAGTGCAGGTTGTGGACAGAGCCTAGTTGCAAATCTAGAACTCAGCAAGTTCTACTATTGTGGAGAGTGTGACAATCTTTTTTATGTACTCTTTTCATCATCCTTGCCCTTGCCCAATATACAGCAACACAGCTGGATATCAAGCAACCAGCCAGCTGAAAAACTTCTGGACTTGAAGCAAAAATACTTGCCTACCAGTTTCCATGGTACAGTTGTGTTTTTTGACCAAGCTATTCTTTGGTTTCAGGACTGTCACATGGCCGTTCCTAGCCTTTTGAAAAGACTGCAGAAGATGTTTTGGGGCCTCCAATAGTGTACTGGAGAAGTTAAAAGTGGGCCTGGAGTGTTTATTTTTTTCTTTGCTTGACCAGGTTACCTAACTCCCATGCATTCACATTGGGTTACTTTGTGCAGACAAATTCCCCAGCATCATCTGAAGCCAGTATTTATTTTTTTTGCAAGAGATTTTCCTCCAAGAGATTTTGTGGCAACACAGGCATGCAGAGACTCTTCTTTACAATAAATACCTATCTACTAGCAAGTTTTGTATTTTTACATTTTATTTATTCTTTAACAGTTGACCCTGGCCAACTACTGTCATCCTGTGTGCAGAGATTTTCATTTTTAACCTCCTAGCCGTTAAGCCCGACCTTCGTACGGGCAAAAAAAAATGGCTGGGATGGTTAACCCCGAGTTTTTTCCCATCCTTACTTACCTGGTCCCGCTGTGCTCATCCAGCGTCGTGTTCGTGTTCCAGCGTCGTCCTCCGTCGATCTTCGTCCGCCGATCTCCCTCTCCAGCGTCGGTTGTCCTTCGTCGGGTGCCAGCGGGACCGGAAAGAAGCCGGCCGGCTTCTTACCTGGTCCCGCTGATCGTCCACGTCCTTCTTCTTCCAGCGCCGGATGATCTCTGAAGCAAGAAGCTGTCCGGCGGAGAAAAAAAAAAACGGACGGCTCCTCCCTGCGTGCGTGATGACGTCGGCGTGTGTGCGGGAAATTCAAATTGAAACTCATTCAAACATTTTGTATTGGATTCAATACAAACTCCTGTATTCAATCCAATACAAAATAATTCAAAAAATTACAAAGTATATAACTGGTAAATTCAAACTGTCATTTTGTATTGGATTGAATACAAACTCCCTATCCAATCCAATACAAAAAATAAAAAAAAAATAAAATAAAAGTAAATAACTTGGAAATTCAAATTTATATTTTGTATTTGATTGGATACAAACTGGCGTATCCAATCCAATACAAAATAATATAAAATTAATACAAAGTACATAACTGGTAAATTCAAACGCTCATTTTGTATTGGATTGAATACAAACTCCAGTATCCAATCCAATACAAAAAAATTAAAAAAAATAAAATAAAAGTAAATACATTTTTTATATTCATATTATCTACTAGAACCCCTGTTCGGACATATTTCTGTAAGTTACAGGTCTACAATTTAAAAAAAACATTTCATGAAAAACAGTGGATCACTTTTGGTACAGAAATCTAGACCTCAGTGTAACGCTCAGGTGGTTAAACTAAAAAAAGCTTACCTACTTTTATCAGCATAACTGATATAAGTTTTCTGAGTATATCAAGAGTTAAGGTATAAAACTGTTCATAATCTGCAAGGGTTATTTTTAAAAACATCTTTTTTGCACCTGTTTTTTTTTTTTTTGTTTTTGTTTTTGAACAGTAAACCAATGTTGCAGTTTTCTGACCAATGAATGACTAATAAACAAAGGATTATTTTATAGCCAGTATGGTTTACTTCGCTAATCACTCAAATTACTTTTATTTACTTTGTTGCTGAAGTATGCAGCAGGTATCCATTTTATTAGTTTAAAACACATCAAAGCGTGGATACAGCTTCAATATTTGAAGCTTAGTGTGGGTAAAAACAACCTGCCATGATTCAAAATAGCTTATGAGGTAATGCAATAAGCTAGTTTTATAAATAAGCTTATGTGACACAGAACTTACTGAGAAAGAACATATTAACGATCAGACAGGGTTTATTAGCTGCAGTGGTTGAGGGCTTTACTAGTAGATAATTGCCCGTGACTTACATTATACCTGTACATAAAAAGCACACATGCATAATGAAGGTCAAGGACAATTATTAGCCTACACCATCTACACTCTGAAAAACCATTTGCCATTTTATTCTTCCAAAAATGTGAAGTATTTTTTTTCTTGTTGGAATAGTGCATCTTCTTGCCTGCAATTTCCTGAATGCTGGAAGAAATGTTAAACTGTAGATAGCTTTTTGTGCAGATAAAACACGCAATGAGTTTTCTGGGACAAAAAAAAAACATAACTAATGAAGCTATGGTGACACAGCTGTAATTTTTTATGTCCTACGCAAGACTTTTAAATACAGTCATTTTAGAATTGGTATTGTTGATATCATTTATTAAGTATATCCAATCACTTTTAAATAATTACCTTTTCTAACTGGATTGAAAAGATAAAAAAACACTTTAAAATAACAAAATCAACAAATATATGACATGCAATGTCATGGTTCGCTATGTTTATTTTTTTATTACTTAAACCATTTGTATTTTTTATGATTTTGTCAGTTTTTAAATACCTAAACTGATAAGGTTTATTGCTATCTGAATTTTGGATCAGAAGTGAGAGTTTCAACTCACATCATACTCTGAATATTTGTTTTGTTATGCCACCGACTGTACCCTTGCTTATGTCAGTGCTTGCAGTGCCCCTTACTGGTCTCTGGCATACTATACATTTGATGACTACCATAGGAACAATTGTCATTGAGTTGCAATGACTAGAACATTATTCCCCTTATTGCCACTTTATGGGAAAAGCATTGGCAATGGCATTCTATTTCTATCTTGTTTTCCAATAAGTAAACCTCAGTTATATGGTGCCCATGTACCATAAAGGTTGTGTGAGTACTATAACAAGAACTTTGGAGTTTTTACTGCAAATATTAATTTACCCAAAGACCAAGAAAAGCTACAAAAGCAGCTAAATAAAAAAAAGCATTGGAGAATTACCATATGCATTTGAAAGTTTATACTTTTACTGTAACATGCATTTTGTGGTTTAATCCTAATTGAAAGATAAAAGTTGCCTAAAACATGACTGGTAGATGCAAGTAGATTGTTTTACCCAGGATCTTCTTGTGACTCTTCAACATTCAGGTGGCCTAATCGGGGGCTTGTAATTCTGCCTTTTATTGTGGCCATTGCAATTCTTGGTTGTGAATTTAAACATGCTGTCGGTGTTTGACAGCATCATATTAGTAGAATCATCTGGCAAATCTGTTATCTCTGTTGCCAGTTGTTTTACAGACAGGAAGTGAATGGAAATCTCCAACACAGACAGTTCTAAAATGTTTCCTTTTGTTTCTGGACTTTGTTCCTTTATGTTTACTGCTGATGCTGTCAGTAACACATTTCTTTTCCTACAGTGACAGTTTTTAGGCTCTATGAATAGTAGCTCAGACTAGAAGTTGAGAACCAAGAAGCAGCATCAGGAAGTAACTGCTAGGATTTTGCAGGTGTTGGTTTTGGAAAAGCAGTAGCAGCAGCAGGAAAAGCTTGCAAAAGCAGTGCAAAGCATAATTAACTGAAGTCTGTTGAGGTGGTTGGGAGAGCAAACTGCCATTGGACTCTGCATGAAGCATCTGAAAAAATTAACCTGTTCTAGAGGCGGCTAAATTTAGTGTATAGGAGATTATACATGCATTAAGGGCATACACTTTCTTGTAGGATTATAATTTTTTTCCATACTTGAAATGTACCACAGTTAGGGAATACGAAATGCAATTTATGTACATAGGTTTAGCTATATCTTAGTTTACTGTTCATATTTTTAGACTTAGATACAGGAAGCCTCAAAATTTGTCAGATCTTTATTTCTGTGTATGCATTAGAGATTTTCCGTCACTTCCTGTCCCTGGCAATGCATGTATGGGAAATTGGTGTGCAATTCTCACAAGCAGGGAGGCATGGGCAGCAATAACAATTTTAGAATTTTTATTTATTGCTAAAATTTTGGGCAAAGGAACACAATGGGCAATTAAAACAAAGCCCAAAAACTGTAACCATTCACTGTTCCAAACAAAACCTAGTCAGAAAATTGGGACAGCAGCTTGCCAATCTTTCTGTATCCTGTTCTCTAGTATTTTAAAAAATCCCTATGACATTCAACCATTCTGTGGTAGAGAAGAGTGGACATGAGTTTTATTGACAACTGGAAAATATAAGGATATTTTGTTTGACATAATCCAGTAAATATGAAATTAAACATTTTTTATTGTAGTTATTTCTTTTTTTTTATTTTGGAGTTTGTTGGTTTTTGTCTGTATGTTGGATGTTTAGGTGTCTAATATTTTACCATTATCTATGTAATAAAGCGGAGTATTGATCTTTGACCATTGATTGACCTTCTCCTTTACAATCAGTTGTTAAATAGCGTAGTTCAATATATACACAGATATTTATAATAAAAATGCAATAGAGTTTATGTCTCAAATCTAGAGAAAAGACAATGAGCAAATGATTACAGCAGTGCCAAAGGTTACCAATTATGATTTTCCTTTAAGGTAAATATAAAAAAGAATTTTGACTTACATGATTTTGTATTTTATTTTTTGCAGATTTAACCAGCTTCAACATGTAATAATATTTTAAATTTGTCAGTAACTATCTTTCTTTGCTGCACAGTATTTAAAATCTCAGTTTCTAGACACAGTAATAAATAATTTAATTTGAAAACCTAGTTGAGGGGACTTTGAAGAACAATTGTTGTACTCCTACTGCTCTTTGGATAATACATGGCTCATGCTGCAGTGGGTCTCATTATCAGGTGAACTTTGAGCTTCAAGATTTCTGAAGCTATTGTTCTATTAGATAGCTAATAATCTTTCTATATATTTATCTATCTTAGTTTTATCTTTTTCCAAAATAGGTGTAATAGTAACTTGTTGTAACAGGTTTGCATCCCCATGGCCACAAACATTGTGCATATCCCATACTGACATAAACTGTGTGCCTTCAAAACCTGGTATGTGTTTTAAAAGAAGAACACAGTATTAGAAATAATTCTCCTAAAACAGAGAATGTTGTATGGACATTAGGTAGGTTTAGTAACCGCTCTATCACAGGGTCAAACATGAGGCCTAGTGGAGCTTTTACCTGCTCATATAAAAAGTTTTTTCATTTAAGAAAAAACAAAAAAACTAAATATGAAATAATATGGGATCTGTGAATTAGAACCTGACATATCAGGGGAATTACCAACACAGCAGAACTTTAACATTATTTATTTATGGACCACATTAATAACGTTAGGAAACACAGTTTAAAAGCCCAGGTTTGTCATTTTCTTTCACTGTAATATACTGTATATCAGTTTTATTACACTACTGACCTTTATAATTGTCACCCTACAAATTGATTGATAGTTACATTATTGGTTGACTGGCCTAACTCGTCCTGGTTCATTGACCTACAGACCTGGTCTCTGTAGGACCTATTTGTTTTCTTTCTTTGTTGTGTTTGACCTAACCACAATAGTCACACTCTTCATGAGGATTTTTTTGTTGCATCTTGTAAACTCACCTAAACAGTAACTTGTTATGAATCTTTAGGGTTATGTTACAAGGAGCAGATCGATAAAGGAATAGAGTATATAAAATACTTATGGTCTCCATTCTTAATTATCAGAATTGTAATAAGATAAAAAAAATGGTTATCCTGTGGTAATACTGTTTTCTTTGAATTACATAAAAAAAAACTCAAGACACAACTGATTGTTGTCATTGCCACTTTAGACTGCAACAGGTATCTTATAACTAAATTGGTATTTATCTTTCTCCTCTCCCTATAGAACTATATAGATTACTTTTATTTACAGCCTTTTTCATACATATGCATACCAGCAATGTGTGTGATTTATTATTTGCTTGATAAGTTGGTGGCTGGTAGCTCCCTTCTGTCTGTTCTTTAGGTACAAATATGTTTCCAATATGTTTAAACAGCAAATTTTGTGAGACAAATTGCTTGTTGGTTGTGTATGCAAGATCTGGCATACCGGGACCAGGGGTGTAGTCAAAAAAAACGAAAAGGGGGCACGGTACTATTCATGGCGAGCACGCATCATTGTTATGTAAACGTGCCAGCCCCACTACACCCCTGCCTATGTGTCATTCAAAGGTGAAAAAACTTCCCCCGTCATGACGTCATGATACCAAAACCCACCCACTCAGAACATCAGGCTTCCAGATTCCAAAGTCCTGCTAAAAATGTTTATAAAAGCCCCCATTGTTTTCATTGGAAGCTTTCATAAAAGTTTAAAAACGCTTGAAAAAGCCTCCATTGCGTTCAATGGAAGCATTTTCCCGCGTTTATCCAGCGTTTTATTTTTTAAATGTTGCAAGCAACGTTTAAGATAACGCTCAAAAACGTGCCTGATGGAAACGTCCTGGTGTAGATTAGCCCATGGGAATGCATGGGGACTTCAAACATGGGCTTTAAAAAGCCTCAGGTTAAACGCTGAGGAAACAGTCCATGTACACTAAAGCTGCATACACACGTCCAATAATTATCGTTAGAAACGACTGTCGAACGACCGATGAACAACCGATTGGCCAAAAAAAAGTGACCAAGGACGCCGACGAATGAGGATTGTCGTTGGAAAATAACGACCGCCACGGTGGATCTGATTGGCGGACGATCTTTCACTATCTATCGTGTGTACGGTCGTTCAGTGATCGTGCATGTTTCTGCTGTACACTTTCTCCTTTACATGTCCCTCCCTGCATCGTCCAAACGATTGTATCTAGTGGATTATATTTGAATGAATTTATTGTTACAGCATGTACAGAATTGTGCACAATATGATTGTTCAAGTATAATCGTGCATAATCGTTGATCGGTTGTAATCGTTCGTTTTCTAACAATAATTATTGGAAGTGTGTACTTAGCTTTAGCCTAATATTGATGTGACAGGTGCTCTTTAATCTTCATGTGAAGTACAGGGGTATGTAATAGTGTTATGCATATTTTTATAATGTATCCTTTTACAATGTATCTTTTTATAATGTATCTTTTTACATCTGTTTGGAGGCTGTAGAAGCTCCACACAGTGCTGAAAAAAACAGAATTTTTCCTCCCATTGACTTTAATGGTGTTCGACTTTGACATTCGACCATCTGAATAATTTTGCTCTATTCGAGCGAATAGCTGACGAATCGAATGGTGAGCTATTCGACCAACACTAGTTATTACCTCTCACAGAGATCACAGTACAGTGATACTCTAGCTAACAAAGATAATTTGTTCTGGAATCACATTTGTTAGCCAAAATCTGTTAGCCAAAACGTGATTTCCCATAGGTTTCTATAGAAAATAATTTAATTTGTTCTGGATGTTGCCAACAATGTAAAGATAAGTTTTATGAAAAAAATAGCAAAAAGCACAATTTAATAAAAGGTCATAAACTCACCAAAGGCTGAGATGAACAACAGGTTTTCTGTATCACCCAGCTTCACTGATGAAATGATATCTTCTCCAGCCTTGGAGAACGTTAACTCCACTAGCGGTAATCCCGAGCGTGACTCGGGGTGGATTTTCACACTTGGGTTGCTAAAAACATAAAAAAAACCCCACCTAACTTTTTCTTTTGGCGCCCCCCAGCGTCCTACTGGTCCCTGCATGTCCTCAGGACACGTCTTCTTCCTCTGATCTCCAGCCAGCGACTGCAGAGGCGATCTCCAGGGTTTCCCGGTGACGTTGGTGCATGCATCGGTGCGGGCGGAAGGAGCAGCTGGAAATTCAAATAATTTTGTATTAGATTCAAAACAAAATAGCTGTGTTGAGTCCAATACAAAGAAATCTTTATATATTATATATATAAATATATATATAATATATTATACATGCTACTGTACAGTTATATTAACTATTTTTTTTTGTATTTTTTGTAACAGATTTTTGTGTTTTTTTATTTAAAGCCTATTATTAAATTTATTGGATTTATTAAATATTGGATATATTTCGGTGAGTTATGCCTAAGAATTATAGGCCTACAATGTAAAATAAATTTCTATGCAAAAAAATGTAACGCCTTTTGCGTGGAAATACGGACAGAATTAGAACACTAGGGGGTTAATAAATCAGGCCCAATGTTACAAAGTAACCAATTTTTTCTCCTTCCTGCACCAGACTGATGACATATTTTCAGTCTAGGCATAGTCACTAAACAGTCATTAGGACAGCTTTCCAATGGTAAAAAGGGGAGCCTTTTTTAAATAATAAAAATGTTGCTGTATATTGTGACTTAAGGATTTTAATCATGCAGACTTCTGCAGGTGCTAAAGGGTCCACTTTAAAGTGAACATTTTCCAAATCATCCTCTTAATACCACCTGCAATTACTGCCTTCAGATATAATTATTTAATCACATAAAGCTGGTTGCAATGTCCTTATTTCCACAGTTACAATTGAATGAAAACTGCCTAATTAATTTAAAAGCAGTTTTTCTAATACTTCAAAAGTTTGGGATTGTAGCCATCATCATGAGCACAAGGTCACAAAGCACCGTTTGTGCATCGAAAAGCAACATCATAAGCCTATAAATAATTGCAACTTTTAAATAGAACAAAAACATAAATGAATGGTGTCAGCCTTATGTGCCTTTGTCATGTCTTAATTGTCTTTTCAAAGGTTGCTAATGCATGCCCTTCATCTTACTCTTCCATTAAAATAAAATCCTGGCTTTCTCGTAACTGCTATGAAAAAAGATCTCCTAATATAATTAAAGAATTTTAGAGGGCAGGAAGACATATTTACATATCCAGGATAAAAATTAGTGACCTTGACTTTTACTATCAGTTTTTAAATATATTTTTCAAGAAGAAAAAAACATTTAAGTACTTCATTTCATATATGACAAAATCCTAAATAGTAATTTCTCACACCTGACAAGCATTTCATCTTCTTGCTATGCTTTAAATTAGCATATGGCTTTTTTATTTTCATAACTTGCTTAATTTGGGTGCACAAACTCTTATTTTAGGTAAATGAATGTGGCTACAACTGTGGATGATAAAGAGATGTTTTTTAGTGATATCTTACTTATGTTTTATAGGTGTACATAAGAACCTAAAACACATTGGGGTTGATTTACTAAAGAAGTTTTGGCTGTTCACTTAGCAAAATAAATTATCACGCTGCAGGGGATAGTAATGTGCTAACCTTAGTGGTTAGCTCTGGTGAATTCAACCATCTCTTCATTTGCAAACAGAAATCATTTTTTTTTCTCTAGCACTTGATTGGGTAGCTAAGGGAAAATTCCCTTGCAAGGTGATGATTCATTTTGCTACATGAACAAGCAACAATAAGTTCTTTTAGTAAATCAACTTTAGTGTTACATGATGGGAGTATTTTTAGGTTATCTAATTTCATACTTTATTTGTCAAAAAAGCCAGGCAATAAATATAAATGATTTGTGAATGGATTTTTTGGTTGTGCTTTTGCGTGACATAAGCTTTGCAAAAAGAGGATGGCAGTGTGGCTGGTTATTTACATTGCAGGGACTGGGAATCAATTGCATACAATAAAATAGAACTGCAGCTGGCTCATCATTATCGCTGCAGATTATCATGGATTGCATTCACTTTCCTTTGCTGCAAAGTCTGCGATCATTAGTGCAGCTTCAGTTTTCAGTCTTATGAAGTTGAGAGTTAACTAAATTTTCTCTAATACTTTTTTATACTGAAAGAAAGTTTAGCTCATTTGCATCTAGATAAAATAAAATGACACAGACAACCGGAGGCTCAAATAAATATATTTTCATAAAATCTATTCTCAAGGAGCAATTGCTCTGTTAGACGGCAGCACCCATAAATATGAGAAGGTCTTTGCTATGCAGTTAAGAGTTCTGAACTCTGCAAGGTACATTTAGCTATTTACATGCAGCATGACTAAATCTGAGCTAATTACAAAGAAAATGTGCACACAAACATTAGCAGTTACATTGGAAGCTGTAAAATAGTTTCAGAGGCTGAGAAAGCCTTGTCACCATTAGGTGGCTCACTATGAATGCACATGAAATAGACTCACCCCTCCTCCAGTCATCATTTTGCTGTTGCTATGTGCTTTTCCATGACAGTACAGTCTAAGCCCTGTGTGTGAGTCATTGAGAAGAATAAAACAGAGGGAAAAATACTGGCTAGGAAAACTCGAATAGCAGAGTCGAGGTCTTGCTCTGTGGACTGTTCAAACCGGAGATCAAGCCGAGAGTTCTATTTGTTGTATGGAACTGCTGCTCCTTTGTTTCTTGTGTTCTTGGCGTGCTCTGAAAGAGCTGGGTCTGTATTACTTGGGCCCTGCTGTGTCACTTAAGGGAAATAATAAACCATTGTATTCATTAAGCAACCCTTGTTTTAGCAAACAAATCCCAGATACTGAAAGAAGGTTATTTTGAAGAGGAAGAATTAGTAAAAATTCTTTACAAAATTCCCTAGAGAAACTACTTTGTTTCCCCTATTTTATTGCTACTTACTGGGAAGATTCATATTCAAATAGGTTAGCGTTGTGAATCAGTCGTTTCAACATTCTCATGCACCCAGGAAGGCTATGATTATGGCTATTACAATGAGGAATGGCATACTTACAGCAGTACTCAATCAGATTGTTGTTCTTGCCTAAAAAAGTGCAGGCCAGCCAATAGAGGTGAGACTTCAGTTATTGCGAACAATGAAGCTCCCTGGAAGAGAAAAAAAGGCTTAGTAAATTGACAGAAAGTGCTAATTAATCACTTCTACTAACCTAAAGGCAGGGGGATCAAATTAGGAGCCCAAAGATAAGATGGTCCTGATTTCCAGGAATTTCTATAGATAATTCGGAAGTGGCTAAACAACACTGTGTTTAGCAGCCATATGGAAACGTTCAATCCATGCAATAAATCACAGTTTTATTGCTGCTTACCATAAATTGTTTAGTCTATTACAAATGAGTAAACTGCTCTGTCAGCTACCATATCTGAGCCAGATCTGACCAAGTGAGATGGAAAAATATCCTTAGATAATTCCAGCACAGCTTACAGTGCATATAGGCTGCTATAACTGTTTGTTCCCCCCTCACTATACTAATGTGAATCAACAGTATCAGGTAGGTTCCTTAAAGGGGCAGCATAAAAATGGGATTCTCTTTTAAAACACATCATGTTACTAGTAGTGTTATGGGTAATTAGCAAGCTTATGGTAAACCTAGCTGCCAGTGGTGCAATGCAGGTAAGTTATTAGCACCATTTGTTTCCTATTAGGTATTATCCAATCAGTATGGGGTAATTGAAGCATGGAGATTTTCCAGAATCCCTTCATCTTAGCTTCATTGATTCTTTAGCTGAAATTTAGTTTACCACTGGAATATTTATGTGTAACTCTTCCAAAAGAAAGGACTCCCCCGCCCTTGCTTTTTGAACAGTTACACATAATTTCCCCATAACCCTATCTTTACATGTCATGATAATGTTGCCACGATAACAACAAGCTCAAGCAAGTTGTGTGCCTTGGAAACTTCTTTCTGTATGGTAATTGTGAGAGACATCCTTACCCCTAACAGCCAGTAGGGACACTCTCAGTACTGTTGTCTCCACTAGCCAATAGGGACACTGACAACCTAACAGGTTATTAAGGTATGTAGTTGGTAAAATTCACATTAGCTTGTGGTTGTCAGGGGCAGTACTGCCCCTAACATCCATTATTTAATTGCATTGTTCCTCACTATTTACCTTAGCTTCTATCCAAGCCTTTCAAAGATTCCCTAAATGGGCTCACAGCTGGTGAACCTTCCATAACCTACTTCCTGTCCTGAGTGAACAATACTCTATGAGCCTGATTTAATAAAGCTCTCCAAGACCAGAGAATATAGACTATCATAGGTGAGCCTGGGTGATTCAGCAAAACTGGAATACATTTGGTCCAGGATTGAAAACATTTGCCAACTAATACCAATTGTTTTTTAAGAAATCCTTTTCAGGTTTGCTGGAATACCTGGGTTCTCCCATGATAGGCTACCTTTTCCAGTCTTGGAGAGCTTTCATAAATCAGCACCTATAACTATACTATATCTATGGTGAAACACTATTGCCACCATTTGACTGGACTATAGGACACCTCTCCAATTCTCCATAACATAGGGGAAAGGGGTTCTGTAATCCTTAGATACAACTGCATACAATATAAGAATATTGTCCTATATAATATATATTCATACAAAATAAGAATGC
Organism: Pyxicephalus adspersus; assembly: GCF_032062135.1. Lineage (NCBI taxonomy): Eukaryota > Metazoa > Chordata > Amphibia > Anura > Pyxicephalidae > Pyxicephalus > Pyxicephalus adspersus. Next base: position 95,500,086 of record NC_092861.1, read on the forward strand.
AGAACATGCAGAGCGCATGGAGAGCAGCAAATAAGATTTTATGTATATTGACAATACTTTATACCAGATATAATACAACAATATAATAACGGCTCAAAATGGGGAAACTCTGAGAAGTTTGATATAACCATTTCCGTAAGCTTTAATTTCACTGCCCTGACTTGTGAATCAATAAATGTCTGCTAGCATTCCATGAGCTATTTTGCAACGAGTAAATTCTCCTTCAGTAAGTAATAAACTCTTATGATTTAAAATAATTACGCACAAGCTCAATTTCTCTATAGTAAGAGACTATTAATTTAATGGTAGCAAAGTTTAAGTGGTGGTTTTGTAAACTGATACAGTGATGAGTGAAATGTGACAAATGCCTTGTATAACTTCATAAAAGGAAGGTGCTAACCTCTGTGAACCGTCTTATTTTGTAGAACATACGTGGCAGGTGTTAGCGCTTTCCAAGTGCGGCAAGTCATAAGAACAGCTGCTTCTGAGCACAGCTGCTTGCGTGTTATTTAGTGTCTGCAAGATCATTGTTAGGATGTCATGTGATTGGTGTTGGAAAGATTTGCTTTGATTTTGTGTTTTGTTAGAAACTGCTAAATCTGAACATTGTGATAGAAATTCTTCCAATATGAGAATTTTATATCTTTCTGTGTCAGATTTTTTTAAGTTTCTACTAATCATTTGTGATAGTTATCTGTATGGAGGGGAAAGAGGGGTGGAAGTACTTGTCCTAAATTTATTTTTATGTAATTTGGTGCCTGTTTCTTGGTGACACCACACTGACTGTGAGTCACATATACACCTATGTGTGTGTCCACCTGGTATTTCAAATGGCAAGTAGCACAAATAGTAATATCTTAAAAGGAGTGGGTAAGATATTTTGTGTGCCCTCACAATTTGGTGACATATGTAAGAGAAGGCACAGTTATCCCCTCATGGGCAAACTATTGAGTTTTACACAAATCACTTCCTCAGTGCAGTCAAAAAAATGTGATAGATGGCTAGGCAGTCAATAAAGTGGACCAAGGGACAATTACAACCCACCATCAAATCCAAACCTTCTCCTGCAATAATCACAGGCTCCATGTTTGTTGTTTCAATAATGCAGTATGATCATGTGGCACACTCCATAATGGGAAAAGGGCCCACAGTACCACTGTCCATTGTGCCGTGATTAAAGTGTCAGTGTTGTGCAAATACCCATATCTAAACTTGTATAAACAGATAATAAGTGAGATGAGACATTTTGTTGGTCCAGCTCTATTGCATCATGTGCTTTAAAAGCTTTATCCTGTTGTTTAAAAACAGCATTTAATATGCTTTGGTGTTGTTCAATAAGACATTTTAGCAGTTTTCCACCCACCATCAGTATAGCAGCTACCTATAACCAATGTAATGACATAGTGGTCAGTGCCATTAAAATAAAAATATCCAATCTAGCACTAAAAGATGAACTGCTTTACGTGAAGAAAGCCTAATTGTGGGTAAATGTCACACATCATAGGTCTTTCAGCAGCCACTGGTCAGCTTTATATACATCATACAGTATATCACATTCCTAGCTCCTTATTCCTAAGTTCTCAGGGAAATATGTAGCTTTATGGTAATAATTGTACAGTCAGACACAGTACATTTGGACCTATTCTGCAACCAGCTGCATAAGATGAGTTGTCGGCTCTGTATGCCAAGAGATGGTGTATGTATAAAAAAATTGTAACTCTGTTGATTGTTTTTAGTTTATCCTGCATTTCTAATATCCCTTTTGCTTTCTGTTTTTCAAGTCTTCTTTGTGCTCTTTCTTCATAGCCTTATTGCCAGTTCTGACATATAGACCCTGCACAGCATTCCATATAACTTTGAAACACAGTACAAGTGCCCTGAAAATGTCTGTGAGGAATTAGGAGCGGAGAAATAGTAGCAGCTGTGTATTCCTTCCAGTACAGATCGATTTTCCTAATGAAAATACTATGGGCCTATTTATTATCCTATACAGGATGCACAGGAATGGATAAGGAACAGATCATTTCATACTAATTCTTATACTACAGACCCATAATGATTACTTATAAATTGTGAATTTTGTATTCATCCATCTATATTTTGGTCTCATTAGTTTCCTCCATTGTTTACTATATATTTAGGTCTCTGTGCCATATATAAATTCTATAATAGTGCAGTATGTTCATATTTTACAATGTCTTACTGCTGAGACATTTTTATATCCGGTCTCTGCTGACTTTATATATCATATCCCTTTATGTTATTCAGGGTCAGCTCAAAAGATAATAGCTTCAAGCCCAACTAAAATCAAAATTGAACATGGCAAAATCTTTGGGTAACTATGTACTTCCTGTGACTACAAGTTCTTCCTCCTCACGTAGACACATGGTTTTTATGTTATGCAGGGATGCTGGGAAATGTACTCTGGCACCTACTGTTTCTCCAATTGTGGGTATCACATGGTCACACATGATTAACCTCCACTGTGTTCACAGTTGGCAGGGAATTAGATGAAGTGCAGAGTGCAAGCACAATTGGCCTATGGGACAGGTATTGTGCTCCCCATTTTGCTTCTGTACATTGATTATATTTCCTTAATAACCTAATTTCTTTTAGAATTTGCCATGTTGATTCCTGGGTTAAATCGTACTTACTTTATGCTATAAAAATACTAATTGGGCAAATGTGGTCATACAAAATGGTCAGTCCATTAAAACAGATATTTTAGCATTCGGTTGAGTCACACACTGAATTTTTGCTCTAGTTCTTACTTCTGATTAGGGCATTTACTCTAGGTACCAATGTAAATAGGTCATTGATATCATCAACAATTGTTAAGCACTAGCACTAAGTGTCAACAAATGTTGACACTAATGATAAGTGTAACAGAGGCAATGACACCAGCCACTAATAGGGGTGCAGTAATTCAATGTAGTAGGAGCATTGGCTCTGACAACCACTGCAATACTAGCATTACCATCAATACAACAGGCAAAACAAATGTCGGAAAGTAATATACTGTACACACACAGTTGTGTGGTAATTAGCATATAGTAGAAGTCTTTATTGGGTAGAAGTATGAAAATTTTGCTCTAGATCCTGCACAGTAGTAAAGGAAGACTGTAAAACTGCAAATCATTAACATATATACAGGAGATTCCTCCATTGTAAAGGCATAAATAACCAATTTAAATGTATGCTTACAGATTTATTGTTCCTGTGCATTTTTGTAGTGCTGATTATGAAGTAACACCTAAAGCACTGTTTTATGCATTATTCAGCTACATCTGGAAATATTTCTGTAAAGCCAACTTGTGATCTTATCTAATAGAAGTCTTTGTAAAAGCTGGGTACATTTACGGTAAACACATCCAAAACAGATGTCACTGCGATTGTGATGCTTTTGACAGATGCACTGTGGGAAATGAAATGGCATGCGTTCAAGTTCATTTAACTAAACATTATTGGAAACACATTAAATCACACTAGAAAAATACATATACAAATGTGGAAAAAATTCTAGAATGTAAAAATATGATAATACTTTCCGTCCAATTTTACATGTAATAAAAGTATTTATTGGCTAAGTATATTTTGTATTTTTTATTGTTATGAATTAATAGTTTTATTTTTGAAGTTGTTTATAACACAGCTCAACAAAACAACATTTTTTTCACTTCCCAAGGATTTTTCAGGGTTTGAGTGTAATCCAGGAGTTAGCAGTGGAAGGTAGTGTTTCACTAAACCAGCAGTTCTCCCAGGAAGAACTCAATGATTTTTTTATGTGACCTAAGTCTGTCAAAACAAGCATCTTGACTTTTAGCATCCAGGCTAAAAGAAAAGAACTGTCTGAGCTGTCAAAAACAATTTGTAGGAGAGGTGACACTCTTACCTTATTTCATTAAAGATGGAGACCTTTGTGTACTGTTGTAACATCCCTGGACCTCTAGCCCATATGGGAGTACCAGAAAACTGAGCAGAAGACTGGGGGCTGTTCATAGACAGTTCCATTCGCAGTTTGAAATCTGTTTTACTGTATAATGGCAACTGCTATGCATCGATTCCAATTGGTCATTCAACAAAACTTAAAGAAGAATATGAAAATATCAAAATGGTCTTACAAAAGCTTTGCTATTATGAACAGCAATGGTCCATATGTGTTGATTTAAAAATGGTGAACTTCCTACTTGGACAGCAAAGTGGGCACAAACTACCCATGTTTCATCTTCTTGTGGGATAGCAGAGCAAAGCAGGATCACTGGAAAAAAGTGACATGGCCTCCAAGGGAAAACATGAAAAAAGGTGCAGCGAACATCATTAACGAGCCAATGGTTGACATATAAAAAATCATTCTCCCTCCACTACACATAAAGTGGGGATTAATGAAGCAATTTGTTACAGCTCTGACCAAGGATGGTGATTGCTTCAAATACATTTGTGAGTTCTTCCCTGGATTGAGTACTGGAAAATTAAAAGCAGGATGCCTTGATGGACCCCAGATTCGGAAAGTGATAAATGATTTAAATTTCACAAGTTACATGACTGATATTGAAGCTTCTGCCTGGCACAGCTATGTCATACTTGTCAAGAACTTCTTGGGTAACCATAAAGCACAAAACTATATAAAACTGCTACAAAACTTGTTCGTAAACTTTAAAAATTTGGATGCTACTATGAGCAAAAAAGAACACTATCTCCATAGCCATTTGCAAAAATTTCCAGAAAACCTTGGTGATTTCCGTGAGGAACAAGGGGAGAGGTTCCATCAAGATATAAAGGTGATGGAAGAAAGGTATCAGGACAGATGGGATTGACACATGATGGCAGACTACTGCTGGAGCCTTCAACGTGATTGTCCTGATCATCAGCACAAAAGGAAATATTACAAATAGAGTTTTTCAGTGACTTCTTTGTGATAAGTTCTGTAAATGTACTGAATATAGAATATATTGACATTAAGTATTTCAAAAAATTATTTTTGTATATGTAGGCATATTTAGTTTAATTTTGCTTAATTTTCATGTTTCATTAGTTTTCTTTGAGGTTACTATTGAGGTAATTATTTCAAAAACTGGAGCAAATCTAGCAAAACCAATACCAATGCTTTGGCTCACATTTTTTGTGCCGGCCCTCTGTGATAAATTTAAACATCCCTTGTGCAGAATTTGCATCTGGGATTAGTGGCAAAGACTTACAAACTTCACAGTGTGTCACTTTTGAATCTGAGCTCTACACTCTGCTCAGTCTTAGCCCAGTTACTGATGTGTGACCTCCACCCAGAAAATTTAGTAAAAACTGTAACAGGTACTATATAAAAAAAAATATATATATATATGCTTTTGGTTTTGCAATGTGAAGGAAGATAAGACTTGGAATGGCACAAGCATGTGTGGTTGCAATCAAGTATTCATATACCTGTATTATTTGGAAGGTATGTTAAGTTTGCTGGTCTACTTTACCTATTTTTTAGACCAATCATCTTCAATTTATGGTTATTTATTTTTATACATTAACAAAATGTTACCATATACATATATGGGCTTGTGCTGTCAGCATATCTTAAGAGGCTTTCACTTATAATGCCTTACAAGTCCAAGCATGGGCATAAAATAAAATAAAAAAATGTGAGTTTCAAGCAGGAATTAAAAACAATCAGTTTTACCAGTTCAAGGAAGGATCAAGTTCCACTTTCTAGAAATGTTCAGACTCATTTGCTGCTTAAGAATTCTGTGAATATGAGTCTAGGGCAAAATCAGATGCCATTTAGGTCTTCCATGGCAATGGCAGTTTCCATATTCCTGTCCTGACAAGTTCCCTTTAAGTATAAAAATATATTTATTAAACATGTAGGTGTATACCCTAGATTCCCTAGTTGATTCAATGCTCTCATACAAAATTGAATACCTTGGAGAATGTAATTCCATTTATTGGTCTGTCATGAATGATAATGTATTTTATAAAACACTGTTCATAATAGAATGACACAGGGACAATGAATCCTTTTCCCTAAAGGTTCTGCATCCTATTTTTCATATCAATTTTACAAGCAATGAAAAGCAAAAAGAAAGAGGGAATTTCAGTTGTTTAACCAGCGGTAGTTTGTGAAATGCAAATCTCTGTCTCTTAACCTTAAGGCTACAGAACCTAAAGGACATTTGGCATAGATGCCTTTATGCAATGGTAACATAAGCAAAGCATGCACATGTATTCTTTTCAAATACCTGCAAATCTTTTTATGTTTTAACAAAACAAAGCTTCAGATTTCCTAGGATATGAAAGATTATAATGGCACAGAGCAAACAAAACCACACCAATGTCTAAGTATATGCACATATACCCAAGTATTATTACGTGCAAATGTAAAACTTTTTACAAATGAGAACTATACTACATTCTATATTCTTTACTGACACTTTATTAGGTACACCTGCTCATGAACACAAATAGCCGGGGTGACTCATTTGGCTACAGTTCAGAGCTTAGTCAAGTAGTCCAGTTATTTTTCAGCTGAATATTAGAATGGGAAGCTATGTGATTTTATTCATGAATTACTGTTGGCAGATGTGGTGGCAGACAGTTTTTAGAGCTAGACTGTCCAACTTCAGTCCCTGAAGGCCAAACAACAATATGTCCAGTGATGCTGTTCTGTGAGTATAGGCACCTTGCTATTAGTAAAAGGTCAGAAAACAAATAACTTGGAAGTCCACAACTGCTGAAATAAATCTTTGTACAGAAGGGTATATCATAAGATACAAACCTTACCCTGTTTTCCAGCAGCACCATGTCCTCTGTCCATTGCTCAATACCTCTATATTACATTGTTTATATTGTCTATATACAAAAAAATTGGATACAAGGATGGTCATACATGGCACAATCCACATAAAATCCATGAAGCTGGATGCAATTGAATACCTCCAGTTTATTCTGGAAAGCAGTTTTTAGACAAATATATTTAGATAGGATCACTTAGCCATGAGTGTCTGGTAGAGTCTGGTATTGCCTATAGGTACAGTGGTCCTGACATATTTCAGCCAGCAGGTGCCAGGTGTCTTGATTTCAATATATTTGAAACACTCAGTTTCACTCAAAAAAAAAAAAAAAAAAAATATATAAAAATTTGGATCTCGACACCAAAGCTAAACCTAAAATTGTTATCTCAGAGCCAGTGATCGCAGCCACTGCACCCCATACAAATTATCAAGTGGAGGTCTAATCAGTCCATACATACATAGGTACTTTAGAATACAATAATGACATAACAATGTCTATGTGTAAATACTAATATCTAAAACTCATGCTAATCCCAACGGTGTTTATTAAAAAGATACAGTTTACAATTTGTTAGCTAAAGCTATATTTTTCAGTAGATTAAAACAGATAAAATAAGTGAACTAGTAAATGAAACAGCAAAAGAAGTGACATATTTTACAGCCAATCATTTTAAGCTTGGGATTTGCATGCCTCTGCTTTTTTGCAGGAAATGTGATTACAGCCTACAAGCTTTAGCGTTTTTAAGCACTCAGTTGCTAATACGCTGATCCATTTTGTTCCGTTGTCAAGCGAATTAATTTTTTCCCTAATGGTAAGATTAGAGCTGGCTTTAATTCTCTTGCCAAATCCTAGATCTTCATTTTCCTGTGTAAAAATCGTGAACCCACTTGGTACCAAATAAATTGTGTGCCAATTTCTGTGGTCCCAAATATTTCTAGATTATATTACAATGCACAGGAGGATGATATATGCTACATATGCTGTATCTGTTGTAGGAATATCACATTGTTTTCCTGACCAGCAACCATGACTGCATGTACACTGATACAACAAAACAAAAATGATTTGTTCATCAGTTTATTAGGTTTACATAATACATGTTATGGAGTGTACAATGAAGGTTTTAGCTGACTTAACCATTTTTCCTGATACACATACACACCAACAGTTAACATCTGTGCATTACACTGTAGTGTAGTGTAGTTTAGTGTGGTGTGTTTGTAGAAAAATGTACAATATCTGTTTTCTGAGGACCTTTAGCTATGCTTCTAAATACCTGGAGGTACCATACCTTGAGAGCTCAGTTAAGACTTATATTACATCCCTTTTACTTCTTGTTAAAATTATGTAATTAATTTATTATCCACAGTAACAAATGCACATTATTGGTTCTGCAATTCAGAATATGATATTATGGTGCTAGTCTAGACATCACACAGTTTTTCTGAGTTGTTTATTACTACAGTTTTTTAGGTTTACATTTTCATTTGATTTTCATTGCACCATGAATAATGCTTTTTGCATGAACACTTAGAGAACAATAGCTGTCAATGTGGAATATAACAGGGTTCTCTCTGTAAGTTCAAATCATGATCCAAATATAGGAATTGATTCATAACAAAGAAAATAAACAGCTATTTTGATTCTTGCACTAATTTGCTTGCTGATACTATACCTCAATCCTCCGACCCTATGAAACTTCAGTTATAAAGAAGTGCCAGTTCTGGACACTGCAGGTTAGAAAGCCTGCATAATATTCAGGGAAGCTGTAGATGGCTGCTCAAAAAGTGGCAAAATTCTGGCATCCCAGTTGTTGTTCACATAGGAATCCAGTAACGCCTATAATTCTATCCAATATGTTTGCCTTATTTTTCCATAGTACCTGTATTATGCTCAACTGTCCAGTGCCCCTGTGTTGTGAACCAACTTTTCAGTAACCACCAATGCACAGGTGGTTACTGAAACATGTCAGGTAGTGACCTGGCTAAATGAGACTGGGCAGAACACTACTATTGCAAATTAATTTCACAGGTGCATCCTACTTTTGTCATACAGTGTTAAAAGTATTTTCAAACATATATAGTTACAGAAAAACATCCAGCTTTTTCTTAAAGCAATCTATAGTAAATGCTGAAACTACTTCCTGAGGGAGCCGATTTCACATTTTTACAGACCTTACAGTGAAGAATCCCTTCCTTATCCGGAGCTTAAACTTCTTTTTCTCCAGACGCAAAGAGCGCCCTCTTGTTTTTTGTAATGATCTCAAAGTGAATAATTGGGAAGAGAGTTCTCTATATGGACCATTTATATATTTATACAGGGTCATCATATCCCCCCTTAAACTTCTCTTCTCAACGGAAGTATTTTCCATAGTTGCCCTTCTCAGCACTCTCTCCAAATTTCACAATGTCTTTTTTGTGAACTGGTGCCCAAAACTGGACTGCATATTCCAGGTCTGACCAATGCTTTGTACAGGGGCAGGATAATGTCTCCATCTCTGCAGTCTATTCCTCTTTTAATACAAGAAAGTACTTTACTAGCTTTAGATATTACAGCTTGGCATTGCATGCTAATATTAGGTCTATGATCTATCATAACCCCCAGATCCTTTTCCATTTCTGACTCCCCCAAATGTATTCCTCTAGACAGTATGAAGCATGCATGTTGTTAGCCCCCAAATGCATAACTTTACATTTATCTATATTAAATGTAATTTGCCACTTGGCTGCCCAATCAAACAATACATCCAGGTCTGCTTGTAGATTATAGACATCCTGTATGGACTTAATTCCATTACATAGTTTGTTGTCATCTGCAAACACAGAAATGGTACTTTTAATCACAAACTCTATATCGTTTATAAAGATGTTAAACAGTGAAGGTCCCAACACTGAACCCTGGGGTACACCATTATTAACCTTAGATCATTCAGAGTATGACTCAATAATTACAACTCTCTGGACGCAGTCTTTAAACCAGTTCTCTATCCATTTACAGATTGACCCTAACTTGTATAATACCTGTCTGTGGGGTACTGTGTCAGGTGCTTTAGCAAAGTCCAAGTACACTATATCAACTGCTATTCCACTGTCTACCTGTTTACCTACTTCCTCATAAAAAGAGAGTAAAATTGTTTGACAACTTTGGTCTTTCTTGAAACCATGCTGACTATCAATTATAATAATATTTTTCTAGCCGAAACTCTCTTATGTGGTTCTCAAACTTTCCAGGACCTTTCCAACTATGGACATTAAACTGACCGGTCTGTAGTTACCTGGTAATGACCTTGCTCCCCTTTTGAAGATAGGAACCACATTGGCCTTACGCCAGTCTATCGGTACCTTGCCAGTGACTAAGAAGTCTCTAAAAATTAAAAATAATGGCTTTGAAATAACCGAGCTCAGCTCTTTTATAACATCAGCTGTGAGCCACATAGGTTTTAATTTTAGCCTCTTAAACTTATTACCCATAGGAATATATTTTTCAGTGTGCTTTTGTAGAACAGACTTGAAACATTCTCATTTCTGTTCTGTGTTCTTTGTGGACAATATTGTCTCCCAGTCTAAATCACAGAGAGCAGCCCTTAATAATGGAAAATTTGCTCTCCTGAAATTAAATGTTTTTGTCTTTCCTGTTTTTCCTTCCTGTTTACAACTTACATCAAAGGAAATCATATTATGGTCACTGCTACCCAGCTTATCTTTTATATGCACATTTGTTATAAGCTCTGCGTTGTTAGAAAGAACTAGGTCCAGCAGAGAATCATTTCTAGTTGGGGCTTCTATAAATTGTACAAAAAAATTATCTTGTAATAAATTCACAAAATTTTTCCTTTTTGCTGTTTCTCTAGTGCCATTACTCCAGTCATGTCCATGTCCATGTCAGGGTAGTTGAAATCTCCCATGATTAAAACACTTCCACCTTTTGCTGCTTTTTCTATCTGTGCTAGTAGTTGATTTTCTATTTCTTCCTTAGCACTTGGGGGCCCATAGGATACTCCAATAATGACTTGTGTGTTATTCAACCCCACATTCAACTCCACCCATAATGCCTCAACCACATTGCTTGTTCCATCTGCAATTTCTTCTTTCAAATTCACTTTCAGATCACTTCCCACATACAGCCACCTTTTTGTTTGACTCTGTCTTTAGGAAAGAGAGTATACCAACGAATATTGACAGCCCAGTCATGTGAAGAACAAAGCCAGAATTTAGCAATGCCAACTAAATCTTAATGCTCTTCACTCATTAGGCTCCCAACTCCCCTATTTTGTTTGCTAGTCTTTTGGCATTGGTTAACAGGCTCTTTAAACTATTGCTGCATTTACCAGCATTGTTTGCCAAATCGTTTTGTTATTCAGTACAACTAGTACTGCACAATCCAATGTTTGTTTGTAACATGGAAAGCTCCTTACAATTATCCATAATCCTCCTCACAACTATCCCCAATCCACCCTCCACTAGTGTCTGACCCCTGACTAACCTTTCTGTCAGCCTATTTAACTGTCCCATCCCCCTCTGTCCTAGTCATTTAGGTTCAAACCATCTGTAGCATGCAGGTTGTACCCCAATGAAAAATCAACCCAGTGCTCTGTGAACCCAAACCCTTCCTTTTTGCACCAGGACTTGAGCTTTGCGTTTAGCTGTCTAAGCTCCCTCTGTATTTCCTATGTTACGCATTGGCACATGCAATATTCCAGAGACCATAACTTTGGAAGTCCTTTCCTTCAACTTGAAACCTAGTTTTTTTAAACTGATGTTTAAGGATCCTCTTTCTTCCATCTATATATATCTTGTCATTGGTTCCCACATGGACCAAGACAGTTGGGTCCTGTCCAGCCCCTCCCAGTAATTTGTCCACTCAGTCCACCACATGACGAACCCTGGCACCAGGGAGACAACAAACCATTCGGTTGAAAAGATCTGGGCGACAAACTATTCTATCAGTCCTCCTGATCATAGAATCCCCTATGACAACCAATTGTCTTTTCCCCCCTGCATTTCCCTCCCCCCACTTCTAGATGTACTGCTCTCCTGGCTTTTAGGGATAGCAGACAACTTTGCAAACATGTTGGGTGCTCAAACACAGGGCTCACCTTCCTTTTCTGGGTTCCCCCACCACTTCCTCTAACTACATTAACCAAACTCCCTACATGTTTATCCTAATTTAACCTCTCCACCCTCCACATCTAAGCCAGTAACTACCTGCTCAGGGAGCAGGAGACCCCTCTCAAGGTGATTGACTGATTTCAGTGTTGCAATGTGCTTCCCCAGCTCTCCAATGCGAGATACCAGAAGGGCAACTTGCTCACATCTGTCACAGCGGTATTCACCTAGGAGCTGTTGCTACATTTGTGCATATATATGGCAGAATGTGCACTGAACCAAACCTTCCACCTTGCTACCACTCATTTTCCCAGTTACAATGTTTGTTTGTTTACAAAGTCTTGTAAAAGTGTACTTACAGTTTGTGGTTACTATAAGGATTTAACTCCTCATTTTAAACTCCTGTGTTTTCTAACTCCCCTTGATTCCAAGCCACTTGTTTAACCAGCCAAGAGTGAGCAAGCTCAAGGTGAGTCTGCCAGGAACTTAAATCACCTGTGAAAACTTGACCACTCCCCCTTAGAGGTCAGCAAAGAAAAAGGAAAAAAAAGCTATTTAAAACAAAACTAACAGTCGAGCAGACACAACCCCACAGTCAAACAGACACAACTCCCATAGGCACAATATCAGAAAACTCCACTTGATTAAAAGCCACTTGTTTCACCAGCCAAGAGTGAGCAATATATTCCCTCTTACATGTTATGGCAGCGTTTTACAGAAAAAACCTTGGCTATATATTCTGTATTTAAGTGTTCTCAATATTTATTTTCTCTTTCTGAATAAATATTACTTTAATGCTTCCAATTCAAAATGTTATTAATCTGGATACAAATTGCTCAAATAATTTCTTAAAATTTGATGTGCACAGAGTTCAGACAGTTGCTAAACACTTGTTTGGATTTTTTTAGGGTTTTTATCATTATAACAAATTGTCAAGTGTTCTGCTAAAGTTTAAAACTTGTCTCTTAAGGTATTTTTTTTTTAGGTCTGTAACACAATTCTTTCACATTGAGGGGATTATTAAGTCTTGCTTTTGGCCATGCAGACCCTTCTCCTCTTTTGGAGAAAGAACCATACCACCATCACAAAAGCAAGGTCAACGCATACAAATGTGTTGACCTACATTTTGGTTTGCTGTTCTTTTGCACCTAGCAACATTTGCTGTTTATAGGCACATAGCTATGTGCCGCTAACTGCTCCATTTTAGACCACATGTCTGAAAAATTCCTTCTCTATTCAACCCTTGTTACTGCTGTTTAATTATCAATTTTTTACACATACAAGGTGAAAGAAGTAGGTCTGGGGTACTCATCAGTACTCACACACACTGACACACTGATTATTATAATTTGTATTATAAAAAATAATGTGGTCTAGGCATGCAAGATTGTAAGTGTGTGTAAACAATGGAAAATTATGAAATGTATGTGTTTGTCCTGTGTTTTAGATGTTTGCTCCAGTAATCTAGTGGTTAATACATATTTTTCAGTGCAAGTTGCTAAGCAACTAGTGAAAGTTATAAAAAAGAACTTCAGTACAATTGTTGTTTATTATTTTCAGCTTTTTTGGGTTTGTGTACCTTATGTAAAGAAAGACCAAATTTGATTTAACACTACCGTTTGAACTTGCAGCTGTGATGGAAATCTTTATTTACAGTAAGTTGGCCAAAACTGTTCTATAGGTAATGTATTATTTTGCAAAAAAAACTTCTAATAACATTTTTATGCAAACTAATAATATATCTGAAAGAAGAAATTGTAGTTTGTGTAGATATGTTCTTTTGTAGTCAGATTTTTTTTAGGGGGAAAGTGCTTTCTTTATATATTTGCTGGAGTAAACCAGCCACATTTATATCCCATTAAATGTGGAGAGGCCTAGGAATGTATCTCACCAAAAATTAAATTCATATTGCACTAATTGACTGAAATCTGGTTTGAACATTTACACTATTTATGGGGAAAACAGGGAACCAATCAAACAAACCGGAAAATTAAATGTATGAGGGATCCATATTACAAAATTATAGTTCCTTCAGGGTAAAATAGAAAGCTATTTAAAAAATATATATAAAAAGACTAGCAGTTATACAAAATAGCCTAATTTTTGGTTGTCATGGTAGTTGTCCATTAAGTGAAATATTGGGTTTGATATAGGCTCCTTATACAAGGCTTTTTTTCGGAAGTGAGTTACTGTAAGTATAAATTTATATTTCACTTTTTTTTCTATTACATATCATAAAGACAATCTATTCACCTGGGACACAGACAACTCTAACCAAGACTGAACAAAATGTTTGGCTTTACATACCCTGTTAAAGGCATTGTTTGCACCACTTGGTAATATGGGTCTGTAAAATATTCCCACATTATTTTTGTTTACAACCACGCAAATCAATCATATGTGATGACTCCTACAAAATGATGATTTATGAAAATATGGTTTCCACACTTTGTTAACCATTTAGCAACAGACATATTGCTTTTATAGCATCTTTTGGCTTTCTTCTAATATTAATAGTTAAGGTTAATAAAAAGTAAATACAATTGTTAAATAGGAATACAAAATATTTAAAATATTTATTGATTTGCATGTGCATACAACAGGGTAATTCAGATGTAACAATAAGGTTTTTACACAGTGTTTCTAAAACACTGTGGGACACATTGGTAATAGCTGCAGAGGATCAGCAGTGGGGATAAAAAGGCATTCTGTGGCCTAAAATCCTCAGCTAATATCAGGGGTGTCAAACTCAATTACACAGTGGGCCAAAATGAAAATTATGAGAATGTCGCAGGCTAAAAAGCAATATTGAAAAAATATATACAATTGAGGAAGGTCGCTAATAAATGTCAACAGAGGAGGGGGTGCTTTTGGGTTCTGATTGATGCCCCAGCAGAGCAATCTGGGATTTTTAGTATTAGCAGTGCATGCACTGTCTACCAGCCAAATATAATTACAGTGCGGGCCAGATTTGGCATGCAGGCCTAAGTTTGACACCCTTGGTTTATAATATTAGTTAATATACATATTATTACATTTTACCATTTTTATGCTTGTAACTGGTATTTAAATAAACTGATTAGGTTTATATGTTAGTGGTAGCACTGGACTTCAATTTGGTTATACCAGGGGCGGCAACCCGTGTTGCCTCCTTGTTGTTGCTCCCTTTGGCCGGCGACAGGAGATCCCTGATGGGGGATTCCCATCCCTAGACACTGCGGAGGAGGGGGATTCCCCTTCTGGTGTTCTAACGAAAACTTTTACCTGTGAAATAAATCTACCAGGGAGCCTGTACAAGGGGGCGTGCACAATGACATCAAAGTCAGGAAAGTTTTACAGCTGTGTTTGTGTATGAATACAGCATGTCATCTACTGCAGCCTTACATCTCTCCCAGTACAATCCTCTAGATCTCCTAAACAGTATGACCTACTGCCTTGAAATTTTCAGGGTGCACGGGTCCATTATATACTCAGAAATGGCAACCGATTAGATTGTCATTTCTCTGTATAGGTCACAGTTCTGTATAGGTGACAGCTCAATGAAGCAACTGATCTTCAGCACATCAAAGTAGACGTTCCGGACAAGGAGATATTGTCTGCAAAGTTATTTATTTAAATGGTATGTCAACCTCAGAAAACAGTGTTTATAATTAGCAGGAAATATGATTTCAAATGCAGTTTAGGGTTTCTATATGACAGTGTAAACAAGCCCTAAATCTAGTTACTGTGTGATGCACAAGAATCTTAATAAAACTTCCTTTACTTTCCTGAGTCATATTCTTCATAATTTGTGGTCCTCATGTGCTCTAACTTCTAGACACTGCAGCTCACAGTGGAAGGGTGTCAGTAACACAGACAGAGTTGTCAGTTAAGAAAGCTGCAGGAAGGAAAAAATACAACCAAGTGATAAATGACAAGTTACAGGCTTGTAAATCAGCACTGACAATAGAAATAGACATTGTTCTGCAACATTGTTTTTATATTACTGTAAAAAAATGCAGGCACAGCTTGCTGAGAGTGGTAACCCAGCTCAACCCAGCTCCACATTTAGTAACAGTACAGCATTGTTGCCACCTCATCACAGGAATCTGCATTAAATTTTTTTGAAGGTGACCTCACCTTTAATTTTAACATCCAAGCACAAAGCTTTATCACAATGCTAATTCATTCTATAGTGTGTGCGCAGTTTTTACAGGGACCTTCCAAACTGTTGTTATTTTTATGGCTTTACACTTGGGCAGGGTTGTGTGATTCATAAGACTAGTTTAACAGAAATGCAAATCTTTTGGTAGGAAACCCACTCCTATACAGATTTTACATTGTTTCCCCAGTTATATGTCTGAAGTTTTCACTTTAGACTGACTTTGCGCTATATATCATATGTATATATTTGCGTAAACTCCTTAGGCACTGTCTTACTTCTGACTGGAACCTTTGGCACATAAGCGTAGCATATAACTGTTTTCAATGGTCTGAAAGAAATAAATGCTGGATTTTACTTTGCCACTGTATGTCTCTGTGGCAACCTGGAATACTAAACTTTGAAAAGAACTTCTTCAGATGCTATCAGGAAGCACTCCAGAATCCTCTGTGTTATACACATGCCAGACTGAGGCACTATCCTGTATATTTTTACAGGTGGTGCACTGAGGATGTTACTGCATTTTAGTGGGTACACAGTTTTGTCTGTTTGTCAGTAATGTGATAGATCTTTAAAAAATTGTGAGAAGCAATCAAAAAGAAGGGTTTTAGGCAAACAGTAGGTTGTATTAGTGATAATTTTTCATAATACAGGATACAGGTGATCATTGACCTACCTACAATTTGCATACGTATGGCGGTATACCCAATGCATTTTGCCCAGTGTACACTCTCTCAGGGGCAGCGGTACAGTGCGCGAAGCAATGAACACATACTTTAAAGCATCCAGATATATAATAAACATAGCAAACAATCAGATAAATAAAGTGACTATATAGTACATGTCAAATATAAAGACTTGTGTACAAAAACAGTGATATAGTTGAACGTATCAACATGTATACCGTGATATATCTTAATAAATGACAGATAACAATATTGCATATATAGTGAAAATGTAATATTAGCAGTAATCGTAAGTGATACATATATAAGGTATATAGGTATGTATTGGATAATAATAAGAAGAGATAAAATTTGGTCCTCTCCTACCCCAAAGGAGACCAAACAGTATCCACAGCTTTCCATTCCCTTTCCAGGAACCATGTAAGTCAGTACCTTATCACCTAGATTTTATCTCTCATTAATATTATCCAATACATACCCATATACCTTATATATGTATCACTTACAAATACTGCTATTATTACAATTTTACTATATATTCAATATTGTTATCTGTCATGTATAAAGGTATATAACCATTTACATGTTGATACGTTCAACTATATCACTGTTTTTGTACACAAGTCTTTAAATATTTGACCTGTACTATATAGTCACTTTGTTTATCTGATTGTTCGCTATGTTTATTATATATATAGATGCTTTCAAGTATGTGTTCATTGCCTCGCTTAAAGTACCGCTGCCCCTGAGGAAGCCTACACCGGGTGAAACGCATCGGGTATTACTACCATACGTATGCAAATCTTTATGATCAATTACACATAAGAAAGTAGTAGATGGTCTATGTCTAGTGCGTTTTTGACTATATGAATACCATGATTCTACTTGAATAAGAATGACGATCACCTGTAAATTATGAGAAATTATCACTAATACAATCTACTGTTTGCCTAAGACCCTAGTCTTTGATTGTTTCTCACATATCCTTGCTTTCTGGGTTGGCAACAATGCCTTTGTAAGGCAGTAATTTTTACATCATCATGTGTATACAGTCCCTTCACACTTTAAATAATTAAAACAATTCATATTGATTGTCATAAAAGAAGCATATAATTTCAAAATAACCTCTTGAACTGAATATTTAGGTTTTTAGTGGATAATTTTGCAGCAGACAGCTTCACTGCACTGGGACTAGTGTGCATGGTGCAGTAATGTATTGAATGACATAATATCTTGTCTCTTTATAATATATTACTGCTGTGTGCTTAAGTAAGTTCACCCCTCAGAATATTTTTTTAATTAGTTCATTTGCATAGTTCATGTTTCCTTTGCAGTCCTAGATGTGTCATACCTCCTAATTTAACTTTGCCACTTTGCATCCCACCTCACATTACTAAACCACACTTTTAAAAAAAAAGGTTTTATTTATTTACTTTAAGGAGGCTACCTTTTCATGGCTTCTCCACCCTTACACATTCTTCTTTCCAGCCTAGAATAAAAATTACTTGAAAACATTTGAAGTATCAGCATTGAAGTATCCCAAGATTTAAGATTACTTAGATGATGGCTGCTATGTCTAGCACACCCACTGAATCCAATAGTATGTAACCAGCCTTGTAATATGTAAAAGTCACATCCACAAAGAAAACACTGACATTATCATTCCAAATACATACAAAGAACAGTATATGTATGTGGATACTTTGCAATTAGACAAAGGTAAATATAGAAAATCTGTACCAAAAAGGGTTTTAAAAAACATACACTTTAATTTAGTACAGGAATGTGTTTTACAAATGTTACACTGGCTTAGAAATTAAGAAGCCATCAAAGTTCAAAAGAACAGGTTAGGAAAAAGACCAGGAACTCTGGCAAGTCACATGACCAGCTCCCCTTCAATCACCCAAACTACATAGTTACATAGTAGCCTAAAGCAATGCACTGGGATTTAAGCTGCGTACACACTTGCAATTTTTGTCGTTGGAAAGGATCTTTCACAATCCTTTCCAACGACAAGGGGCTGCAAGATGCATGAACGATGCTGTACATACAGCACCGTTCATGCTCTATGGAGAGGGGAGGGGGGAGAGCGACGGAGCGGCACCCTGCCCTGCTCTCCCCTTCCCTTTCATTATGATCGGCTGTCGTCCATCGTCCGTGGATCCGGCAGGTCGGTCGTCCGGACGATGGACGACACCGACTGTACACATGGAAGATTTTCGCCCGATAATTGGCCGATGCCGATTATCGGGCGATAAAAATCTGCCGTGTGTACGTAGCTTTAGCCATGAGCACCCATAGCTGGTAACAGTTGGATTAAAGAAAGGAATGAGGTGGCAGAAAAATAATCAATATAAATATATATGAAAAAATACTAGCAAATTTCTTTTTGGAAGAAAATACTCTTCTAAAAGTTAGACATGCTGGCCAAATTAAATAGTTTAATTTCACTTTAAAACTCTGTCCTAGGGAAGCTTTACCAAAACATGATATCACATATCTATACATACTGTTTGTCTGACTGAAGCCAGATTTGAGTCATAAAAAGTCAGTCGTTGCAGTAGATGGTATTTAGCAGTTGCAGACACAGCACATTCAGATTTTAAAAGCGTAGCAACTTTCTTTTATCCTCCTAATATGAATTTACTGTTGCTCTCTATGTACAGCTGTCAGTTGTATTTAACATTCTATCTGCTGCCCAAAGCACTCATAATGAGTAGAGACATGGCAGATGCTGCACCAATACAGCAGACTATAGTCATCCTTAGGAACAAGCGATATCGAACCACGGGGGAACTTGTCAGCAAATAGCATCTTACAATGCACATGAAGAAAAGAAATAGAACACATGCCAATTTGTCCACGGGGCCGCATTCCTCAGGGAATTGTACAAGCATTAGTTGAAGAAATCACAACAAGTATTTCTTATTTTGTTGTAAAACTGCAGAGCTGGGATGCTGATCACCAAAAAATGTCCTAATAACAGCTACAAAAATAATATGGGTATTTAGAGAAAAGAAACTCAACATTGAAGTGAATACAAAAGTAAACTATACATCATACAATATGTGTATAAAATGTTCTAACTCATAATTACATTGTTCTGCCAACAAACAGCATAAATGTATGAAATGCATCATATGCTCTGTAACTGATGTATTTTCTAAAGAGTACATAGAAGGTTTTGTTTGTCTTGAGAGTTGGGACCTTTGAAAATCATTAGACATCAAAAAGGCAAAGAGCAAAATATAAAGTACCTTAGAAGAACAAGAAATCTGAAATGATTTCTTAAAGCAGAACTAAATTTAAAAAATTAGACCATAGAGGTTTCTACCCCCAGACATGTACAGTCACCCAGTACAGTTTCAGAACTTAAGGTGACAGATGGAGTCACAGCTCCATATCACGTGATAGATGCCAAGGAAATGTGGCTGTGTAAGTTTAATTGCCTGGGGGGTCTGGATGGGCAAAGTGACAATATCTCTCTTTGGTTACTGCACTGAAATGTTTTTTAGTAAACAGAACTTTAGTATAGCAAAGAAAAAAAATGTTAAACCATTGGTCACCATACAGCAACAGATAGATATTTTAAGCCAGGGGTGCTCACATTTGTTTGGCTTGCAAGCTCCTTTTAAAATGACCAGGTCAAAATGATCTACCAACAATAAAAATGCTAAACATACTGTATATTTATTTTTATATATACTGAGTATACTTTATATTTAAAATATATATTGTTTACCTTGCATAACAGCATGAACATGTATGGCACAATACAATTGTGTACATTTTTGGCCATTACCTTACTGTGATGAGGTCTTAAACTGACTTTATCTATTCCATTTAGGATTTTTACCCCTGCCTGCTCCTTCCTATATATAAATATACATATAATATATATATATGAGATTTTCTGGACATACACTACCTGCACCTTCACAGCAGCACCACTTGTTGCAGCTCCACTTAGCTGCAGATAATGGTGAGGTATTGGTTTTGCATTGTTCAATATTTGCATAGGAAAAATGTAGGATAAAGTGGTAAGAAGTAGAGTTTGGGTTTACATAAGCTCACAAAAAAGAGTGTATAAGTATATCCCTGTCTATAAGGTATATAGCCCACAATGAAGTATAAGGGGTATACTCATTTCCTCAGAGCAGCAGCAATGCTTCCAACCTGGTGCCTCCACTACCAGCCATAAGCCTTGTGCTGTCAGTGTCCCCGTACCGGTAGCAGCTCCTGTTGCGCAATCTTTAGTCTGACCACGCCCCCGGTTATCTTGCTCACTTGATGTGTAAGTGGAGGCCCAGCAGGTCACGTGCGCAGCCCTGCTTCCACTATGTAGGAGCAGTGCACAGCGGCTCTCCTCCAGTCTTATCTCCGACTTGTCAGCAGGCAGGCTTATCCGCATGCTGCTGATAATTCACACGCAGCTCCTGCAGTCACCTCAGAGCCGACCCCTACACTACACCACAGGGTGCTGCAGGAGGCCGCCAATTATTTCACCTCCTGTCAGAGCTGACACAGCACCCTGCAACGGGAAAGGGTCACTGCTTCCATTTCACGGGGTGTGAATAGGAAGGAGGTGGGTCTGAGGGAAAAAAAACGAAATCTGTTTTGTTTCCACAGCACAATAAGTGGACAGAGCCAGTGAGCTGAGACAGGGCTCCGCCATCAACTCCGCGATTGACTTTGCAATCTACCGGTTGATCGCGATCGACGTGTTGGGCACCCTTGTTTTAATCTATCCTTCAAAGCATAGTTATTTTATGTTCCACTTCTCCCTGGTACAGTAACTTGTATTGCTTTTGTGAAGCACTTGTAATGCTTTAAAAAGCTTTTTTTTGCTAATTTCCCATGCAATAAAAAAATAAATACATGTTGCATTGTCTGAGTGTGTTGTACAACACATTGATCTTGCCTTACGTAAAAAAAATCTAATAATAAACCTGTTAGGCTTTTGTTGTTGTTTTTGATTGCAATTTAATAATAGCAGTTGCTGCATGCCTGTGAACCCATGCCCAAATATACATAATAAAGTGTGTACATATTCTGAACAAACAAAAAAATCACTCTAAAACAAACCCTCATTCACTTCTGTAATTTTAACCAATAGGGATAAAATCATTTTCAAATATCACCCAAATTTTAGCTATTTTTCTGTGAGATAAAAATATTGGTAGACTGGAAGCCCTCTAATATAAACAAACAGGTGGTTCCAAGCTGTTAGATACCAGCTGAATAAACAAAAAATAACATTAATAACATTACAAAGGTATATTTAAATAATGCTATGCTTTCAACTGCATTTCATGTATATTAACACCAAAATGATCTTTGGCTGTAATGCAAAACAAAAGTTTTCTCAAAAATTGAGAGCAGGAGATGTCCTTTCTGCTATAACTTCCCCTGCTGCCAGGAATGAACAAGCTTCTGTGCACATGACCATGCATTGGCCTGGCCAATAAAGATGGTTGAAGATGCAGAACCTAGAAGAGGATAGAGCAAAGACAGGTGAGCATCAATTCAAAAAATTGTGATCAGGCAGGTAAGTTTATTTTATTGCAGAAGGGATATTTCCTGTCCGTCTTGCAATAAAAACATGGCTGCTCACAATATTTACAGGTTAGGTTTAATTCTATTTTAAAACAATTATAATATACAATTGTATTATCTCTCTCTCTCTTTAAATTTAAATAAATATTTAGAGAGAGGGCGAGAAAAGAAAAAGAGATGTCAGAATAAAGTTTAAAAATGTTACAACTCGGCATAATGGCATGAAACTTTAGTAACCAATCAGGTTATGTTTACTGCAGTCTCAATTAAATTTGAGTTATTGGCTATTGTAATCCTGTGTTTCGTGTTCCAAATATGGCAACAGTCACATTGTACATCATATTTTAGTTGTATTGTTGTAGTTGTAGTATCATATTTATTTGTAACTTGTCACTTTTTTATAGGACAATTTTTCCTAATTTAATTATCATAAATATATTATATTTTCTACTAAAATAATTTTGGGTACATTTTCAATTTATGTTTCTACTTCATACTTCAACTGCAGAATTCTAATTGAATGCCAATTTTGCCTTACACTGCAATACAAGTAAATGTATATTACATTTACTTGTATTGTAATACAAGTAAAATATATTACACAAAATAAAACAGACACATACAGCTGTGCAGAATAATACATGCAACGTAGCTTTACCCCATTGCAATTACCTAATTCCTGCATACGGATTTGGGACCATTGTCCATCAGTTGTAGCTATAACAAATAGCTTCAGTGATAAAATGGAACTCTTTACAATTCTGCTTTAGATTGAAATGTCTTTCAGAAAAAAAATGGTACAATCCGTACCATGCAAAAGTATTTCTATCAAAAGATTAGGCAACCTTTTACATGTCAATTGAACAATGTCACTCATTGTACTCTCATTTAAGCAAAGCGGAGGCCATATTTCTAAATGATAGTCATACAAGCTAATACTAAAGAGCTTTCAAACTTACATTCAGCTTTTTTTAAATCTGTGTTGCTGATTCAGTTTATGTGCTTGTGCAGTTTTTTATGCTGGCTTTTGTTATATCTACCATACCTTACAGGAATGGTTGAAGTATTGCTTCTTGTTGTGTAATATTATTATACATAGCTTTACCTGTGGAATGTCATATCTTTGCATACTGGTATCAATCAGGATTGTATTCGCAAACAGCATTGTTTCCTAAATTATACTATGTCAGCACTCTAAAAACAAACATATTTTTTTCTATTTAGGGCAAAATGGGTAATTTTTACGCCCTTACTGACCTCAGGGAATAAAATAGATGTAAAAAAATCTATTTCCGAAGCCAATAATTCCACAGTAACATTTCTAGTATTTTGCTACTTCTGCTTTGCAGACATGCCCTAAGTTGTAAATGAAGCGTGTTTGTAATTCTTATCCATTTTTCAGTTAAAATACATCAGCAATGTCCATTTTGAATTTAATAAAATATGTTTATTGTTTGTTAAATGAAAATCAAGAAATGTTTTTCTTTTTTAATTGGGCTGAGAATAATCGGTTTCTAGCAAATGGTCCATTAGTGGCCTAATGTATTGGAACTATATTTTTCATTGGTGCAGAGGCATTGTAACTGTTTCAATTTATTCAGCAAGAATCCTCCATAACAAGAAAATACTTTCCTAAAACACTTACCTTTCTTTTACTAAGTATCATTCAAAAGCAAATCATTTTTTTATTTAATAACTATTTCTGGATCATTTGTGTAGGCCTTTGTTCTGCAAACTTTTCTTAAAGGCGATAATACATTGATATTTATTAAGCATAGATAACTAAAAAACTATATGTGTGGTAATAAACTGCAAAAACCTATCCTGAAATTTATTTGAAGCTTAAAGCGAAACTTAACTTGCACTACTCACCTACCCCCGGTCCATCACAGAGAGCCATCATCATCTTTATTTTCTTCTTCCTCTATATAATCTTTAGCCATCTTTAATGGCTGTGCATAGATGACTTAACACCTGCACAGGGGCAAGGCAGTTCATTCATTCCCTGAACACCCAAGGGAAACCGGGTATTTATGCGCATGCCCTGCTCAGTAAACATTGACAGCTGAGCAGCAATCAGGCAAGCAGGAACAGAGGGGACATTGATTTTCCCTTTATTGATTTTCCCTTTGCATTAACCACCTGCCTGATCAAAAAAACTAAATGAACAATAGTGAAATTGTCAAACAATTACTGGTATATAATTATTACTTTAGAAAAAAGTCAAAAGCCAGTGACACACTGCAACAACTTTTTTGTTTGTTTTTTAAGAAACATTGTCATCCTGCCCATACCACAGTGACAGTGTCCTGGTAAAGACCAGCCTATACTGCCCCCCATGCTCCACCTATACAGTTTCAGTCTCTTTTAGTTAAACGTATTATCCTAAAATGTTGACTAAGTGTGGCCAACAATTTGACTGGCGTTCCATTTTTCAAGGAATTTTGCAATTTTTCTATTTTCTAAATTCGAAAAAAAAGTTATTGGTCATCTGTGCAGTGCAATTATACATTTATACAATTACATTATACAATGAAAGTACAAAAACCCCTTTGCTATTTGAAAACTATTCAAATTGTTGGACTAATTGTTGAAATTAGTAAACAATAATGGTTTCCACTAAGAGCAGTAAGCTGAAATGCCCAAGTGGTCTGTAAAACTGGCAACCTTACAAAACCAACTCTTCAACTTACATCAGTACTCTTTAATGGCAAAAGAACTGTTTTGTATTTGAAGTGTTCCCAGGATTTTGTTTTCATTCTTTTTGTGACAATGTTGAGAAAAGAATTTGCTTTCAACTTCAAAGAACCTTTCAAAAGCATTGGAAATCGTAGCAGCTATGCCCTGTCCTATTTCATTCTCAACCTATTGGCAATATCAAGAATAACATTTTGTAGGCAGCTTGAGTTATTAGATTTTTCATGTAAATGCCATAGACTATTGCAGTTTTCAGTTCAATGCTCACGTTGAACTGTATATATATTTGCAGAAAATGGATTTTATTGTCACATTCTGTGTTAAAATTCAAGACTTGTTAGAAATATAAAAGGAAACCTAGATCATCAAGAGGAAAAGGGTTTTTTTAAAGCATCCACATCAGAATTCATTACTTTGTTGACTCAGAGACACAATGACTGGTTTTATCAACATTTATTGTGTATATTTGTATTGTAAATAAACAGTGGGACAGCATTTTGCTCTTAAAAGTACATTCTTTTAAAAAAGCACAGATAAGCTACGGTATCAGAGCATTATAAAATGTCTCAGTATATATATTTATTATATTTAAAAACATTTATGTATGGTTGGTTGCAAGTATGGTTTACAGAATACCATTACATGGTATAATATTATGTACTCATCTGTTTTCTGTCTTAGCTGTTAAAAAAGAATGCATTTTTAGTCACTTGCATTTCTGCTGGTTTTTTCAGCTATGGATGGATTTAGGCAGACTACATCAAGAATAGAGTGGACCTTATCACTCTCAATTCCTAGCAGAAAGCCACCAACTTTCTAAGATTCTCAGGATCAATTATTTGCTTATTGTTTTCCCAACTACTGAGTGTTTTTTTTTCTTGTGTTGTGTAAGCACATTATAAGTAAAATCACATGGGTTCATATGATAATGTAGGTTAAGGTGTTTTTTACTTTTGAGTTGTTGAGCCATTTGCAGTTAAACCAGAGACTAATGCAGCTCCATGACATTCTACTAGATGTCACTTGAGTATAAACCTTGTCTTGACAAAAAAAGACAAAAAGTCTCTGTTTAAACTTAAGCATTTATGTTATTTGAAGCAAACAAACTATTATTTGTGGCACCTGTTTTCAATGGAAAAATGTAGTTTTGTTCATTCCAATTCACTTACATTATTATTATACATATTATCCTCTGCTATATAACTTGTCTTTACTAAACCAAGTTATTTGATTGTTATAATCATGTCTTGCTTAGCAATAACTATAAATGATTTGAATATGCTACTAAATCTTCAAATGAAAAAAAAATATTGCTAAGATAAAAGGTTACAAGTTGCACAGTAAACCACCCAGCAATAATAATTATTAGGTGCATTGCTGTTTTCCTTACATACTCTGGTAAGATGTATGCATATTCTAAAATGCTGCACAATAATGATCTCAATAAAAACAAAAATTCAAGGATCCTGTCTGTTTGGCTGCCTTGTTATTGTCTAAAAACATCTACAGTATTTGCGAGATAATGTTGTTCCTCTCCCTCTGCAAGAATTTCCATGCAAATAGGATCTTCTTTATGCATCATTACCAAAGCTACATAGCATAGAAATAAAACAGTGTTTCCTGTAGTACATTTCAGAAAATCAGTCTTTGCTTTGACCTGCTATAAATTTGACAGCACTTCTACGATGGGTACCAGAAAAATGGAAAGTGAAAATTAAAAAGTAAATATTTTATTAGCTGTGAATGATAGCATGCACATTTCATATGCTTCGAGTTTAAAACATGGTTTTGATCAGTCTGAAAGCCATACTCCTACTTACTGCATGAAATTGGAAATGCCTCACCTGATTTTGTTGCTTATTACAACTGAAATTAGTATACAGTAACTGGAAATATAAATATATCATATAACAGAGCCCAGTACACAATACAATATAAATTAAAATGGTAATACATTTAATATGTTGGTTAATTAGGCACCTCTGTAATGTGCTCCAATATCCTAATTAGTATTCCAATGCATGGAGTCTAGGGGAGGTCAAAGAATCAGATCAGCATGAATCTGATGTTTTTCTCGCTCCATGCACATGATGATGACTTTGGGTATTAGACTATTGTTTTCAGCTGCTTGCTTGTTATCCAGACCAATGAAACATTGCCTGATCTAATAAAGCATTTAATTAGCCTACATAATACAATGTTGTGTCTGCATTTCAGCTAAGTAAATAACCATAGTGAATCTGTTATATGTTTCTCAGAAATGATTTTAACCACTTAAACACCTAAAGTGTTTTCCTAAGCATTTTATAAAATATCTAAAAGCCAGCTGGAAGTATACAAAATGTATATATAATGTTTGTATATTTATTTAAATGCCTGGTGTCATCACTAATATTAGCTTTTATCTACTGTTTTACTTACATTAAGTATAAGGTTTACCTAATGTGAACCCAATCAATTTCTGAATAATAGTACAGGTTTTTTGAATAGGGTGTAGAATGCCTAAAAACATTTCATATTTTTCTTTTCTGGTAAGATAAGCTATACATTTTTGGGTGAAATTAGGTGAATGATTGAGTTGAAAATGCTGGCATGCATTTAATTATGTTTATACACACCAACCTGTCTTCATTATAGTGTATAAGAAAGGAAAAAACTATATATTTAAGTATTTTTCAAGCAAACATCTTTATCATATGATTATGATTGGTACTTTAGCTTACAGCTTGTGAAAACCGCCATTGGAATATGGTAAATATAAGTTTCTGTAGACAACTTTCCTGTACGAGCATTTTTTTTTTGCATGTAATGTGCTTAAATTAGGTGGTTATTGTATGGCAAATAAAAGTAAAAGCAAACCCTCTGCAGTGTATTCCCTTGGGCAGTGCTTTTACTTGTGTTTCTGCCTCATGGGTACTGCGGATGGTCCATTGGTTTTATGAATAGGCTATGTCCCTCTATGAATAACAGAAAAATAAAATTTTGTATTTACTGTAAAAGTGACTCTGGCAAAGGTATGATTCTTGAGGTGATTTTTTTGGCACTTAGTGTTCTCCTTCTGATGGTAAACTCACTGGTTTCCCAAATAACCTGTGAATCTCAATAAGGTTTACATAGGACCTGATTTACTAAAGCTCTCCAAGTCTGTAGAAGATATCGTGAGAAAACCTGGATGATCCAACAAACCTGGAATTTCCTAAAAAAACATTTACAATTAGTAAATTTTTAATCCTTAACCAAATCTATTTCAGGTTTGCTGGATCACCCATGGTTCACCCATTATAGTCTATTTTCACCAGTCTTGGAGAGTTTTAATAAATTAGGCCCATTGTGTACAAAACTTGTACACAAAACTTGTAAACTTGGCTTTTCTTTACGGATTAAAGTGGAAGTAAACTCAAACCTCACCCAAAACAAAAAAAAAATACACTTACCTTCAATCCCGCAGAGCAGTCGATCGGTCCAGAGGTCTCTTCTCTCGGGTCCCGTGTCAACCCGGCATCTGTCTTTGGGCCAGCACGCCGTGCGCCGTCATCTTCTCCTCTTCTTTTGGGTTCTTCTTGCTACCGCACCTGAAACAGGCGCAAGATCAGGTGACGTAGCTGGGAAAAAACTTGCCGATCTCACTGAGATCAGCAATTTTTTCCCTTTTGACAAAAGAGCTCCTTCTGCGTAGTTCTGAGATGCT
Organism: Pyxicephalus adspersus; assembly: GCF_032062135.1. NCBI lineage: Eukaryota > Metazoa > Chordata > Amphibia > Anura > Pyxicephalidae > Pyxicephalus > Pyxicephalus adspersus. The sequence goes on from NC_092861.1 coordinate 95,528,733, forward strand.
TGGGCATGCACAGAAGGTCCACCCAAGAGCCTCCCGGGATGCGTGACTTAGGTATCCTGGGAGGCTTTGTGCTCCCATTCATTCTCGATCGCCCAGGCGATAAGGAATTAGGAAGCGGTGCTGCACCCTTTTTTTTTAAAAAAAAAGGTGTTGCACTTAAAAAAAAAAAAAATAGAAATTTTACTTAACATAAAAGGGTTTATGTAAAGTGAAAATTGTTAGTTTAGGTATGCTTTAAGCTCTGTAACCATTCACATGGACAACTGATAATCTTAACTCATATTTTGTAGAAAACTATGACCTTGCTTTTGAAAAGGGTGGGATGAGGACCTTTTACTGGCCTAATGACTAGAGGTGTTGAAGATAGGTAAAGATATATATATATATATATATATATATATACATTTTTTAATTAGGGGTTAACTAAAATTGGCATAGATCCTTTGTTTATACATTAAAATGACCTGTGTACTAATTGATTAATTGTATGCTAAAAATAGGTACAGGATATTTAAAATAATGCATTCTATTAATGTCTACGGGGTCATTACCATATAGTATTAACAGTAATAATATTGTCTTCCTACTACAAGTAAAAAATCAAGAGGTGTACTGACAAGGTCATCAGTTAACCACCTGGGCGTTACACTGATGTCTAGATTTCTGTTCCAAAAGCGTTACACTGTTTTTCATGAAATTTTTTTTTTTAAATTGTAGACCTGTAACTTACAAAAATATGTCCGAACAGGGTTCTAGTAGATATCATGAATATAAAAAATGTTTGAAACACACAATCATGTAAAAAAAAAAAATACTTTTATTAAAATTAAATAAAAGACACAAAAATCAGCTTAAACAAGAATACATAAATAAATGAAAAATACTGAAAATGCTATAATTCGGTATACTGTATAGTAATATATTTTTCTAAAACACCTCCCTAGTGTCCGTCACATACCTATAGACAAAACCACATAAATATATTTTCTATTATTTTGTATTGGATTGGATGCAGGACTTTGTATTCAATCCAATACAAAATGAGAACAAAATTCAAACTCTCATTTTGTATTGGATTGAATACAAACTCCTGTATCCAATCCAATAGAAAATGAGAGTTTGAATTTACCAATTACATGCTTTGCATTTATTTTGAATTATTTTGTATTGGATTGGATACAGGAGTTTGTATTCAATCCAATACAAAATGTGTTTGAATGAGTTTGAATTTGAATTTCCCGCACACGCGCCGACGTCATCGCCGTGGGACATGCACACGCTACGGACGGAGAAGAAGCCGGCCGGCTTCTTCTTTTCCGTCGGCCGGCTTCTTCTCGGAGAAGGCACCCGACGCTGCTGGAGGACGACGCTGGATGATCACAGCGGGACCAGGTAAGAAGCCGGCCGGCATCTTCTTCTCCCCCAGCCGGCGGAGAAGAAGAAGCCGGCCGGCGGAAAAGAAGATGCCGGCCGGCTTCTAACCTGGTCCCGCTGGTTCTCGGAGAAGGCACCCGACGCTAGAGAGGGAGATCGACGCTGGAGGATGACGCTGGAACACGAACAGGACGCTGGATGATGACAGCGGGACCAGGTAAGTGATGATTTTAATACAGGGTGAAAAGTTCGGGCTTATCGATAATTGTAACTTTTTTTAGCCCGAACCAAGGTCGGGCTTAACGGTTGGGTGGTTAATAAAACCATGGCAGGTTGAAACATAAAAACTGCAATTGACAGACTGCAACATATATGTAATTTTTGCTTTTCCTCTTGCCCATAGGTAAAATAATGAGTAAAATAAAAATAATTGGCTTTTAAGATGATAAATATTTATGATTCTGTTTATGTAAGCAATAAACTCTGCATTGCAATGCAGTGGTATTAGAAATCCCTTCACTAGATATATGTAGTGAATTTTCTTCAGGATGCAGTCGTAATGTGTGCATCATTAAATATAACATACTGAATGATTCCTTATGTATCACTGACTACATGGCTTTTCTCCATTGCCCTTTATATTTGCTAGAAATGTGCATTTTTATAAATGATATGTAAACTGCATCCTTTGTTTATACATTAAATAAATTGGTAATGTTACTTATGATATCTGCCTTATGTGTCAGTGATGCAGACCAGTATGGTGCTTTGCTCTATATTAGAAAATAATGAATACCAATAAACAAAGATAATAGTTTATAAATCATCTACATAAAATGTATTTAAAAGCGACTGATGTTTTAAATGTTCGTTTCTGAATGCTAAACTGCAGCATAATGCCTCTGCACATTTATGTGGCATCCACATAAATAACAAATGAGCTCATTGCTATGCATATTTTTAAATGAATACAAAATCAATTATTAATCTAATAATTCCTTGGAGCTGCAAAAAGTTTATTTTGTACACTGTTAAGTGTGCTAAAATTGGTGGTAAGGAGCATTGTTTTTCAGTCTTTATCCCTTCATGTCATAAAAAACAATTAACCACTTATTGCTCTAAATAAAACAATATTGTAAGAATAGGAAATGGCACACTAAAGCAAATTTAAAAGATTAAATAAAAAAAAAAAGAAACTGTGAAGAAGATGCCTGTGTTGCCAACAGCAGCAGGTTAAGTTCAAACTATCATTTAATAACCTTCCGTGAGAAAATAATGGTAGCATGGTGATGACTATGTGCAGTAAATATGCTTGGTTTTAATTTCTATTATTCAGCCTCAATACTATGATACTATTTTGATTAGCCTGGATTTATATAGCATCATCATATTCCATTAGAATACATCATAATTTTCAAGACACATGAGGTATGTGTTAATCCTCTAGGACCATTTTAGATATAAGAAGATCAACTCCCAATGTTATATACATTGTAATCTGCTATAATTCGTATTGCTTTAATAAAGTAATGAATGAAAGTGAAGAAAATTTAGAGCCTCTGTCATTTATCATAGTAAACCATTGTAAAATAAGGGCATGTTGCCACTGGTGTGTTGCATCAATGCGTATGTGTCTATGAGTAAATGCAACGCATGACAGGGCATGAGATATGTTAGTGCAATGGCTTGCCAGTCATTCCTAATGGCACCCCAAATGCACATTGGCAAAGCTTTGCAGTGCATCATGTGTTAATGTGTGCAGCAAGCATGATTTATTTAAAGCAATGGCCTGCAGCAGCACACACCAATGCAAACCACAACCTGTTTGACCTTTCATCATTATCTACCTTCTGTTGCTCCCTAAACACTGACCTTTGGATTGTCACATTGATTGGTGATTTAGGGAAGTATTAGTTTTATTTCATTTGCAACTCATGATCTGCATCCATCTACAGCTGACAGATAAGCTAAACCAGTGTTTCTCAAGGATTCTCCTGAGGTTGCTTGGGGTTTCTTGAACAATGAACAGTTTATAAATCTTATGCTTAGTCTACACGGACATTTTCCCCAGCGTTTAACCTGAAGCTTTTAAGGCCCATGTTTGAAATTCCCATGCATTCCAATGGGCTAATCTATACCAGGACATTTCCTTGAGGCACGTTTTTGAGCGTTATAGATAACATTCCTTGCAACATTTTAAAAATAAAAACGCAGAGTAAACATGGGAAATTGTGGAAAGACACTTAAAACGCTCCCGTTGAATTCAATGAGGGCTTGTAAAAGCGTTTTTAAGCTTTTTATGAAAGCTTCCATTGAAAACAGTGGGAGCTTTTATAGGTGTTTTTAGAAGGATTTTGGAATCTGGAAGCCCCCTTAAATAAGGAGACTCCCAGATTTCCGCCACCCCCACCCTGGGGAATGAATACAGGGGTACATAAAACCCCTTACGCATTCCTTGAAAGTGTTAAAATATGTGTAAAATATAAGACGAGGCCTTAATGGTAAATTAATTTAATTATTGTGTGTTTTGTGTAACTTTTTTTTTTACAGGTTATCCCACAATAAAAAGGATGATTCCCACGGCTGCATTCATAATATGAGCACAGCTGTGGGATTCCTGACAGTGTGGGATTCCCAGGCACTGGAGGGCAAATGAAGACAAATCTCCCCATTCACCTCTAGTGCTCCATGCCTTGCTTAGGAAAGGGAAACCCTGATGACGCTTGAGCCATCATCAGGGTTTTCATTTCCTTAGACAATCACGGAGCACAGCAATCAGCAGAGCTCTGCTATTCTGAGAGCTTTGTTTTTCTGATTGCTTGATTGCTCCCGCAGCGGAACTGTGGTATGTGTTCTTGGATGCAGAATGCATGTCACAGCCCTGCTCGGGTTGCAGGAGCAATCAAGAAAGCAAAGCTATCAGCAGAGCAAAGCTCCGCTCAGTGACTGGCTGAGAAAAGGGAAACCCTGATGACAGCTCAAGCGTCATCAGGATTTCCCTTTCCTCAGCCAATCAGCACTAGAGATGAGCGATCAATCTCGCGGTGAAATCGTAGAATTTTGGTAAGCGAGAACGGCTGGTGTAAATTTGCCAATCGAGCTCGAATTTTAATTAAAAAGAAAATCACAGCTGTGCTGATCAATGAATGCAGCGCCAGCTTTCCTCAGCCAATCAGAGAGCACTAGAGGTTTTGAATAGGGAGACTTGTCCCCATTTAACCTCCAGTGCTGGAGATGCACAAATGCAGCCCTGAGAATCCACTGCGATCCCGTGGCACTAGAGGTTAATAACCCCTAGTGCCAGGGGATTGCAGACAAGAGGATACCCAGGGCTGCATGAATGAATGCAGCCCTGAGAATCCACAGTGATCCTGGGGCCCTAGAGATTATTTTAACCTCCAGTGCCCAGGGATCGCAGTGGAACTGCAGATGAACTCTCAATGGAGAAACTTCAATGAGAGTTCGCCTGCAGTCACAGCTGATTGGAGACACTCGTGTGCCTCCATTTAGCTCTGACTGCAAAGTTCCCATGGTCACCGGGCTATACTTATCAGTGCGGTGACCATGGGAACTGAACTGCAGATGAACTCTCAATGGAGAAACTCCATTGAGAGTTCATCTGTAGTTCCACTGCGATCCCCCGGCACTAGAGGGTAATTAACCTCTAGTGCCGGAGATCGCAAACCGGAGGATTCCCAGGGCTGCAAGAATGAATGCATCCCTGAGAATCCTCCTGTAATGATTTCCTCCATCTTCGATGGTTTCGCAAAATCAGTTTGCCGCAATTTCACGGCCCTATTGGAAGTTCGAGGCATTCTTGCTCATCCCTAATCAGCACTAGAGGTGAATGGGGAGACTTTTGCTCATTTACCCTCTAGTGCCTGGGGATCCCACACTGTCAGGAGTCCCACGGCTGGGCTCATATTATGAATGCAGCTGTGGGAATCATCCTTTCATTGTGGGATAACCTGTGAAAAAAAAAGTTACACAAAACACACACATTTATTAAATTACTTTAACATTAAAGTCTGGTCTTAATTTTTACACATATTTTTAACCCTTTCAGAGAATGAGTAAAGGGTTTTATGTACCCCTGTACTCATTCCCTGAAAGGGTTAAAAGTAAACCTTTTATAAATGCTTATGTAAAATTGCTGTAAAAAGCGCCATAGGCAAGCTTTAAAATGCTTGTAAAAGTGCATAAAATGCATATAAACATAGTAGGAATGTTTACATGCGTTTTAAAACCATCCGTGTAGACCCAGCCTTAGATCAGTTTAACAGATACTAATGGTCTTTTTGACTCACTGTAAGGGTGATAGCCTTTCAAATGGTTAGAAGTGTAGGAGCTTTTCCTTCTACTGACCATTACACCACCAGGATACTTTAAAGTAAACTTCCAGCATTTTTGAACAGATTTGTTTTGGAATAATCAAGTAATAGAGCATAATTAATTTTAAAACCCTGCCACACCTACCTCTTCACACTTTGCCACCCATTCAAACACTAGCACAGCAGCACTGGTTTAAAAAATAAACAATGTCTGCACATGTGACAGCTGGAGGCGGTGGGCAGTGTGACTTAAAAAACACAGTTGGTCAGTGGTGTGGACGAATTCAAGGTTTAATTTTATGATCAGCTACAATGCTTAGTAATGTCTCTTGCATCCCCTAACAATAATACAAAAATATGTGCAGACAGTATTAAAATATTCTATTACAATATGCATACATTTGCTATGTTTATAGTTGGTAAACATTTTTATGCCTTCATATTCTTGAATCCCAGATGGGGGAGGGAATTAGAATTCCCTTGAAGATCTTCAGCCTTATCACACAGATTTCACAGAGGCCACTCTTTTATTCTCATGAGACCAATTACACCTCTTTTTCAGTGCTGTGACATTTGGTTTCCCACATATTGAAAGTTTAAGAGATCCAATACCACATTCCTGATGTGTCTGCTGTTATCTCTGTAATTCAAAAGTAGACATTGTCTTTTCCACTACATGTAAAAAAAAAGGCGTCATTTTTTTTCCTGCAATCTATTACAGCAACAAGAAAAACTGGGTGGCATGAGAGATAACGTTTGTGTATGTTCTCTTTGGGGATGTAGCCTGAAGTCCTAAATGAAATGAGTTTGATAGTATCAGCTCGGTCTCCAGTGTGCACTACAGGTTTGAGCTAGAGGAATAATTCCACAGCTAGACATGATTGATTGGTCTTTGTTTAGGGGAAGACAGAAAGTGAACTAACACACCAACCAAATTGCATTACACCACTAAAAAAACATGATCCCTGCAGATTGGGGTTATATCACTTGATGAACTCATATTATAGCTTTTTGCTACTTACTTGCTTCCTGCTGAGACAGAAAAAGCTTTACAACAAAGAACATTAGTTGAATCGTCACCTTTTATCTATAGAAGCACACAAATAAAGACTATTTTCTGTAATTCTATGAATGCAGTTCCATTTCAGTTACCATTTACTATGTTCATACAATGCTAAACATATAATATTGTACAAAGTGTCTCTCTCTAATGTATCATTAAATATATAATTGAAATGTTCATCACGCAAGATTTACATTTTAACAGTTGTGGAACATAATAGCACTTCCAACGTACTGACTTTGTAGCTTGATTGTTTGGGGAAAATCTTCTTGTTGTACACAGGGTTAAATGTGAACAGCTAAAACATAAAAGCTCATCACATTAAAGGACCAATAGAGAAGGTCAAGGGGGTACAATTATGCCGAACAATTACCAGGAACTTTGACACCAACATATATTTTCAATTTCCTATATCTAAAAATTGGTTATGGCAAGCATTTACACCATAGTTATTTTCAGAGTATGCAATATCACCATGTGCCTTATTTTTATAGGCCAGAATTGTGAGAAGGTTTACTTTGTTACTAACCAGCAGTTTTATTTTACTTAGCTGGGTAATCAGCTGTTGCTCTATCTTGTGAAACTATTGAATAAATTACTTTAGTTTGGGCCAAACAATGATATGGCTGGGCCCTGTTGCTTTACAAAAGGTACTAAGGAAACCGTAGAATAGGCCTTCATATATTGACCTTTCCTGCTGCTCGCTTCTTAAGTGTTTTTCTTACTAGCTGGTCAAGATCGATATGAAGACCAATTTTCAAAAATGAGGGCGACCTGGGAAGCGGAAAGGTGGAATATTTATAAGATAACTACCTATGTTTTTGTATATCAACATGGTTGCTTTACTATCTATGTAATCATACAGTAAAGTAGTTTTATTTTATTTTTTTTAATATTATATTAAATATATTTTTATATAGCAGTTGGTGACTGATCTGGTTATGATAATGAACAAATAATAACCCCTAATTGACTTGTATGAATAAATAAAGTCAGTTCATGGCAACAGTAAGGAACATCCTATGTGTGTTACCCTTTTTCATGTCATGCAAGCCTCACCTTTCCAACTGCAATTCAGATGTAAAAAATGCCACCTTACACAGATAATTGTGGGTCAGCCCCAGTTATCTCATTGGGACTATTTTTGGATTTTTAATGGTTGCTATATTTATTACGCTGCACACGTTTCCTGGATATTTGAAAACTATTATATATGCTTTTTATTTGTAAATTTTATTTGTAAATTGCAAATTATTGCCTCTTGTTCCCCTTATAGCATGTTATTTGTGATGTGATGTCTATACTTTGTGTATATGTATTTTTAGACAGTTATAAGAAAACAACACAATTTGAATGTATATTCAATAACTGTTGAGTTCCTGCTGAATTTTTAAAAGTTGAAGTAGCACGGCAGCCTTTTTTACTTTCAGGAACTTTTGGGCTTGGCTGACCTTCATTTTTCTCTACCCATCCCATCCCATGGCTAGCCCTGAATCTGAACTGTGATTGATAGCATTATGTCAGTTCTACGAAATGCAGTCAAGCTTTGTTTCATCATTATGTAGCTATAATTATTAAGCTATACTTATACAGCAAAGAAGAAGAATTTACATTAAAACAAGTTTAAGCCCATGCTAGTTCTTTTTGTATAGTTATTGTTGTTTTCAAAGGGCGCGAATGCAAACAAATTATAAATCTTTGAAAATATGACCTACTTGCACAAATATGTGTAGAGGAATCTGAGGTGTCTAAAAACCCTCTTCTTAGCAAAAAATCATAGTATGATCATCATGAATAAAATTAAGAAAAAATGAGTTTGTTTTAGATTTGCATATGCACCTTTTTATAGTTGTGTACAACTGATTAGTTTACTAAGTATGTTTTTTCATCTGGCTATATACAATACTAGTGTCTAGAAGTTTAGAATACAAACTTATACATATGTTGTACATATAACACATGGTTTAGACATGTTTTTAAATTTTAAAACATGATCAAGACTATTTGTTAATATTTGCTTATCCGTGGATTTGAAAAAAAAAAAGTTAGTATTTGGCTGGTTGGTATGGACAGCAACACCCTTTGTTCAGGTTGTTTACATAATCTCCAATGTTTAAAATCAGTTGGGTAAAAGAAATTGTATCTGGAGTGAAAAACTTTAAAATCCTAAACTAACTTCTACTACTGTTACTAAAGATCATGAGCTGAATACCACAAAGCTCTGCATATTAAGCAATTCACTTTTTTTCCTTTTTGCTCGTTATGCTTCAGACTAATGTGTCTCTTTTAATTCTAGCAGAATGCAGTACATATTGGTATTCTGATGGTATTTGGTCCTTGTCTACCTAAATTTATCATTGAAGAGGCTACTGTAGTTTCCTAAATTATTATGTACGATAATTGTTTGAAGAATAATGATTAACTATGTACTGGGAAAATTGATTTGATTAACATATTTATGATGCTGGTCACTGGAAGGATCAGTTTTTAACATCCAATAATTTCAATAGTTTTTACTCATGAATTACAGTAAAAATAAAAAGATTTACTGTAGGGGCAAGGAGCTAGATAATGAAAAGTCATTAGTCTGGTCCTTTCTATATTCATATGAGTGCTGAGATCAACCACAAGCTTAAAAATTTTAGGTTCAAATTAAAATGCCTGTAACTGGCTAATACACTAATTTTTGTCATCTTGCAAATCAGCAATATCCAATAATCACAAGATGACTTTCAGTGAATAGCTTTGGTTCCAATACCAGTTGAATCTCACAGTTTTACTGTGATGACTACTAGTGTTGGTCGAATAACTCACTTTTCGATTCGGCAGCTATTCGCTCGCATATAGCAAAAAAATTCGGGTGGTCGAATGTCAAAGCCGAACACCATTAAAGTCAATGGGAGGAAAAATTCATGTTTTTTTCAGCACTGTGTAGAGCTTCTACAGCCTCCAAACAGATGTAAAAAGATACATTATAAAAGGATACATAAAAAGATACATTGTAAAAGGATATACCTTACATACATATACATACCCCTGTACTTCACATGAAGAATAAAGAGCACCTGTCAAATCAATTTTAGGCTAAAGCTAGGTACACACTTCAATATAGGGACAACCCGAATTCGAACATCAACACTAATGACTACACTAGTACATGCCAACACAGCAGGGGGCATTTATAAAAACAGTTGCATAATAATTATTTTACATTTTGCGTGCAAAACGTTAGCATGGATTTTTGGGTCTGTTTTGCAACCAAAGTGACTATCTTAGTTCTGGATGATGGTGCAGCCACTCACTAGTGATAACATTTTTTTAGACTTTAGAGGGTCTAAGGAATGTTTTTAAATGCATTCTGATATGTTCATAAGATTTAGTGAATGTAATGCTACAGAAACCTGTCAGAGGTTTCATACAAACAACAGAAGATGGTTATAAACTATTGGCATATTACAGGATACGGTAGGAGACCGGACAAAGCCAATGATTTGAGAAAGGTTACACAAGTCTGCTAGTGATTACTTCTGATATTGACCTTTACATATCATTGTTTTCACATTTGTGCTTCCCATAGCCTTGTTAAATATGCTTGTGCCATTTTTAATATTTCCTTGAGCAAGATTTATTAAACTAGACCAAATACAAAAAAAACTAAAAAAAAGAGAGAGGGAAAATGGAAAGACAGTACAGAGAATAGAAACACATTGAGAAACGAAAAGAAACCAAAGCAGTTACTTTACTGGCTTTAGTAACCAATAAATACAGATAATTGTCTGCAGGGGCCTCGAGGGCCATACATTAGATGCCAAAATACCTGCAGGCTGGGCTCCAAACATATTATCGGTAGCTGTCTTGTTCCCCAGCCAATGGGTACCCCCTTTGAAACTCCTATTGGTAGTTGTCCCCTAAGGCACCAACCATTTTCTGACATGACTGAGGGCAAATACAGCTTCCCTGCATATTTTTCACACTGGAATCAGGAACCACTGAAAAAATAGCTGTTTTTCTTTTATTGTTTACTGTTGTTTAAACTGAATACATTTACAAGTATACAAGATATCAAAAACAAGTGTGTTGTTTACGACTTCCGTAATCTCATTGTATTAGTAATAAAACTCCTTGCCTAGCCCATTGGTAAAATTTCCAAATACCATTTTATCGACTGCACACACTATAATTTAAAGTAGTAGGATTATTTTTTTCAGTCCTTTTTGTTGCAAACTTTTACTGTACTGGAGGGATAAAATATGTGAGCAAAATATCAGGTGCTGTTGGTTCAACCTAAAGGCACATAGAAAGGTAAAAGTTAATAGTCAACAGGCTGTCTGATGTCAGGTCTAGAGGAAAAACATTCTATTTTATAACCTAAATTACTTGTGATTTTCCATCTGAAATAAAGTTGCTTTCTAGAGCCTATTAACTGCTCGGAACTAAGACATTTTTTATCAATTGTTTTTTTTGGATCAGATGATAAAATGCACTGTATAACAGACACAAAAGGTAACAAGGCAAAATATATTAATATAGAATATTGTTTACACTAAATGTTTTTTTTCTACTACTAAACTAATTCTTGTATTATAGTTAAAAGTTCATTAGGCATTATTTAGTCAACTATAGTAATATAAAATGTTCCTATAGCCTTTATAGTCTACCTAGCAATGTTAGGCTTGTAATGAGAAAAGCTGAATTGTCTACATTACTATAGATTTGGGTGAGCTTCAGGAAAAATGGAAGAATCTCACTAAGAATTTGGATAATAATTTAGATATAGTTTAGAGTATAACTAGATGACATTTCACATGTAAAGCACTGTGTATTATTAACTGCCTCATTTTTAGCAAATACACCTCTAGGGCCTGAGGAAAGCTCTCCAAAGCTGGAGAGGATACTCTTTCATCACTGAAGCTGGGTGATCTAGCAAACCTGGAATGAATCTAGTCCAGCATTCAAAACATTTGCTGGTAAATAGCAAATTACTTTGAAGAAATCTATTTCAGGTTTGCTGGATCACTCAGCTTCAGTGACAAAAGTGTATCCTCTCCAGCCTTGGACAGCTTTCATAAATTAGGTCCATAGTCTCCACTGAAACTGCATGTAACCAGTTGATAACACAGGAGACCAAGAGAGGTGATTCTCATGCCAGGATGTAACATTTTAATAAATTTACCCCTTTTGAAATGACAATAACATGTTAAAAATGATATAAGATTTTAGTAATAGTTTTTTTTACCGATACTTTTAAAAAACACTTTTTATATAAAATTCTGTATGGCATGATTTAGAGGAAGGCAATTGCCCCTGTGTGAACACAGCTGTATGTAGACTTGCTGCATGCCGCATAAAAATGACGCATGTCTATCTTTTTGTCATTTTAAATGCATTGCTCTGTCTTTAAATAATGCACAATATTGTACAACATAATACGCATTATTTCAAAGTTCTAGAACGGCATGTGTTCATGGGCTTTAGCACATATGACTCCTACACATATTTGTTTCCTTTGTATTTCAATATTTTTATTAGGTTTTTGACAAAAAAAATTGTAGAAGACTAACTTCCTTTGTTGTTGTTGGTAAGGATTTATCTAGTTATGTGGACTTAAACATCCTCCATGGATCCTAAATTCAATCAAACCTATCCAGTGTATTAGTAAGGGTGTGTGTCAATTTATATTTCACCATAATCCAATCCATTTTAGGAAAAAGAGAATCCAGGTTGATGACATTAGATTTCCAGGACTTAGCTAATGTAATTCGGGCCTGCCAATAATATAAGGCTCATTAATTTAAGGTTCTGTTTGAGTAAAACTAGATCCTATTCACTAAACCCACTCAGGCGAACTTCGTATATCTTTCTGTAAAATCGTAGATAAAGGTTTGAAAATGTCCGACCAGTAGCTTTGTGCTATTGGACACAAATTTGTTTCCTTTAAATATATTTTTAAATGCCATTGGATGTTTTAAAATAAAATGTAACACAGTGTTATGTCTGTTTAATATTTATATACATATATATATATATATATATATATATATATACATTTTTTTAATTCTAGGATACAGTTTTGTAAATATTCATAAATTTAGGATCATTTTAGTAAGGTCTTAAAGGAAATTTGCCTAAGAGAACAGATATTGGAAAGAAAATCTATTTCTACAGACAAAATAAGTGACAGGGTCTGTAGCTAAACAATCATAGCGATAAACAGATGTGACCATATGGTTTGAAATGGCATAATGTTAGGACATTTAGATGCCCATCTGGTAAAGCAAATTAAATGATCCTAGTCACAATTGGCTTAATGAAAAAGAAGAGAAACTGACCATCCATAACTATCTGTGTCACCCGTGCCCGTTTGACATTGCATTAAAAAAGATCCTCTCACGTTTACTTAATTTAAGTTAAGCTTAAATCCTGTTTGCTGCCTTTGGAGCTTAGAAAAAGTATATAATGGCTATAAGTATTTAATCTGTGGGGTATTTCTGCATGCTATAGTATAGTACAGTTTACAAAATAAGGCACCAAGAGACAAAAATCTTCTAAAAGAACATTTAGAATTGTATTTTTAAGTACATGGAATTCTTTTTAAACAAGTTATGAACTGAAATAATGTTATTACGTAAGCTTCATAGGATTTGTGCCTAAAGCAGTATCCTTATTTAGCAGCATGAGAGAGAAGTAACACAATACATATTACAGGTGCAAGGTGGCTCATGCCTATATGCCGTGTTAATGTTCAGAGCTATAATGAATTTTTTTAATTTGCACAATATTGTGCTGTGTCCCTTTCTATATACTCCTGTGTAATAGTATAGCACATATCCTTATTTATTTGATAGTCAAGCAAGACTTTCTATGGTTTATCTGTTTAGTGTTGGAAAGTAAAAGCTAATGCATTGGGTAATATTTTATATTTCTTTGATTGGCAAGAATTACAGTTGTTTACTGAACAGAACAATTGATCTGGCAGGTTAAAATCTATGACAAAAAAATGCCTAACACCCCCCATCCTTATGCATGGGGACCCTAGATGTCTTTAACAGCACACCCAGGTTCTGATCATGGTTAGTTTTGGACTGTGTTAATATGGGATGTGCATATTTATCGTGTTCTGTCTGCATTGAGAAAGTGGCCCTCTTTGTCCCTGAAATGCTGTTATCTATAAAGCTACTACTACTAAAGGTTGGTTATCTACACCACTGGAGTTCTGGCTAATATGTTGTTTTGGATTTACTCAATATCATTCTAAGCCAAACACCTGTCTGATGTCTTACCTTCTGACATACCAACTCACTCTTCCCCCTTTTCCTAGTTCTAATTACTACATTAATATTTCTTAACTGATTTTCCACTTTAGTGTAAAGAAAATTGTAAACTTTTTATAGCATTGTATATATTAAATGAGAATGCAAGTCTTGCATGCTTGTTTCTTTAAATATCTACGATTAAAATCCTTTCCAAATTGATTACCAAAAACCCCTAAACATTATGTAGGTCCGTCACTGTATAATAAATATTTAAAATAAAAACTGCTTCACTCTGAATACTGCTGCTAGGTTTTCTCACCAAAGTTATGAGTTTGCTTCTACAAAGTAGAAAGCCGCATACACACGTGCAATAAGGATCTGTCACGATCCTTTCCAATGACTAGCACTGCACAATGCATGAATGAGTGCTGTACATACAGCACCGTTCTTCTCTATGGAGAGGGGAGGGGGAGAGCGATGGAGCGGCACCCTGCTGCGCGCTCTCCCTCTTCCCTTGCATTAGGATCGTTAGTCGTCCATCATCTGTAGATCCGCCACAAGGATGGTTTGGATGATGAATGACTGGCGCTGTACACACGCCAGATTCTCGCCCCAATATCGGCCCTGAGCGGATTATAGGGCAAGAACCATTGGACATGTGTACGTAGCTTTAGAGTAAAAAATATGGGAGATATTGTCTCATTTGAGACTTTGTGGGATTACTTAAATGCCTAACACTTTTAATGAGGTGAATTTCCAGCTCCTAACATCCCATACACAACATAATAACTCAGGTTGTATCGAACTAAGGCCCTAGCCTGTGAACAGGCCCTTTAGTAGTGTTATGGCATTTTTTGATACCTTTTCTTGCTTGCTCCCTGTTGTACAGGACTAAATTATACTTATAATTTGGTATGCCTCAGCAGGCCCTGCATAATTGTTGGTTTGAGGAGTCTCGTACTTAAGGCCTTAAAGGGGGGGGCTCTCTTTTATCATCTATTATACCATAAACAAGGTATCCAAATACTTTGGAAAAGATTAAAGCGTACCTAAAGTCAACATTTTCACTTTACGTAAAAGGGTAGACAACCCTTATATGAAAAGGGAAAATGCCATTCATGTTTTTATTTTTTTAAATGCAACACCCCTTTTTTTTTTTTTTTTTTTTACAAAAAAAAGAGTGCAGCACCTCGCCTTTCCCCCTTTCAGTCTTGATTAAAAAGCCTCCAAGGATACTTATGTCATGCATGCCAGAAGGTTCTGGGTGCTTCTTCTGCACATGCCCGAAATCTCAGACATGCGCAGAAGGGGCATTTTTTCTATTGGGGAAAGAGATGCCGATTTCACTGCGCTTGCATGAGATTAGCTGATCGATGCCAATCTCACACATATTTTCCCCCTTCACAGCGGCTACCTCACACAATCTTGCACCTGCACAGCACGAGTTCAGGTGACGTGCTAAGAAGACGGAAAAAGAAGACAGAAGAGAACAATGAAGATGGCGGCGCCGGGACGAAGAGGAATCCCAGGACGACGCAGGACTGGATCCGCGGGAAGGACCAATGCTATCGAAGGAGGAATTTTTTGGTTTTCAGTTTAGTTCCGCTTTAAAAAAAAAACGGATCAACATACAAATGTATGTGTGTGTGTATTTTGGCTCTTATGCATGTTCCCCTAGCACAAGGATAACTAAACTCCAACACACATTATTTAGGCAAACTATATATTAATTCACTCATGATTCATGTACAAAATAATGAGAGCTTTTTTACATGCAGTTTATGTGCTTTAAAAATGCCTTCAGATTACTGACAAGGTACCTTGGTGTGAATAGAATAGAATAGCTTAACTGAGCGATTTATGATGCTTGTGTCCTTTTTAGGGAGATTATCCAATTTGATCTGAACCAAGAACACTAAAAGGAAGTCTTGGTGGTTGTTCTACTTTAAGTTGATGTAAATTATGGTTAGATAGTCCAGGCGTATGCCAAGTGTATGTGAACAATGATTTGACTTTTTGGTTTGTTAAATAAACCATTGAAAGTATTTTGTTATAAAAATACATATATAAATATAGAAGTGCAAAAAAAACTGTTGAACCAGACAGAAATCTTGTAGGGGGATGACCTTTTGTGCCCTTCCTTTGATACACCTTAATAAATCAGCATTATTCACTGTTCTCACTTTAAGAACGAGAGGAAGATCTTCTGTAGTCCCGCACTTAAGTGGCACTGATCCTTCTCTACTAGTGAGTCAGCTTAAAAAAAGCTAACATATGCAGCCACATACTGGTGCTGTGATACCTCAAGTAAGTGTTTGTTGTTGACTTTAACTTATTGTCCATCTGTTTACTGGTGCTGCTCTCATCTTCCAAGTGATCATTTTCCACATAATTCATGGTTACAGCACCCTAAAAGTAAAAACCTCATCAAAATTGAATGGGTCCTTCCTGCTAACCACCACGTAGCATTGTTCTCAACTAAAAATTGACAGGTCAGGCATTAAATACTGATTTTTTTCAGGAAGAGGGAGAGAAGAGTTGTGTCAGCTAGGCTGGTCAGCTCTAAAGTTTTAAAAGCATTAGGGGAGAAATATCAAGGTAAGAGCAGGCACTTTTGGAATAAACCTGTACAAGTTCAAGTATTCTGTAAAGCTGCAAAAGCTACTAGAAATGTTTAGTTATTAGATTTTACAATATCTGTTTAGTATCAATAATTTTTTTCACAATACCTCGAACAGATAAAGCTTTAAAAAAAAGGTAAATATGTATTTTTGACAACATTTTACCTTTGCGAACTGCATCACATAACTTGTCACAAAGCACACTGTAGGATGCCATGATTTGTTCTAGGGTTAAGTTTTAATGAATACATTGCTAGATACTTTATATGCAGCAGCTGACACTGTTTCACTTAGATAATAAAAAGGTAGATGCTGTATGTGATCTGTCTTGTACCTGTTATAGTGATGTTAACTGTAACAGCTCAATGATCAGAAGCATGTCAGGCCTTTGATTTATAATAGTAGAGACTAGAATTCATGACAAGATAGTTTAATTCGACAACTTAGAATAGATAAGGAGCTTGTCGGAGTTATATTACGAGATGCTTCGGGATGTCTTTTGAAGTTGTTCTGTTCTGACAATTAAGAAAGATTTCTCTTTGATATCTCCATTATATTTAGACACGCAGCAAATAGATTTTCTTATTAGGCAGTACAAAACAGTATACTTGACTTGTTACCTTAAATACTATACGAACATACATGACTTGTTACCTTAAATACTATACGAACACACTAATCACATTTAATTTGCTAATTTACAGATATTATTACTCAGCTATTGGAAAGTTCCACCCACAAAAATGACTGGCAGCGTCATATGCAAATATATTTACATTGATATCAGTAAGGATGATATCATTACATGTGACATTTGCAGCCTTTGTCTGCTTTCTCAGTCAGAGGAATCATTTATTAGAGTGTGGCTGGCGAAAGATTTTAAAAGAAATATGAAAACAGAACATTTACTGTAAATAAATGGTACTTTTGAGTGCTGCATTTTTCAGTGCGTACACCAATAAGATTTGTGGCCAATATGATGTCAGTGCCAATATTTCTCAAGCTTTTCTTTGACTATAAAGCTTGTTAAAGATATGAGCTAGTGTCTGGATTACCAAATATTTTTAACCAGATAGGTATGCAGATATGTACTAAGTAGACTTCAGCTCCTTCCTTTTGGTAAATAGTTTTATCCTATTACAAAGTAAAATGAGACATTTGTTTCAAGCAAATATTGAATCCAAACTGTTTCCATAGTGCCCACATTGGCATAATTGACTATGAGGGAGGCATACTGCAGATGCTCAAATAAAACCAGTAAAAAGAATAATAATCCTAAATGAAATTGGCATATATTTAGTTTGTCTATTGAAACCTTTATTACCAAATAAGGGAAAGTAAGGGATTAAATCAACAATAAAATATATTTCAGAATTGTCTTATTTGTTCATTATTTATTTATTATGGTAGGTTGTGTGTATTGTTGACTGTTACTCTATTACTCAGGTTTAGTTCACACAGGCTGATTTTTAGTCCTAAACCGATCACCAATCTGATAAAATAATCTGATTGCCTGGGAATTGGAAATTAAATGTACATCAGACTAATCGTAAGCAACCAACCTGAAGTGTTGGCAAAGAGCATTTTCAGCATTGATACTGTGGTTCGTCCATGTCCACCCCAGCTCATTGGAAGGGTAGAATATTCTAGAAATTTGTGCTGGGGTTTGGGACTGATGAGCAATCAGTTATCTAAAATGATCTGACTGGATAGGTGACCACAAAATTGGCATCAGATCTGCTACTGTCCACACTCTAAAAAACACTTTGAATCTAACTATCTTTGAAATTTTAGTTCAGCAGAGGTAAATACATTCCAGGGGCATACAAATTAAAGTTATGCAAAGTATTATAGTTCATTTTCTTTAGAAAATAGCCACAACCTGCATAGAAAAAACGGTCCCTAGTATAAACCTTAAAAGCCTGCAGTCCCTTTCCTGAGGTCTGTGGATGTTTTCTAAAGAAAAAAAAATCTTTTATAAACATTTGTCGATATAAATGTCATTCAGCTTTCAAAAATTCAGAAACCTACTAAAAAGTAACTATTCTGGTAAAAGTCATACACATATGTATATAAAAAAAAATTTAACCATACTAGTTGTAATCAGTTAAATTTTTTTTTTTTTTACAAAAATCAATGTTGATTGATATCTGCAAAACAGAAATCATATTTTGCTGGCTCACTACATTAATTAAAAGCCTTTACATGACTTGATTTTATTATAAATGATATACTTATATTATTCAGATTCATGGGTTCTCTGTGAACTAAATGACATTGCATATTTAGGTTTCTGTAATGAGAGAACATCAAAGCATTTTTCAATTAGATGCATTTTTACATATACTGTATGCAGATAAATCTTTTCAGAAAGACATTGCCTAGAAAGTGATTCATTGTCATGTAAGCACTTGTTTTCCCTGCTACCCTGCACTTCTTCTGATGTTGTTGCTGAGGGTCATGAAGATGACAAAGTAATGTATTTTAAAACAATTTTTCTATTTAAACTGCTCAGGGTATCTACTTTTTTTCACTTCTTATTGTACAAGATGACCAGAGATCAGAGGGAAGTGTGATGGCTAGTGCAAAGTTGATATTGATCCTAAAGGTTAGGTGAAAATAAGTTTGACCTGCTTTTTGCTGTCAGGTACTCTGATGTACGTGCAATATAAATAATGTTTTGCTATAAAGAAAGGTTAAATAAAAACAAATTTAAATGTGGTTTTCACATGGAAGTTTGCGATCTTCTCTATATGGCACTTTGTGTTATGGTTCAGTCTGACATACATCTACAAATAAGGTCAAGCACCTAAATTGACAAAAACATGGCTAGATATTCTAAAAGGTTTATACTTAAATGTAGCAGTGCTTTGTTGACAAAAATACAGGATGTAAAATAAATGTTAGCTTTGTGTTTAGGTGGGAAGTACCATTCTTTAAAAGTCAACAGTTTAGTAGGTAATAAAAAATGTTTGAAAATACAAAATTATTGTATTATAAAAACAGGAGTTAAATGCTGTTTAAACAACAAAATGTTGCACAGACTGTTCTGAACTTTTTTGTGGAAAGCAAGACATCCTCGTATAGCTTATCGCTCTCTATCCACAGCTAAATCTAGGTTTGGGATGGGTGTACTGGACTTAACCACATATTATAAGGCTTCGGTTTTGACTCAATTGATTGACTGGTTCCACAATAGGGATAGGAAGATTTGGGTCCTTATTGAGGAGCACCTCTCACCGGTGGACCTCAGGTCTCTCCCATGAATAGACGGTTCACTTCTATGTCAGTCCAACCCCTTGCCTGGTCTTACTGTCTACCTACCTCCTACAGCTCTGGTACAACCTTCTTAGGGGAGGCCACCTATCCTCATGCCCCGGCCCCATGACGCCTATTTTCGACAACCCAGCCTTTCCCCCAGCCATGGGCAAAACACATTTTTTGGCGTGGTCCTCTAAGGGACGTTCTCCGTAATGGCCAAGTCCCCAATTTCTCTTCTCTCTGTCCCCCAATCGAAAGTAGAATGGCTCCCTGGTTTGCCTATGGACAAACTGTCTCCTCTGTATCCTCATTTTCAGACTTATCAGGGATACTTAGAAGCCCGACAGATTTTGAGGAAATTTTGAGGTCTCCCAGCTGTCCTACTCATGTGGTATTTCAGTTATAAAATCTTCCTAATCAGGCCACAACACCTAACACCCCAATATTTATGAGGTACTGAGAATCTGATCTAGGTGTAACTGTAACAGCCGAAGAATGGGAGAAATCCTTCTCCTCCTCCTTACAAGCAAAGCTCAGGAGACCAACTACGAGATCCTGTCAAGATGGTAGCTATGCCCGGTTGAGCACCATCGTATTTCACCCGAAATTTCAGATACCTGCTGGCGTTGTTTATCCGCTAATGGGTCAATGTTACATCTGAGGTGAGAATGTCTAGCCATATGTCAATTTTGGGATACGATTATTCAACTGTTTATTAAGGTGTATGGGTTCTAACATTTCTAATAACCCGAAAGTCACCCTTCTTTACATAGTCCCGGGTTCGATCAAGACAATCAAAAAGGGCCTGTTTTGCCATTTACTTACTGCAGCTAGAGTTCTTGTTCCTAGATATTGCAAACAAACAACCGTCCCTACAATTAAGGAATGGCTGACTGAATTGGGGATAATAAGACATATGGAACCACTGATTGCGGATGACGATGATAGATTTGAACAATTTAGATTGACTTGGGCTTTATGGGATTGGTTTAAAGACTCACCTCATCTTCATAAGTACCTAAATTAAGTAGATTTATTAGGATTGGTGTACGATTCCAAATTCAAGCCCCTTCCACCCTCCTTATTTTTGTTGTTGTCTTTGTCTGTTGTCTCTTTGTCATTGTTCCCCTTCTTGTTATTTTTGAATGAAGCAGTTTAATTGCAGTTCCCCATTGATTTTGGGGAGGGGATTTTGTAACTATTAATGTTTCCGATATATTGCCGGTGAACCAGCTCACAAAGTTCTTCGACATGAACTCCTTTGACTAATGACTGGCATCTCTGTCTTGTATTATGGTATTGTGATATTCCCGGTTGTTCTGTACCTTACCCTGTACCCTTGCTTGAACTGTATTTTCTAAATTATTTTTCTCCCATGTTTATATGTAAATTGTATTTGTGAAAATTTGAAAACACTAATAAAACTTGTTTGACAAAAAAGAAATCAGACCAGCAGTGCTGGCAAAGTGTTCTTCTGCATTCTTTATTAAAATTATCATTACATTTTTTTGTTTAGACTCAGTAATATCATCACAAGGTCTATGTGTTTTTCTATGTAATGCAGGTAGAACATGTCTAAACGATGTTAAATATTCTATTGCTTTAAAGAAATACCCAGTTAGTTGTCTGCATCTAATATTTTTTATATATAGTCCATGGCTGGCAAGTAGCTATCAACAAGTTTACTCTTATTAACATAACTGCCGTAAGATCAAGTCAACCATTCTGCCCTAGTGGGCTATGAACATTCTTGTTTCTTGTGCTGCAATAATTAAATTTTTGTTGCTTCAAGTATACTATGCCATAGCCAATCTATTCAACAATTTATACTACTCTGTGGTCGAAAACCTAATTCAAGGAAGACCATATTATAACTAAATGCATAAACTGACTACTCAGTTGTTGGCTAAACATCTTCATAGCATAAGGACATTCACATACAGAAACACCAGACAACAAACTTGAAAGTACAAGCTGACCTTGTAAACAATTGTTACTGAATCAATTTTTTAATCTCCTTCAAGTTAGAATATAGTAACTTAAAAATATGGCCCATGGCCCAATATCTTTGTTTGAGTACTACTAATTCTCCCTGACCAGTAATCCTTTTAAACAACATGCAAGCAGTGCCTTACCTTGTAAATTTATTTGTTACATTGATATGTTACACATATATGTTGCACAAGTTTGTCAAATTAGTGAAACCTCCACACATCTAGTTTTACATTTCACAAATGACCTTCCATTGTTAATTCTATTTGCAAAATATTTAAACACCATCTATTTTGTATATAATAAATTTGTGTATGGGAAAGGTGGGAGGAGTTGTGACATTGTGCACCTTACTAAAGTCAGAGCCATCCTAAATATTAGATACTATATCAGTCGGAAAATCATCCTTTTTTCATTCTGATACAGGCATTTTCTGGTGTCAACCAAAAAGGTTTTTATTCCATTCCCATTAGCTCTGTGTAGAGCTCTGTATTTAATGGCTTTAAGAATAGTTGTGTGCACAAAGAAATATAAAAAAGGAACAATATAATAGCATCATGCTACAACTGAAAGACTTTAGGGTGAGATATTTTTCCAGTTGAAAATGGGGAAAATCAGTTACCACCTTACACCTGACCATACATATAAATGCTGTCTGCAAATAATATGCTATTATTATTTTTTTGTAGAAATTAAAAAATGAACATACATTATGTTGACTTTGTCATCCAGTGCTGCCATCCAACTTTTCTAGTGTATGTATTTATACACTGTAAAAGTGTAGATCCTCCTGCTCACTTACAGTATACCAGCTACGCAAACCATAAATGCAGACAAATATTGCCATAGCAGGAAGGTAGTGAGCAAATGAATCTCCTGTCTTTTTTTATACCAGTCTGCATGCCATTTAGAATTGAGATATTTCAGATAGAGTACACAAAGCAAAATGCAGTCTCCCACTCAAAACACGACTGACATTGACAGGCCACAATAAATCCATAGGAATTAGGGATTTTATGGGCCTGGTTTATTAAAGCTCTCCAGGGCTGGAGAGGATACACTTTCACCATTAATGCCGATCCAGCAAACCTGGAACGGATTTCTTAAAAGTATTTGCTTTTTGCTAGCAAATGCTTTAAAGCTTGGACCATATCCATTCCAGGTTTGCTTGACCACCCAGATTCACTGATTTAAGTGCATCCTCTCCAGCCATGGAGAGCTTTAATGAATGAGGCTCTATGTATCTACTGCTTTCAGTGGACTGTCTTTGAAGATCACAGTACTTGCAGCATCATTATGAGTTCATCTATTAAAACATCTTGCATACAAGCATGTGTACCTAGTTGTGGGTCTTCAAACTTCCTACCATCTCACTGTAGGATACTATGTGCCTGATGTAACATGCCGGTGATAATTTGTACTGAATGGCCTGATATCAGTCAAATCTCTTTTTAGTTTCTATTGCTACAATTTGGTCAATTCTAAAAGCTTTATTACTTAGTAGAAATGAATCTTGAAATTTTTACACCCCAGTACTCACCAGATATCTCTGAAGAATTAAATATAGATTGCCTTGTCATTTTACAGTTAGGTCCATAAATATTTGGACAGAGACAACTTTTTTCTAATTTTGGTTCTGTGCATTACCACAATTAATTTTAAATGAAACAACTCCAATGCAATTGAACTGCAGACTTTCAGCTTTAGTTTAGTGCATTGAACAAAAAGATTGCATAAAAATCGTAGGAACGAAAGCCCTTTTTTACACAATCACTTTATTACAGTGGCTCAAAACTAATTGGACAATTGACTCAAAGGCTATTTCATGGGCTGGTGTGGGCAATTTCTTCATTATGTCATTATCAATTAAGCAGATTATTAAAGCAAAGAAGTAGAATATTCTTGAATGGCCACGTCAGTCACCCGATCTGAACCCAATTGAGCATGCATTTCACTTGTTGAAGGCCAAACTTTGGACAGAAAGGCCCACAAACAAACAGCAACTGAAAACTGCTGCAGTAAAGGCCTGGCAGAGCATTAAAAAGGAGGAAACCCAGCATCTGGTGATGTCCATGAGTTCAAGACTACAGGCTTTCATTGCCAGCAAAGGGTTTTCAACCAAGTATTAGAAAGGAACATTTTGTTTTTCAGCTTTTTAATTTGTCCAATTACTTTTGAGCCACTGAAATGTGATTGTGTTAAAAAAAGGCTTTAGTTCCTCACATTTTTATGCAATCTTTTTGTTCAGCCTACTGAATTAAAGCTGAAAGTCTGCAGTTCAACTCAATCTGAGTTGATTTATTTAAAATAATTGTGGTAATGTACAGAACCAAAATTAGAAAACATTTGTCTCTGTCCAAATATTTATGAACCTAACTGTATGTTTGTGTGTGTTCAAATACTTTGTAGTGCAATTGTGAAGGTCTCTATTCCAAATGACCTTGAATGTTAACCTGCAGGTCAAGGCCAGTTGAATGCAGGATATTTTTACACCATGCTGCAATGTATTGCTCATCCACTATGCTGTCTTATATCATTGTATGGCTGAATATATTTAATTTACATATTATTTTTAATGGTTTATCTCTTTATAAACTGAATGTGTCAACAAATTTTTCAATGTTTCTTTAGTTGGCTAGATTATTCTTAACATAATAAAATTCAAATAGACCTTAAGGAAAACATTTACTAAGGATGGATCGAAGCTTTCATTGCTGACCTCTCATTCTGTAAATGCTTACCCCCTCTGCTTTCATGTCAAATCAGTAGTTTAGGTTATTGATCCAGAAAGAGTATACTAGTTAGGATATTAGGTTTTACAAATGTAAATAATAAGGTAAAAAGAAAGCACTGTGCATTGAATGATTTCTATCTATCTATCTATCTATCTATCTATCTATCTATCTATCTATCTATCTATCTATCTTAATGGTAATAGTGACATGCAATACATGTTGTAGGTCAGAGTTGAATTTTGTTGCGCTTTATTGATGGAGAGGGCATTCCTTGATTCTTTCACCTTGAAACATAACCCTGTTCTCCAAAAAGGATGATCAATCTTTGTCATATCCCATCATGAATACAAGTCATTTGTCATTTGGCAATATGAGTCCTAATATGTAATGACTGAAAACTAAGAAATGTGTAGTGAATGTCTGGAAGATGTAAAGCTTTTTCTTTAAAAAAAGAAAGGATGTCTAAAAGCAGAAAAGTATAGATTGATTTAATTTACCTTGAATATCATTGACTATGCATTATATGATCAGTAGTCTAATGAAATGGGGTAATTTTGAAAAAGTACATTAAATACAATTACCATGAGTGATTAATTAGAACTCCATTACAAAAAATAAAAGAAAAATTAGTGCATATGCACTTTTTTGTCTTAGTATTCATGCAACCTCCAATAAATAAATACTCTGTCTGTGACCAATATTTATAAACCATGGAATTACTTTGATAGGGCTACACATTACCTTCTTAACATATACTTTGTTTCCTGCTCATTTTATTTTCAATGGTCTTAGATTACTAATTTTATATAAAAAAAAAAAATTATATAAAATTTTAACTAAACCCTGAAACTAGGAGGTAAACATGGTTATGGGTTTGGTATTCTCTCTGAGCACTGTTGTTTAAGCAAAAAATACATTAACTTCCTTCTTTCCATTCTGTTGGGGTTCACTGTGTGTATTTATGATCAATCCCACATCCAACCGAAACCACACACCATACAAACATGTTGAAGAGGCAATATTTGATAGCTGAATAGTGATGAGGAAAAAACAATACTAAAAGGATTTACTGATACACAAACAGAGGCTCAGGATTGCTTTCATCTTTTAAGTAATCATTTCTGTCTGCACTGATATCTTTACAAACAACTATGCAATCTCAAGCAACTTTTCACTGCTTATAACTGGATAGGCAGGTATTTCTTCTCTTCTACCTCTCAAGATGTTATTTGTAGGGTTTTCACACATATTACTACAAATAAAGCAACATTCTTCAAGCCAATTTGCATGTCTCTTTTCCTAACTTTTATTCTAACATGCTTCACTTCTCTAACTTTTCTTCATGTATCTCCAAGGCCCACTCAATACCTTTTTCATCTTGTTTCTTATCTCCTTTTATCCTTTATTTCTGATTAAACACCTTTTTTTACAGTTATTATTTATGCCGCTGACCAGTTATGCCTTGTTCTGCACAGATTCTCTGTGTTGAGGTAGCCATTTTGGAAGAGGTGGACCCAGGGTTTCTCCAGAGGCTGCTAGGGTTCCTTGAGAAATTAGCTAATTGTGCCTCTAAGTTAAGTTACCACAGACACCAGCAGCTCTCTGTAAAGGCAAAATTCTTCTTAGAAATGTAGGAGACATTCTTCTATTGATCATCACACAAGTGTACATATGTACTAAATTGTGCATATAGTAAATATAGCAGGGATTCCCTAAGGTCTTAAGGGTTCTTCTATGTTAAAAAGGTTGAGATATGTCGTTGAGACAAGGCTCTTCTTGATATGCACTTAAGTCGTAGAAGATTTAATTATGTTGGTAGAGATTATAAATAATGCCTTGCATAAGTAAATCAATATGAATATATTTTATAAAATAATATATTTTCAGTGTCCAAAAGCTTTTAACCTAAAGGGTAAAAATACATTTTGTAGCGGTGTCCAGATCTGCTCAATGAGTTCCAGTCCTGTGCACTCCCCAAGTACACTGAACACATTTATCTGCTTGTGGCAAGGGCATCACAAGCAGATTAAAGATTGCCTAAAACAGACAGACAAAGATAAAGTATAGTTTAATGCTGTCACACACATCTCTAGAAAATGTGATAAAATACATTTTATTTTCTGGAAGTGATACATATCTCCACTTTTATTTATTTACATTCTGACATTCTTTAAAAAATATGAAATATATTTATTATTTGAAAACTGTGAGTGTCATTAACTGTGCCTTAGCAGTGCAGCATTGAATAGCTTAGTCAATATTACATATCAAGGGTAAATGTTTGTTTAGTCTAGGGCAGGGTTTCTCAACCAAGGTTTTGTGGAACCCTAGGGTTCCTCCAGAAGTTGCTAGGGGTTCCTTGAGCAAAATATGCTTTCCAGGTCAGTTTAATGTACAACAATGATTCCTTTGGCTATCTGTAAGGGTGAGAATTTTCCCACTGGCCTGCATTGTAAGATGCATTGTTCCTACCTACTGTTACTGTAATGTAAACTGTGGATATAGTAATTATAGCAGGGTTTCCTTAAGACTTAAAATTATTTCAGGGTCTCCCTATGTTAAAAAGGTTAAGAAAAACTGGTCTAGTGGATGTCTTGACCTGAGAAATACTTATCTTATTACTCCGTTTGCAAGTCATCCTACTATAAGACCTACCGTATTTTCCGGCGTATAAGACGACTTTTTAACCCAGAAAAATCTGTGCCAAAGTCAGGGGTCGTCTTATACGCCAGGTACCGGTACTTACCTGCAGCTTGCTTCACCTCCGGCGTCCCCGCGAGTCGCGTCCCTGCCAGTCCTCCTGTGCAAGCTGCACAGGAGGACGTTAGCCTGGATTGGCTCCCCAGTTGGGAGTCTGGATTGGCTCTCCAGTGGAGAGCCTGGATTGGCTGTCCACTAGAACATGCCCATTCATTAAAAGGAACACGCCCATTCATTCCTTAGAACTAGTACTGTACTATTCCTTCTGCCTCTCAGTTCTCGCACAATAGCGAGATCTGACAGGCAGAAGGAACAGTACAATACTGGGCATATAACACGACCCCCAACTGATTGGTTAGAGTGGAGGGTCGTCTTTTACGCCCAGTCGCCCTATACGCCGGAAAATACGGTATTAGATGAGGGCAATCATGTGGATACAGCCTCTAAAACATCATCAGGTACATTTAGGTCCAGTGGTTTTGCATTGTACCTGAGGATGTTGAGTGACTCTCATTTCAGGAGTAGAGGAGAGCGCCAGCTATCATAGTAATGAGGAACAAGTTAGGTATTGCTCTACCTAAAACCTCCTTTTGTCTAAACAAGCAAATGCATTGGGAAGAAGGGGTAAGAGCAGTGTAATGAACTAACAATCAGTATGACATGACTTCACATGATGGCATGGTCCAATCATCGATCCCTGCAAGATGCCACCACATGTTATTTGTGTCGTTTACTCCATAGCAAATCATTTATTTCAACTGTTTTACAAGCAGATGGCACTTCTGGTAATTAGTTAGTAGCATGATTGAGCTACAGAAAATATTCTGTGTAGCTGTGGTCTAAAGAGGTGACTGAAGTAGTTAACTGAAGCTTTAGAAATTTGGAAATTAGAATTGGGGCTGGGTATCCAACAGGTGTTTATACTGTGACAGCTTTGTGTTGGGGTAATGCTTTATGCTGGATTTAAAGCCAACCATACCACAGTATACCAACCATATCATAACATTTAACTATATTGTAAGAAGACAGAAAAAAAGATATTTGGAAACATAAAAATGTTAGACAGAAGTCATCAGCAAGAGCAGTGGCTAAAATTGACTAGGAAACCTCAAATGGCAGTATTATAATACATATAAACTCAAGATTCATATCTTTTTGTGATGATTATTATATTTTTAAATTATGCAAAGGAAATGCGAAATAAAAAGACCAATCTACTAAAAAATGTTGGGCAAAGAGAAAATCATAAATTGATGCCTATTTTGTCATTAAGTCAAAGATTGTAGAATAGGGTACGGCTAAACCATTTTTTTTTTTTTTTTAGGACCCCTCTAAATATCAGTTAACTTAAATATCAGGTAGTAATCAATGTCATCCTATTGTCAACATTATTTCTGAAATATTTGAAGTTCATATAATGCCCCCACATTTAAAAAAATAAATAAATACACAATACAAAAGTACCTAAATAGAAATGGACTTATAAAGTTTATGATAGCATCACTTTAAATTCCTTTTTATTTACTCAACAAACAAAACAAGCAATTATAATGGAAAGTCATTTTTTTAATTTTTTCCTCTTTTGAACGTTTTTAAGCAATTTGCAAAGTGCTATTGAACCTATTCACTTTAAAGCTGACCATTTCATCGCTCAGCTGAATGAAAATGATTAGAGATTAAAGTTTAAATGTAAATTAAGGTGTTTTTTTTAGATGAAATATGAAGTTTAATGGCTTTTTTTTGATCTGTGACGCCCAACACAATTATACCTTAGTTGTTTCATCATGTACATGCGGAAAAAAGCAAAAGCAGAACAAAACACATTCACTGAATCGGTGGGGAAGCTAATTGCAAGCCAAGGAGATAATCTCTGGCCATTATAGTCTAGTAATAGGAGTCCATTTTTCAGCTTACTTTTTAAATTACGCATTTAAAGAATTTCAAAGAAAGATATTTGTATACCCTAACTCTTCACACTCAAACTCATTCCTCATTTTTTATTATTGACTATTAAAGGGCTATTTATAGGGCTATTTTATTTGTATTTATATATAAGGAATACTTTACATGGGCTTTCAAATAAACAAAAATGAGGTTTGTTGGTTTAACTTCTGTTTTTTTTTTTTAGTCAAATATTTATTATACAGTAATAATATTTTAAAGAATGCATTTAAAGTTAGTCATTGGGCTAAACAAGGCCACACTGGGGCACATTTACTAATTTTGTAACAGCGCTAGGTGATGCTATACAGAAGTAGTGAGGCAGATCACAGACAAAATTGAAACAGATTTATTATACTAGGCAGCCTTTTTTAGAAATTTTCCTCTCCACTATGCAACAGAATAACACCTGCTCCTGATCATTTATTATTTGTACTTCTGATTTGGGGTAAAAATTTGTCTGATCTCATGAAAAATTTTTTTTATCTCCAAACATAAATTTTTTAAAGTCCTGTGCAGATCTGTTTTTGTGGACTTCCTGGGTTTATAGGCACAGAGATCTTAAATATTCTTAAAAACTGTCATATAGACTTCGGTTACTGACTGACTTTTGAGCTCTAATTTAAAATTGTTGACAGTTAGTAAATGCATTTTCTATGGTTTAGTATTGTATAGTGTCTCTAACTTCATGTGTTGTCACCAGCATATCATATGCATATTGTCCTATGGAATTGCTGTTTTATGTATAATATGTCTTTATTGATGTTTCAACAACATACAAACAAACTAACAAAGTAACAAAGAAGAACAAATTCAGGAATAGACAACCAAAAAAGTGTGTGTGTGTGTGGGGGGGGGGGGGATCAAGAAAAAAGCAATGACACAAAATAATAGTATTAATTAGTACCATACATGTATTCAGAAACCATTTTACAAAGAAAGAGGTAGATCACATGGCTAATCCGGATATATAAATTCTGCTGTTAATTTTACCTATAAGTTGTTGCAGACTCAGGATGTAGTAAATTAACTCAGGTACACACAGTCACCATATTGAATTAGAAAGGGAACACAGTCTTAAAAGAAACATTCTACATGTCTTGTTCACTGGAGGTATGTTTGAACATCAGGGGACAGCCTAAACATTTCCCACATATCCCATTCTATGTTATGATGTGGCTCATTCTCTTCCTGGAGTATCTGGCATTCAAAGTTCGCTATACTATCCATTTCTGTAATCCATTTCACCATAGTAGGGCCCTCAGAGAAACCCCAATGTCGAGCAATAATCTTCTGTCCCGCCACTATAAAGTGGTGCAGAAGACCTCTTTTAATATCTTTATTAAAGCCAGGAAGAATAGCGAGCAAAGTATGTATGGACTTGGGGATAGATCCTCATCCATGATCTTATTGTAGACGGCAAATATCTTATTCCACAATGTAGCAACAGACGGGCAAGAACTCCATATATGCAATATAGAGCCAGGGTCATGTCCACATCTCCAGCAAAGTGGGGAGTATGTGGGGTTAAATCTATGTATGGATATTGGACATTTGTACCATCTGCTAAGGATCTTGTAACTTCTTTCTTGGTCTCTAGCTGATCTAGATAATTTCTGTGCATATGTACAAGACTTTTCCATCTCAGCAGGGTCTAACCTACATCCTAATTCACGTTCCCAGTATTTAAAAAAGTCATTTAATAGTCATATATGGACGCTATGCCATGAGTCACTGTATCATTTTGCAATATAAGAGCTTGAAAAGTCGTAGGAGGCCTAGAAATGTTGGTTAATGGGCGCTGAGATTGGCAAAAATCTGGCAATTGCAAATACGCCAACCAGGTGTTTTCATCTTGGTGTCCATGCACCCGTAAGTCCTGCATGGAAGGGATATTCCCCCTAATAAGGATCTGGCTTATTCTGGGATGTTCACTGATATTCCAAATCAAAAATGTAGACACTTGATGAGGTAAACTCCGGATTTTGAAAAAACAGAGAGAGTGGCCTGGGTCTAGAGGAAAGGACCACTTGCTTCAGCAGATTGTCCCACACCAACAGAGTCTGGGATACAGTAGGTGGTGTTAAGGGTGAGTGGGGTCCAAGCTGTGGCTGTATCCAGGAGGTAAATGTAAAGGGCCTGAAAACATTGATTCATCAATAGTTACCCAAGCTTTGTGCTTCTTATTGTGAGTCCAGTCTAGTATTCTATGAAGTACCGCAGCTTTGTAGTACAGTTTAAAATCAGGGACGGCTAGACCACCTGTAAGTTTCTTCCTAGTAAGGATTAATCAATTTATACAGGCTTTTTTCCCATGCCAAATATAGGAGTATATCAAATGATCCAAACGGGAAAAGAAATAATTAGGAGGGGAAAATGCAAGCGTGGAGTATAAGACCTTAGGCAGAATGTCCATTTTAACCACATTCATTCTCCCCACCCATGATA